>NW_027281435.1:0-600000 GCF_046629955.1 Centroberyx affinis
TTTTGTTCTGATGCCTCTCACAAAGCCATTTACATCAAAAAATAAAAAAAGTCCAAGATGTCTACGCTCATTTGAGAGATTTTCAGTATAAATAATGCTGAAAACAAATATTAAATAATGAATAAATATAACCAGCCATTTTGCAGGTACCTTTGCAGTGGCCGCTCCCCCTCAGACCCACACTGAATATGGCAGCTATTTGTTTCAGTCTCTGCAAAGGGTCTATGGGTCTAACTATTGGACATCATTTAAGGATTAGCAATCCAATTCAGGTTTGAACCTAAACCTTCCCTTGGAAAATTCCAGTTTAGAATTGGACATCCTGGGTTGCATGGAAAAACATCCAGTTGTGACTAAAATATCGCTTGATCCAACAGCAAAGTAGACTTAAACCCTGAAACATGAAGTTGTAAAGCCACCAGCCTATCTGGTCCTGTGTAAGAACATAGCTTTCTTACAGCTTCTGCAGACTTTCTGGAAGATTATTCATGTTTCTGCCTATGTCACGGTGCCTGGTTGTCATTGATATTTCCACTTAGAATTTTTTTTTCATAGCTGCTAGTTTCTGTAATACACTATGAGTTGAAATTGAGGCTTTTAATTCCGTCAAACCATTAGGGATTAAGACCAGGACCCCAGGATTTGCCACCCATCTTCCTTTTTCTCCATCTTCCTCCAGGGAGAGACTTTGGGTACACTGGGAAATAAGATATTGCCTAAATCGATGCAGTGCAATTTTAAAACAGCAGTCCACTCTGAAAATAAAAAGCTAATTGAGGCAGTTGCCACACTATAAAGAAGAAAATGGCACTGCAGGTACAAAAACACATGCAGTAGGCTAGTGTAGATACTGCACTTCCCTCACATAATGAGCTTGTATATTAGGTCTCTCATATTGCAGTCATGCACCACAATTATGAAAGTAACTCACTGCAATTAAATGCACTTAAGCCCTGGTTATTTATGAGCTTGTTACTGCAATAGATGTGTTGCCTTACTTTCTCTTTAAGTTCCCAGTCTACCATTTTTGTTTATCTTTATCTTTATTTGCCCATTATGACATTTCTATATCAATCAGCATTTGGCTTGCCAATACATGCTTCAGTGTTCATTGCGCCATGTGCAACTTAATTATCCATTTTCTAAAATGATCTAACATTCCTCAAAATTACAGATTTTTAATGCATGAAGGAAAATTGTTGGAATGAATTATTTTTAGGCAATATGTAAAGGGAAACACTACATGCCATATACATTTCATCAACACCCTTTTCTATCCATCCATGTTTACTCGCACCCCAACCTCTGTTGCCTAAATGAATAATAGCTGGTACAGAATGAAAGCCGAGATCAGCTTTACTGGCAAAATTCCCTCTCCAGCAGTTAAATCAATAGCATTCAACATCAGGGATTGCTGCATAAATGAACTAATGACATTTCAAGATGTGCAGAAAAATGGTTTAATCTGAAAGAAAGCCCAGCCGAACAGGAGGATGGATTACTAATTCTGTCAACAGTGGAGATTTATAGCATGCATTGTATTGCAACACAACACAATCTTTTAACAGCCTTCCCAGGAATATCTTTTTTTTTATCCTAAGAGCAGACTGTGATCAATGGTCCTGTTTACTATTAAACAGGATGATGCCCTCAATTAAAAGAGAACATTCCTAAATCTTAAATTATTTTGGGAGAAGTAGGGTGCCCTTGTCAAAGTAGGGTACCTCTTTCTTGTGGATATCCTGACCTGTTTTACTGTAAGAGAAGTGGAGGGTGAGCAAAAATCTTTGTACAAAAAACACATGGTTGAGCACATTCTGGGAGGGAATTGTTTGAAGGGCAAACAGGCCGGTTTCAAGATCTCCTCCATCTGTACACATTCCTACTATTAGAGCAAGCCATGATGTTGGGATTTGGTTCCATCAAACTTTACAAGACCCATCCATTTCAAGCGTTACCCATTGTTTTTTGGGGGGTTTTTTTGTTTTATTTTTGTTATTTCAAATAATGTTAAATTCTATTCTAAGTATCTCATACTTCAGTTGTTACTTTACAGTGAAAGGCCGGTCAAATCTTTATTAATATTTAATGAATGACTTAACATGAGGTGCAATTTACAATAAGAGGCCAAATACCCTTTATTGAGATTGTATGCATCATTTATGAAGTATTTATAATGCTCAAGTAGCGAGTGATGGATCTTAAATTATATATCAATCTATTATAGCTATATCTATTATAAGTAAAATTAATATAGAATTTCCAAACAACTACATAAATAATTTTTAATAGACACCAAAATAATGTGTATTTTTTATTATCAAAATTCTCACTTTGATTGAAAGGCCATATATGACATGTAATGCCTTAAAATTCCCTCTGAGTTTATCTGCCTCAACAACAGAGAGCTCCCACTTCTTATTAGAGCCGCTGTTTATTCAGCCAGAGCTGCATTGCTGTGTTTGCACAGATAGTGAATATTGCATGTAATTTCTCTCACAGTGGCATTGTCCTCACCTCTGTCAATAAACAGCTAAGTGCATTACATTAAAATGAATGTCAAATAAAAACATAATAGGTCTTGAAAAATCAGCTTATTATATATTATTAAAATGCCTCATCATCGCAGAGGAACGTATATTGTGTTTTACTTGTGTGTGTGTGTGCGTGTGTGTGTGCAGCAGCAGGGTCAGTCAGTTCTGACACAGATTCTCAACGCTGCCGGTACTGAGCCTCTGCAGAGGGAAAACTTTCCTTCTTTTCCTCCCTCTCTGTCCTCTTCTCCACTTTGTACCCTTTTTGTTCTGCCTCTGCAGCTTATATCCTCTCCTCTCTGTCCCTCCATCCTGCAATCTTTATTATTTTATCTTTCTTAGATCACTCTAGTCCTCCATTATCTCTGCCTCTGTTTTCGCTCTACTTGTCCCTGGCACTGACCTCACTACAGCATTGCAGTGTAGAAATAGATGCATCAACACACTTCCTTCCTTTCTTTCTTCCTTCCTACCTGCAAGGTGTATAACTGACTTAATGTTGGATCCCCTACGGCTTCATCCTCTCACGGTAGAATGCATGTTTTGTACGACAGACCACAACCACAGGTATACTTGTACATACATCACACACACACGCACACACGTACACACACACCTGCACACACACGCACACGCACACACACACACACACACACATACAAGCACACCAGTGGTCTGTAGCCTCTGCAAAGAGTCAGTAAACCCTGTCAGCAATATTGCAATGAATATGAAAAAGGAAATATGCAGTATTTCATTTTAGAATATATGTTCCCATTCAGTCAAAGTAAAATCACAATATCATGTCACCAAATGTCACCTCAAGAATAATGGACCAAGAAAAGTGGTCACTTTTTTCTATCCTCATTGAGAAGTAAAACATGTAACCCATATTTTCTGAAGAAATTAAGGCGACATCTCAGATGTCAAAGAGCTGAGATATGGTCCAACCTGCCCAGCACCTGCACGAAGCACTGCATGCACCAGGGAGGTTGGAGTGATAAAAACTCCTGAATGCAGGGAAGACTAGAGAGGAGCCACAACAATCTCCAGGCACAGAAATAGCCCAAAACAATACCCAAGATATGGCAATCCCATAGAAATTAAACCTCAGAAATGGCCTTCCATTGTCTGTACTGTTTGGACAAATCCCTATCTCAGGCAGGGTTGGCAAAGCATACAAACATTTGCCCCACTGGATTAACCTGGTCTTATTCATGTGTAGGTGGAGAGCATTTACTGGACATAAAGTGCTCAAATGCTGGTCCAATAGAGAAGAAAAAGGTGGAGAATGAAAGGAAGAGAAGGTGAATATCTAATTTATAAATAAATAATATATTAAATTGTACAATCAACACTTAAATGTTTGTACGTGATTATTGTATAGGCCAACATTAAAAATTACAAATCAATTTTTGGCTGTCAGTTTGATATTAGTTGCCAAATTGCCATGTTTTTTTTTTATTAAAAAATGTCAGACATTTAATGTCAGACAATCATAAATATTATCAAGGCTACTAGTATCATTGTTTATAAGCAAATACAGCTTTGTGTCATCAGCATTTATGTGACAAAAACTGAGCATAAAGGGTATAGAAAGCAAGACAGTTTGTTGTTGTGTATCAACAAGGTGCTTTGCTCTAAAAGCCAGTCAACACACAATTTGCAGAAAGTATGAATATCATTTATTTGCAATTACTAAGCTAACCCATTTGATCCAGATACAGCGCTGCAATACATCCAGAAGGTGGCTTGATCCCTAGGGCCGCTGGGCCTGGTGCTAGCTTCACTTCTTCTGTGCTCTTATACAAATTTTGAGAGCATGACATGAGAATAAACTTGATTTTGATTTCCTTATACCATACCTAAATGACAGTGGATGATACTGCAAACCTCCCTGGGATTAGAAAGCTGTTTTTTTGGTTAACCGTTGGTGTTTGACTGTTGTTAGTGTTGATGTATGCGTAGCTAGGCTAATAGCACAAGTTGTGGCGTTATCTTTGAGCAGACTACCTCTGCCCTCCATCAAGGGCAGAAACAATTAGTTAATCAGCTTAATTGACACACAGAATGAGAGTTAGTATTTGGGTAAGTTGGACACTACAGCTTGTGCTGCACAGTGAACTATCTAATGTGCAGAGCCCCAGGGTTATAACAGCTGTGAATATAACACAGCTTTGACTATAATTTCCATCACTGACTAATCATGTTTACAGTTGTAAACAGTTGTAAACAGTTGTAAAAGTGCCAAAGTAGAGGTAAGGCTTAGTCTATAGAAAGAGGAATACAGAAAATGTATCTTTGAATGAGTCATTGTATATCAAAGAGCATCTTTAAGTGAAATTTTCTGACCACTAGAGGGTGACAGAAACCACAGCACATTTGTAAACAACACACAGCAAAGCCACTGCACTACGGGGGCCTACTAAGGACAAACATTGCAAAGCACCGTGCATAAAGGCTAATAGCAAAGCTAAATCTACCTACAGAGAAGTGTTGCCAGTTACCAGTCTCGCTTTGACAGATCTTTCTCCTGCTGAAGGTTACATGTCCCACAATGACAAGTGAAGAGGCAGGTAGCAAGTTTACTAGTTTACCAGTTTAACAAGTTTACTTGCTCGCTTCATCGATTCTGTTATTACAAGATTTTTTTTCAGGAACGGAAGGGGGAGAGCGGCGCTTTTAAACAGCGAGGGAGGAACAAAGCTAGTTTTTAAAAAATGAAATGCTACTGATTGGACGGGAGGAGCTTAATTCCGGAGCTGAATTTGACAACAAAGCTTTAGAAAAGAGGAGAAAACAGCAACACAGCTAGCTGCTGTGTGGATATTGGCTTATCAATGAAATCTCCTCTTAATTTCAGGCTTGGTTACAAGGTGATATCGCTTATTGCAGGTTTAAGAAACATCTTAATTGTAGCTAGCTTAGACATTGTAGACATCCTACAGCACTGTTTAAAAGGCTCTCATCACACACAAACTCTTAACAAACTAGAAGACAGAGAGCGCAAACACTAAGTCAGATTAATTGCTCCTTGGCCCAAGGCCTATCATTTCACCAAATTTCATGTAAATCCAGTCATGAATTTTTTTAGATATTCTGCTAGTTAACAGTAATGAAATTCTTTGGCGGCTGTAAAAAGAAATCCAGGAAACTATAAACACCTTGCACAATGCTGTTTATGCATATAGTGATTCTATAGGAGAGGTTTCTTGGCTCGCATAGAATAGACAAGCAGAATAGATTGAGGGAAACTCATTGGAAAGCAGCTAATGTTACAGCTAATGCCTAGGGGCCAACTAGAGAGCCTTGTAGGACAAACACAGTCTGCGAGAAGCCAAAACACATAGGGATCATTTACTGAGCAATTCAGCATATTCAGCACAGCAGTACATAAAACCATGAGATGTCCTGTGGGCATCATACAAACTACTTCCTCTCTGGAGGACAGTCACTCAATTTCCAGTTCAAGTTACCAATTAATTCATCTAACATTATGTTATTTTGGAGGTTGAATGTTTTTGGAACAGTGAGTAAGAGATACAGTAGACTACTCTTATCTATAATAAGATTAAGAGAAGATAAAGGACCAGGCCAATTTAGCCTGCGAAGCATTGCTCGTTTTATTCTATCTATTTTGGGGATCTGGGGAACCCTTTCTTTGTTGGGCCTGTGAAACGCATGATCAACCAACTGCTCAAATTAAGGATAAAAGGAGTTACCATTACATCATGAGAGTATTCATTATGCTGCAGACAAATCGAAAGCCGCCTCTGTGCCTCTGACAAATCGTTCATTCATTGAATCGTTCAACGATTCATTTTCTGTATTCCTCTTTTTTGTGCTGACATGGTGTTAAGGATTCCAGCTGCCAGGCCTGGATTTTAAGTCAAGTAAATGTGGGAAGCACGCATTACTGTATGCAGGTTTTCATTCTATCCGAAGATTACAGCAGGTGATTTCACTGATTAGCCCACCTTCAGCCAGAGAGGAGGAACTAATCAGTGAAATCAGCCTCTTGCCTCTGAAAGTAGTAACTGAAATGTACTTTTACACCTATTCTGTGTCGACTTGTCTTACAGAAATGTTGTTATTGCTCTGTATAATGTAACTCACACCTTCACCAATACAGAGCATTACCATACGATAAATATATTGCTCTACACTATTTCTTTAAGTTGAAGGATGTAGCCTAATGGTTGCGTGTACACACAGTGCATAGTGTACTCAGTGAAAGCCCTACACCTTTCAGTCCTTTAAATTACACCCCTGCAAGAACACATGCACACACCGAGATAAAAAAAGCACTTGGATGGGGGAGAAGGTTAGGCCTTGCCCTTGTTGTGGACTACCTGTGGTCTGGTTTAATGAGCGCAGCAGTGCAGTAGCCTCTATTCTCACACTGAACAGTGCAGCCAAATTCCATGTCTGCCTTTGTTTTTCTGAAATGTAACCTTCAAATCATAAATCTGGTCATCCACATGTTCCCCAGGCTAAACCAGATTGATTCCTCACTGCTGTGTAACAATACAGCATTGGATTCCCAATGTGACACTTGAACTGTGTTTAATGGGTGGAAAATTGCACCTTTGAATTTGATTAATCACACAGAGATGATGGAGCATATTTTTCACACACCAGATATTACAGTATGTCCCCAAAGCATGTCTCCACTGTTAGTCAAACTACAAGCTCGTCTGTTCACACACAAATTATGAGAAGTGATTTATGCAGACTTTCACCAAGATTCAAATAAGTGTCTGTCGCGAGGGGCAAGAATGAACTTGCTTTTTTCCTTTTTCTCTCTCAAGTTCAGACTGAGTTCAGAGCCATTTCCTCCCCTTTGATTCTTCCTTCTACACCTGCTTTCTCATCATCCTTTCATCCTCTGCACCTCTGCTCTCCTCTCACTCCCACTCCCCTCTCCTCCTTCTGTCCTATTGGTCTGCAGCCAGTAGCATCAAGCTGTATCTATCAATAGCTGGGCTATTAGGTAGTATCAACACAGGAGCCTATCTGAATTAACCATAATGCCCAGTAAAGCCGGCTATTGATTATGTGCAATTAGTTTATCCCTTAACTAATGATGGGTGTGGAGAGAGTAAGGGTGAGGAGAGTGTGGAGGGTTGAGTAAAGGATGGGGGGGGCAGGAAGGACTATGGAGGACAGTGGAGGGGGCCACTGGGAGAAGCCTGAGGAAAGGGGGGTGTCCAACCACTGAGAGAACATACAGTACACACCACACACATAAAAACAAAGACACCCAGGTCATGAAAAAAAGAACACAGACACAAAACAGGAAAATAAGTCTTACCTCCCAATCATGGTGGAATGCTGCTGGACAGCCGCCTCCAGCAGCCGCTCCAAAATGGTCCACTCGCCCATGGTGATGGAAAGACGGAAGAACTGTCAGAAGAAGAAATGGGACTCGACTGGGGGGGAGCCTGCCCCTCTTCCTCCGCCGCACCCCTCTCCTTCCTCCAGGGGACTGGCCTGCGCTCCGGTGGACGTCCGGCCGGCGCAGCGAGGGTACACCCGGCCCTTGTCCCACGCCGGCTCCTTTTGACCTCTACACGTTGACCTGGCCGCCCGTCCGCGGATGTGTGTGTGCGAGTGTGTGTACGTGTCTTCTCTCCGGCCCGTCCCGCTGTGCTTCTTCTTCCTGGCAGAGGAGAGAGAGGTGCTAAAGCTGAATGCCTCTCCCCCCCCCCCCACCTCTCCCTCTTTCTTTCAGTCTCTCCCCTTTACCCCCCTCCCCTGTGCAGTGATGCTTGTCCTCCCCCTGCCGCACCACTCTGTTCTGCGCTATAGCATATGCTATAGCTCACTGTATGACAGCCATGATCACCCCCTCTCTCTCTCTCTCTCTTCTCTTCCCTCTTCCTCCCCTTTGCTCTTTTCTGCTCCTCTTCTCCCTCCTCTTCTCCTCCTCTCTTCCTCTCTCCGTCCCTGTCTGCGTCCTCCACCCTACCCCCAGGGCGCTCCTTGTACCTCAGATGCACTCCCTGCCATCGGCGCCGCTCAGCGCTCGTCCTTGCATTGTGCAGAATCCCTACCTCTGCTGCACCCTTGCTACTCTAACCCAAACACAAACACAAGCACACACGCTGCATACAGTTGATCCTCCAACACCATGAACGCACACTCACTGCCACAGCTCTGAATCCCCACTCTCTCCCCCACTTCCTACAGAGGATTGCAGATCCACACCAGCGCACAAAGCTCCTCCTGCCGCGCACCGTCTTGCCTGCTGAATGTCATTTTAAAGATTGGAGGAATGGTCGCTCCTACAGCTCTGAGCACTACAAGGACCCATAAAAACCTGCACGCACACACACAGCCACACACACAGCCCCACACACACACGCAGCCCCACACATACACACACACACACGCTGCCACCCAGTCCCTCAGTAATAAATCAGCTGCCTTGCTGCATCCAGTGAGGCTGAACCGCGGCGGTGTGCTGCAGACCTGCTGTCCTGTATTGTCCCCCTGGCTAATTTCAGCACAGTCCAATGCCCGGAGTCATGTCTGCCGCAGAGAGCGGGGATGAAAAGCTGTCCTGTGAAGCCTATTTCTGGGCTCCATCATCTGGCATCCCACTCTCTCTCTCTCTCTGCCTTGCTCTCCTTCTCCCTCCGCTCTTCCTCCTTCCCCCTTTCCTCACGTTTGTGTGCAGAGCTTGGTCTCGCCAGCTACCTATAGGTCCTCTCTCTGCTTTGTGTACTCCCTCTCTCTCTCTCTCTCTCTCTCTCTCTCCCTCTCCCCCTCTCTCTCTCTCGCTCATGCAATCGCTCTATCTCTGTCACACTCTGTAAGCATGCAACACCCCCCCTCCTCTCTTAGATCTTCTCTCTCTCTCCCTCCCTCCTTTCCTCTCTGGTAAATGTGCTTGGATTGCTACCCTGATCGCTGCTTCACTTATGCTTGCAAGAATCCCTCCCTCTATAGTGCTGTGTGTCTGTTCCTGCCTGATGTTACACAGAAAGGAGGGATTGGAGATCTGACCATGCCTCCTGCCCTCCTTCTCTCTGCAATCCTTTGTTTCCGTCTGGCAGCTTGGCGGTGTTTCCTGTACTCTCACCGCAGCTCCCGTTCATTCAAACGGTCTCTCTATTTCTCTCTCTCTCTTTTCTCACTCTCTGTTACACATCATCCAGCCCATGCTTCGAGGGAGAGGATTACGGGAGAATCATGGCTCCCCCCCCATCTATCTCCTCCCTTTCTCCATCTTACTGTACTCGGCTTGACAGCACACCTATTTCTCCCTGACCCAACCCTCATGCCCTTACTGTATTTTCTCTCCTCCTCTTCTTCTTCCCCTCTCCCTCATTCTGTCCATTTCCCCTCCTCCATTACACCCCTCCTTGCTCTCTCTCCCTCTCAGGAGAGATGAGCACTGGATTGTACTTTGCTGTGACATTGAAAGCTGCATTCATTAGATTAATATTAAGGTGGTGTGTAAATGGGATAGTCTCCCTCCAACACACACACACACACACACACACACAGATACAGACATATGCAAAGTGCATCATTAAATGCATGTTTTCACACACTCGCATACCTGCACAGTAGACAAATATAAGAAACCCAAAATAGGTGTGCGTATCTTTATCTATAGGACATGTGATGAGGGGAAGAGAAATAAAAATAGCAGAAGAGGAAATGAATAAGTGTTAAATAGGTGAGTCAGACCCAAGGCTTTCCCATCTAGAAGATTGAGTCACGTTCTGCAGAGGTACATGATGTAATGGCATGATGTGGGACCAGCACACCAGAATGCAGTCATGGCTTGAGGTGACACATCCAGTTCATCTGTACTGTACTTTCTTTCTGTTCTGACATGATCCTTTAGTCAACGGTTTATTGGTTCTAGAAGGAGACGCGTGTCTGTGGGATGCTTTGGTAACATCACTAACGTCCTCACATCCAATGCTGCTGTATGTCTTAACAAATCAGCCAAGGCACTCAATTAGTGGAGAGGAGAGCAGGTTCACAATCCCAGCCCTTACACAGCAAACCTCCACAGTGAATTAGTGATTGATCTATCGCGTTGTACGTGTGTGCATGCACACGTGCAAACACCCTCTTCTTGTGTGTGTGTGTGTGTGTGTGTGTGTGTGTGTGTGTGAGAAAGAGAGAGAGGGGGAGAGGGAGAGAGAGAGCAAGGGAGCGCGAAAGAGAATTGTGTTAGTTCAGCATCTTCAGCGGGGGACTCGGGGTCTCTCCCTTACCAAGGACATATGGCGTAGGAGTGAGGGGAGAGGGGAGGGAAGGGGAGGGGAGGGAGGCGGTGGAGGGAAGGGGAGGGGAGGGAGGCGGTGGAGGGGAGGGGAGGGGAGGGAGGCGGTGGAGTGTAGCAGGGGCCGGCCTGGCCAGGCTTGGGTTAGAAACAGAGCTTCAGAAGCGCTGGCATCAGCCGGCTGGGGCTCTGAGGAGAGAGTTCAGAGCTGGATGGCACATGAGAGAGAGGGAGACAGAGAGAGGGAGAGAGAGAGAGAGAGAGGGGGAGAGAGAGAAAGGACGCAGGTGTGTCATCAGTGACCTAGAACAGCCAGCTTAAGCATGCATAAACACACATACTGTACTCACAGTCATACTAAATCACCATATATACCTACATGGATGATAACACAAAATGGTATTATTCATATTAAAATAACCTCAGTTCAATTGTTAGGGCCCAAAGGTAGAAAAAATGCCAAATGTGCATATTGAACAGTACATATTTTTGCATATGAATTAGTAAAAGAGCGGCAAATCTGCAAAGTCTGACATGCTTCTATATCCTGTAGAGATAGCATTTAAAACATATCTAAGAGTGAAGTTAGTTTATCCTCGCAACAACAGCGCCAGATATAAGATGTAAATGAGAGGTGATTATTAATAAATAATAATGGGAGTATGAATATGATGAATCGCTGGTAGAATATTCAAATGAAAGCGAGCAGAAAGGTCCACCCCCAGCTTTGTGGAGGCCCTCAGTAAGATCCCATGCTGCAACTTTTTCAATTCACAAATATATAAGACACAGAAAATTATTTATTATATTTATCATTTTTACTAGAGTAAGCCAAGTCAAAGCAAAATCAATACTGAAACAAATACTGAGTATACAAAATATTAGGAACACCATCTTAATATTGAGTTGCATTCTCACATGATCCGTTTTTCACTTGTCTCAAGGCTTAAAAACATTTTTCTTTGTCTCCTCCCTTCATCAACATTTCCCCTTAAAGATCAAAATGGAAGTAGCTGGTGAAATCAATAAGGGATCATCGCTTTCACTTGAATCCACTTGGCCCGTCTATTTCATGAGAGAGCAAGCGTTTCTGATAGGCTGTTTGATGTTTTCCCTTGATACTTTCTACTTTGGATGTGAAATAGTACAGTGACCATGAGTTTAAAGTATCTGTCTGCTTTAATTTGAATATGTTTTATGCCTTTTGTTAGGAAGTTGTGATATTGGTGCTTGCCCCTGTCTGCTGCAGGATGAGAGGATGCCATTTAAAACTTTATGATTTGCACCTCAGGATAGTAGAAATAATGTTAGATTTCAGAAGTCATTACTGACACTGAACACAACATGTTACTGCCTCTGCCACTATTTTGTGGATAATTCAGCTGTCAGGTTTCATTTGATGAAACTTTTTAACACATTATTCTAACACAATAGGTAAAGAAACAAATTTGAGTGAAAAACATTTTATTCAGCTTTGTTAGAAATGGGATAGCTGACCTTGAATAAAGCTGTGAATAGCTGTTGCAATAAATCTCAGAACATTTAGAGTTCTTTGTTTTTGGCAACAGCAAGCAAGGCCAAACAACCTAGCAACTTTACATTAACAGAGAGGAGAAACTTTATAGTTTAAAAAAAAAAAAAAAAAAAGATATTAGAGGCCACTCAAGTATGTTGCCACAAGGCTCCAGCCTTCTGGATAGCAGCTGTCCGGTGAACTGGAGGTCTTGAGCAATTGGATGAGAGATACAGAAGGTCCTGTAAATATTTATTTTAAAGAGATATAGCATGATACTACACAAATAATTTCATCAATGATCACTGATCGATGATCAGCTGCAGAGTGGCTTAATGACAAGCCAGACTTCCACCTCTGCAGCACAAGCTGCCCGCTGCTACCCAGCCAGTCATTTTGTTAGCAAAGATAAGTAATGCCAGTTGGCTAGACACTGACAGGTTGCCAGCAAAAATTGGCATTTTAACAGAACATGCTGAATGTAAATATATGTGCATATTGCAGTGATGTTTCTAAAGCCTGTGTGCTGGAACACAGAGAGGTGCCATTCCTCCCACACTAACACAGCAGCTTAATATTCTCCAAGAAAGGTAGGTAGGTCAGCTCAGATGTTATGAAGAGAAATCCAAAATTGTATTAACATTGTCTCTTTAAATATAAAACATATAAGACAAATACATGAGAAGTAAATTTGACAGTGTTTTTCAGTGTACTTTTAGAATAATCATGATTTAAATTTATAGATATAAAAAAGATGCAAGTAAAGACTGCACTTGTGACTGATATGATAATAATGAAATAATTTGTTTGATAAACTTCACTGCAAAAGAAAATTACTTATCATTAATGCTGATGGTATTTTATCATTCTCCGAAAGAGGCCTCTGGTTCAGCCCTTCCTTCAGAAACCCATCCAAGATCCACCAATCCTTATTTTAGGCTTATTTCCAAACTGCTGTGTAAACCTATTAACAAGTTATGGGAGTAAATAGGTTGAATGCAGATGTCATTTTTTAGCCATATTTTTTAGAAAATCCAGTACAGATCAAGTTTTAGACCACTGCATATAACAAGGACTGCATTTGTTAACATAATAAATTAACAACTTTTAACAAGAGGTGCATGGGGATACTCAGTTTAAATCCTTTTTTACCTTTTGAGTATTTCGATACTGTAGATCATACAAGTTATTGACCATATCAGCCACTGTCAGGTATCACAGACACACCACTGACATGGCTCCTCTCAGACCTTTCTAAAATAACCTTTTCTGTCAATATACAGTATCGGCAATTCATCGTCATGCTCAGCAGACATCACCTGTGGAGTCCAACATGGCTCAATTATAGGCCCTATACTCTTCTCTCTGTACACGTCATTTTTAAACAAAATGATACTCAGTTAAATCTGCCTGTAAAACCCACTAGATAAACAAAAAAGAAAGGAAATGTCTGTGTACAGTCTGTGGGTGCGGTCTGCCCTGGAATAACAGTATATAACATCAGATAAAATTAGATGAAACTTTAATGATCCTTGTGGGCAAATTTGTTCATTGCAGTAGCAAAGACTAATACGGCACATATACAGCAAAGAAACAATATTATAAAAAGACCATAAACAAGAACATAGTGCATGGGGATTTTATAAACATATGCAACACACAACTTCAATACCAGAAAGAATTAGGCTGGCTGTGTGAATGAAAAGTATGAGGGAAAGTATGGATTACAACATTATTAGGGTGGGAAAATTTCAGCAGCAGAACTTATTGAGATGATATATCAATGAGAAGTATATGGGAATATGAGTAAAAAGATATGTAAATTTACAGCAAATATACATGCTGTGCAGAGTGTCCATTAACAAATCAACAGAGGATACATGTGAAAAGAAAGTGTCTAGGCTTGTATGTGTTGTAGTCTATAGCCTACACCTTGCCAATATAGGCTATCATTTAGCTAGCATATAGCATATATACACAAGGTTCAGATTTGGATTTGTGCATTGCTACATTGCATATCAAAAAACTCTGATTGCAGGTACCAAATCCTATATAAAATGACAATGTACAAAGCACAATAATCATTGTCTGTTCTCAATATCATTAGGTGGTAGGTGCTTGGAGGGGTTGTGGCATACTGCATGGCATTATGCATATGAAATGTGAGACTGAGTGTATGTGTTTTGTTTTCTATTCTTGTTTTGTGAAAAGAGGTTGTTTCTTTTCGGAGGGTAGGTGTCTAACACTGAGCTATATGAGAGCAATGTAGGAAATGTAAGATAAATAGTTTATGAAGAGTTCATCCTGGCCGGGAGTTGAGTTGCACAGTTTCTCTGGCCAAATGATCTGTTATGATTGTACAGCATTTGAGAAGGAGAAAATAAAATAATAAAAAAAAGTGATGAAATATCATTGCACCACATTTTACAATATTCGCTGGGACTTCCTGGAATCACTGACTGCTTCTTTGCTTCTTCGCTAGCATGCTAATCCATATAGAGCATCGGCGACACGTTACCTTGGAAACGAGCCACGAGCCTAGAGATGTCAATCAAACTATTCCTCCTGCCGCTGTAAACTGCCCTTCACTGATCATGTACAGGAAGATGAAGAAAAATCATTTGGGGCTGTTTGATCACAGGTAGCTGTGAATTTATGATGTAATAGCATGGTCAAATTCTCTTCCCTGGAGAAGCTCGTGGTTATTAATATCACTTAACAACTCAAAAAAGTAATTTTCGCGTCATGTTGTCTTTATCATCATGGGAGATGTGATGTTTTTGGTAATGGAGTGAGTATGCCCTCTTGTGGGGATGTTGAGATACAACACGTTGGGCAGGCTGCCTGGCGTGCTGTACTGCCGTGTGTCACACTAAAGAAGTAAATGTACTCTTATCTCAATCAAAACCTGTGTTTTTATGTTAAATTCTTGAGTGTGTCGCCCTGCCACCAGGCTAAATACCACGGTGGTTTAGAGAATTGGTATGCTATTCTTCCTTACCTGTGGAGGGCAGCAGCATGTCTGACTTGCGTCTAGTGAGTGTCAAATTTCATTTGAGGAAGAAGAGTGGCCCAGGCTGGCTAGTGGGCTAGACATGTCAGAAGAGTGACAGTAACATTAACTTAGCCGCAGTAGTTATCCAAAAGTGTTTGAAAGCCTAAAGGAGCGTTTGTGGACTACGATCCATCGCCAGATTGCCTTTATAGATACTTGGCAAACCAGCAAACGTTACGGATCCCAGACCTTTGATATTTGACAAGAACTGGTTAGCTAGCGTTAGCTGGCTAGCTAGTGAGCTCACGGAAAGTAACGCCAAGGCTTGTTTTATACAGTCATGTCTGCGGCCGGAGACTTCGGGAACCCTTTAAGGAAATTTAAATTGGTCTTTCTTGGGGAGCAGAGTGGTAAGTTTAACGCTAAAGGTTGTCTGTCGGATGCCGAATCTGAAATATGCTGAATCGGATATGTAACGCTCTGTTCCTGTCGGGTGATTAACGTTAACCAGTTAGTTAGCTAACGTTAGCTAGCTGCGTAACGTTAAACTTGGTGATAGCATTGCGACAACGTCAGCGATTGCAAGCTAACTCGCTAACAACTGCTTGGACACACTGGTTACATGGGAGCCCCGTTTCTTTTCTCTGAGCAAAGCCAAGGCTGTGGCTATTGACTTGACTTGTTCTTTATGTTGGCTAACGTACATAGTGAGCTGTGCTGCAACGTCAACGGATATGATGATAAAAAACTACTAAAAGTAACAAACAAAAGTGCGAGTTAAGTGGTGAAACACACTAACTAGTATGTACTAGTCCTGTACATCAGTTCCAGATAGAAAACACAACGGTAACGTTATTTTTATTAGCTTTACTTAAGTAATATTTTCAAAGAATTAGCTATTTTGCCCAAATAGCCTACAGGTGACAAGTATTTGTGTAGTTCGGTGCTGTTGTATTGAATGCCATCAATCTCGGTTAAAGTCCACAAAAAATACTGCACTGATTACAGGGAGTATTCTGCTTTATGGCAGAATACCATAACGCACTTTGCCTAGGAGACTCATCTGTGGAGAAGGGATGTACCCCCTTTACCAAACCTGCTGGGTGGCATTCCTACACTCTGCCTTGTCATTTTCCCCTTTCCAAAGTGAACCGAGTTTCTGCTTGCTGATGTGGATCAGGATGAGGGGGGCCCTGGGAAGTTGCAGTTGCTTGGCTGTATAAGAAAATATGTAGTATATGTTGACCCATATTTAACATTTATTTACTTGTAATTGTTAGCAAAGGTGTGGAGTTATTCACTGTTAGCTGTGTGTTACAAGTGTCAGGTTTAACTGAGGATAAACTGCATTTGGGGCATACTGTGGAGACTGGGGTGTGACAACACAGACATTATTCTCTCACACTTCATCGATTTGGAGGTGTTGCCTTGCCTCCCTTGCCAGTAATTACTTATCTACAGGTATTGTATTTGGGAATGTTATTTGTTTTAAAACTCATACAGCTACAACTAGCTTCAAGAGTGTTTGTCAGACAGTCTGGGTCAACTGCGGTTCCCTGTGGCTCTGTAAACAGAGCAGTGCAGAGTTTGGCCATGTCATCATCACTTGCTGCACAATGTAACTGATAATGTAACTCAAGCTCAGCAAAACAATCCTAGGCTGGAGAGCCGTGTCAGGCCGCTCAAAGCACCTGTATGATGAGAGCATTTGAACTGTGGTCTTAATCGATCACAGAAAGTCATGTTTTTATGATCAATACCATGGTTCAACAAGATTTTTGAACCCCTCCTCTGTTGTCCAGGGTTGCTATGCAGGTCTGGAAAGTATGCAGGATTAGAAAGTATGGAAGTTGACTTGACTATAGGTCTTAAAAAAAGGGAATTGAACAAAATCCCTGGAAAATATGGGAAATGATATGACCACACTTATTGCGTACTTGTTTACCTTCTGTCATTTCACACATTGTGATGTTTGTGATAGTTTGCTGATGATAAAAATAACCTTTGGCTATAGAGTGACATGACTTGCTGACAGTCAATGTGCAGCACCGTCTAAAATCCTCAGTCAGTCAAGGAATTCAGGGCTGGAAAAAGTCTGAAAATTTGAAAGGGAAATGTGCAGGAAACCTCATTCCCATCCCTAGTTGTCACTCAACATTCCTCCAACCCTCCAACTTCTCTTCCTCAAAACCTTGAAATTATTTTTTGTCACTGTGCTAGTGTGGCACAGTCTCTAATAGAGAAACTCTTTCAAAGGCAGCTGCTTGACATGCTGCCGTCTGCTCCAGTCCATTATAAGGGCAACTGTCAACTGTGGCTCATCTATACACAACCTTGCTGTCTGCACTTAATGTTGCTTATTGTTTGTGGCTTGATGGATCTTACAATACGTCATCCTTTTGTCACTGTGGTGTGTGCCTACATTTCATATTGCCAGCAAGGTCGTAAATGAGGCAAACACACAAGAGAGGGTGTCTAAATGATGCTGTCGCTATAGTAACTAGATGCAACTTGGCAGAGATTGACTACTTCCCGAAAACCCCTGCATCCCGTCTAGATGTGACTAGATGGGAGGGGAGAGGGAGGGACACACTGGCTATTTTAGCTTCTGTTGAACAACTGTGCTTACAGTTCACTTCAGCACACTCCCTGTCTGTGAATGTTGATATGATTAGGCTAATACTGTTTTCTTTCTTCACATTTCATTCACTCATTGTCAATCGGGTCTTATATTCAGCCTGTGCTACTGTTTGCTTCATGTTGAATTTCTCTTCTATTAGAATATGTAAAATATTGTCAAATCTACTCATAGATAATGGTTATTTTGAAAATCAACCTATTACCATATAAAGTTGAGATGAATGTGTGATCACTGCACTTGTCTTATTGTTTTGTTTTGGGGGTTTTTCAGTGGGAAAGACTTCGCTGATTACCAGGTTCATGTATGACAGCTTTGACAACACTTATCAGGTGAGACTCGCATCTCCACATGTTTTAACCGTCATTTATCTGAATACTATTCCCATCACTCTCAGATGTGACTGAAAAAGGCTATGCATAATCTCTAACTATTTTATTTGATACTCATTTTCAGGCCACAATAGGAATAGATTTCTTGTCGAAAACCATGTACCTTGAAGACAGAACAGTAAGTTTTTTATTTTACTACTACTGCTATTTAATCAATCCCTCATGATTGTTGGTCGATCTTTTCCAGATTGGGAGAACTCTCTTTGTGACTGTAATACACCTTGATCTCTGTGTTGGCACTGGGCATGTGAAGGAACAATAATTGAGATGCTGATTACTGACATGATTTTGTGATATTTATTTTTTTAGATATTTCTTCAGTTATGTTCTTTCTTACACACTCACACACAAGTTTGTGCCGCCTTCCAACTGTGGGCTGGATGCCGTAGCACCCGGACCATCCTCCCTCTGCTTGTTTCTTCCCTCAACACAAATTTTCTTCCTTTCCTTCCTTCTCCTCCATCTAATTCTCTTCATTCCTATGTTGAAATTAAACACCTTACTTGATCAAGAGAGGAGGGTTGATGACAAGTGAAGGCTGATTTTGTTTTTTTTTAGTTCCCCCCCCCCCAGGCCCAGACAGTTCACTCTCTCTGATGGTCATTCACTATCTGCATGCACCTTGCTCTCTCTGCTCTCTCTCTCTCTCTCTCTCTCTCTCTCCCTTTGTCTGTCTGTCTCTCTTTATCTCGCCATCTCCCTTCTTTCTTTCCCATTTGTGTGACTTCAATCCGCTTTATTTTTTCTTTTTCTCACTATAATTTTCCTCATTTCTGACATCGGTTCTTCTCATTTTCTTGTCATCCCTTCTGTTTTTTCTTTTCCTCTTCTTTTATTTCTCCTCCCATCCCCCTCCACAGATCAGGTTGCAGCTGTGGGACACGGCGGGACAGGAGCGTTTCCGTAGCCTCATCCCAAGTTACATCCGAGACTCTGCCGCTGCTGTTGTAGTGTACGACATCACAAGTAGGTAGACGGACCCACGCAGTCACGCGTCTTACCTTTTCTTCTGACGATAAAGATGCCACCTTTGTCTTGTCCTCTGTCACATATTTTCTTGTTATTTTTGAGAAACAAATGACCGTTAAAATCCACTTGTCTTAAACTACTAAAATGCTAACTACAGCTAACAAATGTTGGTTGCATACTGTGATGCAAGCATATGTTTTCCCATGCTGTTTTGGAGAGCAGACTGGTGCTAGGCAACTCTGACATTTTCAAAAATCATTTTGTCTTTTTGACATCTCAAATATGACACATAATTCCTGGCCTGTTGGCATTTTGTGACCCTGAATTAAGCCACTTTTTTATAGTTGTGTCAACAACAGACACAGAAAGATATGTCAATGACAACACTTGTATTATTTTATACATTTTCATTGACAATAAGTGATGACAGACCGAGTTGAGGTGCCGAAAAGTGTCTTTCTTAACATTGCTGGTAATGGTGAGGACCTGGCCTTCACCTTTCCCTTGCTTGCGGGTTAGAACTCCATTTGTTTCTATCTATTACAACTGTCTTCCTGCCTGTCTGTGAGGCTGGAGCTTTGGGACACTGTCGCCGTTTTGGGACATTGTCGCCCCTGTGGCTATCATAGTACTTGATTCATGTGTGAGTGCAGTCCCTGGCTTGTTTCCCTTCCCCCCCTCTTAGTACCGTCCTCCTTTTTGAATAGTTTCTGAAGAAGTAAAAAAAATTTCTGCAACTATTTTCAAAACTGTATGTTTTTTTCTGTATGAGTCTCTGTGTTTGTATTTTTAGAAAAAATGTTTAGTCATCACAGGAGCATTGAGATCGATAAAAACCTACCTCAAAAGATAAACATTTGTGTATCATCTCAACTTTAAACATCAGACTTTTTCAAATTAAGGCTTTCTGTCATAGTGTTTTCTCAAGAAGTCACATCACTCATCTCAGACCACAGAAACATGCAGATTGTGTTATGATACAGTCAAAATGGTTGGATTTTATTTGAAGTCCTGGGGGTTTGAACTGTCAGAGTTCTGGTTGTCACTCTGAATAACAGGTGGTCAGTATTGGCTTCAAGGTCCGAGCAGGCCCAGACCAAACTCTAGACCTGAAATGATCACAGAGGCTATTAGAGTTAGTCTGTGGCTGTGAGATCATCACAAAATACAATCACATGAGCCAAGGCATTCTGTCACACAAAACTTGATAATGACTTCAAGTTAAAAGCTGATAACTCTGTTGTTTTAGGCACAGATGCAGTAATAGTGTAATTCTTACAATATAATTAGCTAACTCTATAATAGTAATGTGTTCAGCCCCACTGTTATTTCCCTAGGTGATGCTATGCAGATGAAACGGTACGAGTTAAGAGTTAGCCACCTATGCTGCCGCTGATAAAAATGATCATTATACTGAATTTCTGTTGTAGTTGCTGTTTGGGAGGTTTGGGTCCCTCTTCCTAAGGGCTTGCAGCCACACCTCTTTTTCTTAAACTCATCAAACGAGTCCACTGCACCTAGTGCTTTGTATTTTATAAGCTGATATCTCCTCCCTCTTTGCCCCAGTGGAACACCCTAACACTGCACAGAAATTGGGCATTTTCTTTCTTTTGTCAGTGATTATAATATTTCATTTTGTTGTTTGCCCCTTGTATCAACTGGTAATTATTCCTACCTCAAAACATTTAATTACAGGCCCCAATTCAGAGAGGTTTGATTAGTACAGGCCTTTGTCTTGTGTTTAAGTTGGTTTTCCAAATACCAAATTTCCAAACAAATACATAACTTTGGATCAGGACGTTACAAAATACAGTACATTAGATATCAAACATGGTCCAGCTATATACGACTACTAGTTTCCCTATTGTCTTCCTGTCTCAATCTCATCTTTGTGTTTTCATAGCTGAGATTTATCATCTCCTGAATACTGATCCTTTGCTTCCTATCCCACCCTGTCCTCCCTCTTCTTGTTTCAGATGTCAACTCCTTCCAGCAAACCACAAAATGGATTGACGATGTGAGAACGGAGAGAGGAAGTGATGTCATCATCATGTTGGTGGGAAACAAGACAGACCTTGCAGACAAAAGGTAGTCTGTTCTTGCTTCTGCCTCCGCAGAAGTCGTGGTGGGCTCTCTCCATGGGAGCATACTAATGAAGTCATTGATTGTTACCCGCTGGCCGGTCAATACTGAGCTCCTCAGCCCTTCCTGAGGCAGCATGAGCTCAGAGCGAGAATCGCCGCCCTTTGTGGGTGTCAGAGCTGTGATTTACGAAGCTTTCTTACATAACAGATGCCCCCTCTCTGCCTTCCTCTCTCTTTCTCCCCACATTGTTTAAAGCTATAGAGACTTAAAATCTCAGATTAAGCTGACAAGTAAAGTGGTGCGGTTCAGCAGTGATGTGTGATAATATTTGATCTAAAAGTGTCTTTTGCGACCCATTCTATCCAACTGTGTAATGCAGTAATTTGTGCATTGTCTTTCGCTGTGCTTCTCCTAACCCCCTTATCTGCCGCAGGCAAGTATCTATTGAAGAGGGTGAGCGGAAAGCCAAAGAACTAAATGTAATGTTTATTGAGACTAGCGCTAAAGCGGGCTACAACGTAAAGCAGGTAAGCGTGTGTGTGAGTCGTGCTCTCTGGTCTTGCTGCAGATGCTGCCGCCTGGGCTCACCCTCCAGAGGTCACCCATCACAAACAGAGGTCAGAGGCTAATGACAGATTTGTCCTACTCTGTTTTCATGTAGACCTGTAAAAGGTCATTGGAGCATTCTCCTGTTCAAAACAGATATTGAGTAAATTGATCATCTGTCCCAGTAACAGGGCTTTGGAGTCATTGTTCATTTTAAGGTCAAATTTGGAAGCCTTAGCTGACAGTCTGAAAGGCACATGGTGTATTAGGTGGCAATTGGACAAGAGCAAAGGTGGCAGTAGCAGAAGGAAGGGGCACGACTTGTTCATCCACTTCAACATATTCACACTGTTTTTTGTTGTTGTTTTCTTGTCTTCTTGTGGGTGTGTGCGGTCTGTGGTGGTATGTGCGCGTACTTGTGGGTGTGTGTGTGTGTGTGTGTGTGTGTTCTGCGTGGTGACGCGTGGCTCATCACAGACAGATAACCACTGAGGAGGGAGAACAAAGAGCGAAAGAGATGAATGTTCTGTTTATTGAAACAAGTGCAAAGACAGGCTACAATGTCAAACAGGTAGAGCGTGCGCACGTTTGTGTGTGTGGTGTGTGTGTTTCTAGTGCTCATGCTCTCCTCTGATAGCTTCTATCTCACACACGCGCGTGTGAATAAAGGTGTGCTTTAAACGTTGGCTTCCTCTGGCCTAAGTGGGGTTTGTGGATTTGTTTCCAGACTCTCTCCCACCTGTCATAACGATCTGTATTGGCCATCCTTTGATCTTAAAGCTCTAGTGGTGGGTCAGGGTTTGCAAACCCACACTCCTCACCCCAGGTTTCATTTGCTAATCTTATTGATTGGCGCAGTATCAGTAATTCTGTTGCTGTGAAATCTGCATGTTATCAACAGGTCTAGGTGATGCTTTTCACTATTTAGATCGGGATGGGCATGTAAAGCATCATCATACGTGCAATACTGTTTCTTTGAATTCATCAATCATTTTTGATCAAGCAAGCTCTATCAATGGAAGGTCTCAGTAAGGCACAATTATATCCTCTATTCAAGCCACTTATACGATGCAGACATATTGCCTTGCAGTAGCCCGTACACATTCTGCTGAACTCAAATCAATGTCAGACAAAGTACATTGGGCTCCTTCCTCTGTGCGAGCTTCTGGACAAGTGAACATAATGCTGAATTATGTAGTGAGAATGTACACAGCACGCAAGCCTGATTTCATCTGGTTGTTTCTGTCTGGTTGTGAGTGCGTTTCACTCTCTGACAGATTAGATCTGCTTCTCTTTTCCCTGCAGCTTTTCCGGCGTGTGGCAGCCGCCCTCCCTGGCATGGACACCACACAGGACAAGAGCAGAGAAGACAGTATCCTTTCTCTACATGTCACAAAGTATCTGACCTCATGGATTCTTAGATGCAAGTTGCCAGGCAGCCCATATACTGAGCTCCATGTGTTTGGACAATAAGTCACTGACTACTTCACTGGATAAAATCTTAATCTGTCCAAATTGTGTTGCCTCCCTGAAATGAGAGACCATGTACACAAAGGTAGTTCTTTAGCTGTTAATCCGATGTAGTTGAAATTAACAAATCAATTTAGTTGTCAAAGTGTAAATACTTGGCGATCACTGTATATGTCCACAACGGAAATTCAGAAAGTACATGGTCACAAGGTTTCACCATTTTTACAGGTTGTATGAATGAAGCCTCAGTCAAATTATGATAAACCAAAATGCCTTTGTTGAGTGACAGGTGGGAATCTTGGCTCAAGTAGAGAATGATTTAATTTAGTCCCCAAACACACAGATGCTCTCACAGTCCTAGAGTGGATGAGAGCAAGGAAATCTCATAGAACTCAATGTAATTAAAACAAATGGATATAAATTACAATTTATTTGTCCCTCTGTCTTACAAATGCATGTTCATGTTGACCCTACTTTTCCCCTATTCCACTCACTGCCAAATGATTGTAAATGCATCAAAATGTGTGTGTGTGTGAATATGTGATCATAAGCTATATATGGAAAGTATTCAAGTGTGAATGACGCAGGAAAGAGAGACATAAAAAGATGATCTTCTGTCATAGAATTCCATTAGTTTTGAAATGAAATGAGTCCTAAGGGATTTGTTTGTTATATGAGCTCACACCACACAAAGGCAGTGTGCAGAAACAAGTGTTTGTGCTTGTATAGTAAAACATTGTTTCTTCATCAGTCAGTCCAAACACTTTACAAAAGCAAATTGATATGTGATCGTTTAAGTCTGAACCATGTTACAAGTCCATTGTCTTCTATTGAAAATACATTGGAAAGTTTTTTAAGTGTTTTAAGCCTAGAAAAAAATCAATTTTCCAATTTCATAGCTTTTTCCAAGATTTTCACAACCTTGAATGTACATTTGAGAATTGCATTTCCCGATCTCTGAGGTTCTTCCTTAACTCCTACCCCCTTCAGTGATCGACATAAAACTGGAGAAGCCGCCAGAACAGCCCGTCAGCGAAGGAGGCTGTTCCTGCTAATGCCGGCCTCTTTATCACTCAATATTTCTCTTACTGGCTTCTTCTCAAACCCAGTCTGTTTTTCTGTACTGTGCCCTTCAGTATGCCCGGCTCTGTTCCCCCAGTCTGAAAGAGAACACTACATCCATTGTCCTTGCCGTTGTGGAAACCCGCTCACTCATTAGGACGCCCTGAAAGTCATAAAATTCTCTTAAGTAGAATCTTTGCGTTTTTAACACACATACATTGATAATGACTCATGAACCTGCTGACATTTGGCTGCGCTGGGAGACGGTATTCACAGCTTGAGCTCAGCCTTCTTTCCTGAACTCTTGTTATCAATATTTCAAATGGGAGAAGATGGTGGCAGAAGGAGAATAGAGTAATATCTGAGTCACATTGCTGTACGTTGTGTCTAAATATTACTTTTTGGACCAGGTTTTCAAAATGAAAGCAAGCAATGATATCACTATGGATACCTGGGGCAAGAAAACGTGTGGTTCATGAAGTCAAATCAAGGTGTGTGCTGAAAAGTGAAAATGTTCTTAAAAAAAAAAAAAAGTTACATATTGCTTTAAGCTTAATGAGCACAATGTGGATGTGATGTACATTTGTTAATAGTCAAAACATAATTTGTGCTGTTGCAATGAAATGGCAAGTATTCATTAATGAATGATGTTATTTTCATTTTCAGCAAACGGTCCCCCTTTTTACTGTATAGGGAATAATATGTGGTAAAGGTTAGAAAGTTGTGTTGAAATTAATGAACATAATGTAAAAGAGCTGAATTCTGAGTTGTAGACTGTACTCCCACAATGCAACTGAGGTTCGAGGTGGCAACGGAGAGCTTATTTTAAACCGACCGGCTCCTCGCAGCTCCACCAGCGGAGCCACAGCTCTCCCACTGTGTACCAGCATGATGTGATGACTCAACAGCCTGAAACCACACCGACACACACCGCTGCATGGCAACAGTGCCAGCGCAACAACATGACACCTACTACAAGGGCAACACTATCACTATCACTACACCTTCCACATCGCCGTCCTTTTCCCTCTTCCCACACTTGTCCTTAGAGATGAGTAAAAGCTACCTTTACCTTCGCTGCCATTTTCTATTATCTTTTTTTTTTTCTTTTTTGGGGGGATAGATCTTTACTTTTTTTTTCTAAAGACTATAACTATCATAGAGAAAAGAAATATTGCTTTGATGATTAGTGTTTGAGGAGAATATTTTCATATATTAAGAGTCATAATAATTACAGAAACCCACCATAAACATTAGATATGGAGACATGCCTTTTGGAGTTTAATTGTAGAGGGCTTCCTTGGCTTTGGGTTCACCTAGTTTTGTTAAGTTTGGTATGAAGTTTTACCAACATTTTGTTTTCTTTTGCTTGTTTTTTTTTTGTTTGGATTTGATCTTTTGTTAGTGATTACTCTACATGTGTATTTAATCCACAATGACTTGTAATATTTATTTCTACTGGATTCATGTTTTCTTTTTTATGGCTGTTAATATCTTCACTTTTGGGATGAATCCTTGCTAATAAAATATGCATCCATCTGGACCACCTTTTAATATAATCAACAGACACCAGGGAGCTCGGCCTGTTCCCTCCACCGCCTCTCAATGCTGATTTGATCACACTGATAATACAGTGCAATTTTTGTTTGTGTGTGTGTACGTATGGAGGAAAGTTCATCAATTTTTATTGCATCGTAGTCCTTAACGTTTATGTCTGGAATGGTTTTAAATGGAAGAATAAAAGTACACTTGTCACTGCTGCTGGAGTTCATCAGTGTCTTATTGGCAGCTGTGAGATAGCTCTGCATTCACTGACTCGTGCCCTTTTTGATGTTTGAATCAGAAACAAGTGATAGACAGTAAGCTGCAATGGTTTACCCCTCTTTATTCACCAAGAGTGGCAAACGCGTACTTGTGATTGGTTTAGACGATCGCCGTGACGTAGCGCTTCTGAACTGCAAACAGAACTACAGTCCTCGAAGCTCACAGATCTTGTCGACTCTCTTCGGCTGGGTCTCTTTGAGCCTCTCGCCCCAGCTGTTGCCCCTGGCAACCAGTTGGCGTTCCAAACCACACTGCTGCCTTGTGTTTTTTATTCTGTCAAAGAGAAGTTTGCAAAAGCTAGCTAACTCAAAACTTATATTGAGGACAGACACATCGATCTTACCTTTGATTTTTGAATTCCATAATGACTATAGATTACTACGCAGCACTGGAAATAAACAGAAACGCAACTGACGCAGATATCAAAAAGGCGTAAGTTGAGTTAGCCTAGCTAACATTAACGTAACGTAAATTCCCTCTGTATATTACATTGCAATCTGCGTTAAAATGTGTAATTGACATTTCTGGTAATTTGACCTTTGTGCACATGTTTCTGTTAGGCGCTTTGCAATTATTGTCACTTCTCACTATTTTCCAAATCAATGTTCCTAGATATCGACGTCTTGCGCTGAAATATCATCCAAACAAAAACCGCAACGCTGGAAGCGCTGAGAAGTTCAGTCAGCTGGCTGAAGCCTATGATGTGTTGAGCGACCGTAAGTAAAGAAAAGTGACACCCTTGAAAAGTTTGTTATATTGCATATTGAATCACTCAGTGGTGTAATCAATCAATCTGACAGGGAATAAATGTCTTCAATCTAATAATCAGAGCCAGCAGAGAGGTGACAGTGGCGCAATAGCAGCACCATCACCCGTAAACACAACCGTTATGGGTTTTTTTCCAAACACAACTTTTCTTTTTTCCTTCACTTCCCAACAAAGGGACAGACAGCTCAACAACTTCACACCAAACCTAGTGTTTGATCATCTCTGACAGTGGCAGTGTGCCACTTGTTTATAACAAATCTTGATATATAACGTTACAGTATATATATTTTATGACAGCTCGAAAAAAAGCAACCTATGACAAGTTTGGGGAGGAGGGTCTAAAAGGAGGCATCCCACCGGAGTTTGGGGGAAATGGAGCTTGGTCATCTGGATACGTCTATCATGGGAACCCAGACAAAACATTCAGACAGTTTTTCGGAGGTGACAACCCATTTGCAGGTAGGAAAAACAGGATAGACAGAGGCCTAGACTAATAGTTGTACAATTATACACTATGTACATTGGTTATTCACATTTCACACTAATAACAGAATAATAATCTTTTATTTTTATTTTTTTTGCAAGACTTCTATACAAACGATGGGAATGAAGTGCCAGTTGGGTTTGGTGGCCTGCAAGGCAGAGGGGTGAAAACTCAAGATTCTCCTATAGAGAGAGATCTGCACTTGGCCCTGGATGACCTCTACCATGGATGCACAAAAAAGATCAAGATATCCCGTAGGGTAAGAGCTATGGAGGATAACCATCCTATCTTGTTGAAATGCCTCTCATCACACCACTCTTGATTGTTCAGACCAATTAACCAATTAATCTATAAACCTAAAGCTCCTGAGAACGGCAGGGTCAGTGTACCATTTAAGTCCACTTGCCCTAAAAGCCCACGCCTGCTGTTCCAAACAAATAAGAGATGTGATCACTGAATTAGAGATGTGTCAGTACCTTACTTCATATTCTTCTAAGTGTTTGCCAAGAGTTCAAGGGGAGAAATTCTCACTAGATTTGTGCTTTTAGAAAACAGATTTTAGCTGCAGTCCAATGATGAGGTGTTGATCTGTGACAGCACTATAGATATAGCTCTACTTTGTGCTACAGGCTGCAAGACACATGTTCAGATACAATCACAACAGATATTGAAATCTGAAAACATACATATTTGAATAGAACATGTTTTCACTGCCCAGAAATGTATTAAAATGTAGTTTTCAATAGATGAATAATAAAGTGGACTAAGGTACACACATGGACTAATAGGGTAGGCTATGTTACATACCCTATATGCCCATGCTATGCTTTCTATAATAATCTAATGTTAAAAAGATTAGTATAGATTATACTATAGATTAATATTTCAGAAATGATTAATGTCATTTTTATATAATTTCCCTGTTTAATCCACTGGGACGGTATAGATTAAAAAAACACTGGAGGGTTGTAATTGTACTCTATTGCAGAGATTCACACTGCATATTATGAAAGGCTAAACTATATAATCCTTGTTTGTCTCGTATGTAACACAAAACTTTTTGGGTTATACATTGACCAGTTTGTAAGTAGTTGGACAACAATAAAACCCATGGAAAAAATCATTTGGCTTCTTTTAAAATATAAGAACGTCACATTCTCATTTACTCATTTCACTGCCCCATTCACTCATTTTGCCTGGCAGGTTATGAATGAGGATGGATACACATCCAGCATAAAAGACAAGATACTGACTATTGTTGTAAAGCCTGGATGGAATGAAGGCACAAGGATAACTTTCCCCAAGGAGGGGGATCAGGTAAGAGAGCTATCCAATGCAACACACTAGGAGACTTTGGACAGTTGTAGCAAGAGTCACTTAGACCTTCCCCAGTTTTCCCCATAACTGTTATTTTCTTTTTTTTGCCCTATGTGGCCTAGAACAATCACAATAAATCAAAATCACCAGTGACATGGTGGCTTGGAGGCTGGGAGCTTATGTAAACAGTATTGAGCTAGTCTGAACATCATTGAACATCTGTCTCTGTAGCTGTATGATAAGAGAGTTGGTGTGTCGTCTGATTTCCATCCTGCTAAACTTCCTTGCTTTACTGCATGTGATTATTCCACAGCAGTCTTACCACAATAAATGTACAGGAGTTTATCTTGGTAATATTGACGGACATATTGACAGCTTACAGAGTTTCTCAGTACATACTAACACACATGGTGCAAGACCACAGGACCTCACATACTGTACAGTGTAAGACAAACTACAAATCGTAGGCTCGACATCACATGTGTGTTGTGGCAACCTAGCGGTAAGGGAGGAAGCGTTCACAATAAAATAAGAAACCCAGACAGATCAGTTGTGCAGCAGAGCAAAAATATATTTTGATAATTTTCTTGGGGGAAGACAGGGGAAAAAGGGCAACTGAAAGTCTTCACACATCAGTCAGACGTAATTCCTGTGCGTAATTCCTAGACCCAGCTCATTAACCACCAGAGAGGAACGAAAACCTGCGGCCTGGAGGATCGGAATTGAGCACCTACAGGTTCTAGGCCAGTGGTGTCCAGTCATGTGCCATGAGTCTGCAGGTTTTCCTTCCAACCAACCATTGCAGCAGCTGAGTTCACCCATTAGCACACCTTCAAGCAGAGACGGAGCAAGTAATTAGTGAAGTCACCTGGTGCAGTGATTGATTGGAAGGAAAACCTGCAGACTCTCTGTCCTCCATGGCACATGATTGGACACCACTGTTCTAGCCCCGTCAGATGGTTCTTTGCCGTGTTGTGTGTACTGTACATAAACCTTGCTCTGGGTCTCGGGAACCAGGATTGAAAACCAGTGGTTAGGTTCTGACTGCAGCTCCAAGGCCCTTACCCACCGCCTGGGCAACTGTCAATGTGCTGTAAGCTGTAGAAGGAAGTATAGTAAGTGGCCAGTATAGCATTTGCCCAGTGCACCATGAGGAAGTTATGAAGGAGAAGCAAGAAATAAATTCTGAGAATTAGAGAACCTGAAGTTGAAAAGTGTCATAATGTGCATATGTTTGTGCAGACATTGTTATAGTGCAAAATTGTGCAAAATCTGCTTGGATAATAATAAACATAATAAGAGGTAGTCACAGTAGTAAGATTTGCAGGCACTTCTATTGGATGGTGAGAAGTCAGAGAGTCCAGAGATTCCTGGTTGATTGCAGGGTTTAGTGTTTGGAGGATTGTTCATTTTTGTTGTTGTTATTTTTTCTGTGTCAGCAAGTTTGAATCCATAATTTTGCAACAGACCGTTAAATTCTACTCCTTCAAAATATTTGCTCCAAGTCATATTTTAATTATATTTCAACAATAAATATTTGAGATGGTATTGATGAAGCATGGCTGGATATTGATCTGGGCTGCTGCCCACAGAACGCAAGACTAGACACTTTTCATTTGCTGGACTATATGAGAATCAACTCAAGATATGAAAAAAAAAAATACAAATGGGTGTGTAAAGAATATTTTTGGCAACTGTCAGTATTTTATTTTTCAGAATTCTGGTTATTTAGAGTCATGCTTTTCCAGTAGATTACCTCATCAGACAAAGTAGATCTCATTCCAATCCATTCTCTATATGAAATAACCACGTAGTAATGAGGGAATTAACTGTTCTCAGTCACCTGTACATCTAGTTGTTTCATCAAACATCTTTTTGTTTGATCTGTGGAATTTTAGTTTTCTTATGTATGTATAATTCAGTGTAGGTCACTTTTTAACAAGCCATTGCACCAAACTATTCATAACCATTTAACAAGCTATTCATACTACATACAGACCCATTCAATCTAGAACGATAACTAAAGATACCAATGAACTATTGAGTTACATTGTTTCATTCGTTTTATTCATTCATTTCAAAGCCCTACTTTAGGGGAAAGAGCATGGCTACCTTGTGATTATTTTCCTGTGTTTTCCTTGTAGGGGCCAAACAGCATCCCTGCAGACATTGTGTTCATAGTGCGACAGAAGAGTCATGCTTGGTTTGTGAGACAACAGAATGACCTGGTGCACAAGGCCCAGATCTCTCTGGAGATGGTGAGTCAGGTTAAAGGGAGCTAGAATGTCTCCATCCGCAATGTAACTGCTCATTGATCCATCATGTTTCTTGGTGGGTTTTATTATCCATCATTCTTAAAGAGATGCTTTTAGTAGAATATACATGTATTATTCCCTTTCCCTCAGGCCTTGACTGGGTTCTCTGTGGATGTGGAGACACTAGATGGCAGGCTACTCAACATTCCCATCAATGACATTGTGCAGTGAGTGCTTTGCTATGTTGGGGGGGAAAGGGGAATACTGGTTCAGATACAGGTCAAATTACATTACTGTATTATATGTTGCAATCCTATTAATTTGGCATTAATCACAAAGCTGCTATGAATAACCCAAAAGAAAATAGATCAGCAGATGGTCTCATACAGCTGTGGCATGCAGTTGAGCGAATTCATCTGCACTCTAATATAGTGATTTGATGAATCCAGAACAGTGAACAGTGATTGTGAATATACTTTGGAATTAAATATACTAATTTACATCAGTGGGGTGAAAATCCTCTAGATCTCAGGCTATGACGGGGTGAGATGATCGTAATGAGCTCAAGCACTTTCTAAATTGTACACTTAAATTGGGATATTTCTATCCATCTGTCTAACTAAAATGAATCAGAAATTAGGATGATGTATTCTGGGTTTGCACATTATCTGGAATCACCTATTTGTTTCTAATTTGTCCGTCACACCGCACCCAGCCCCACCTACAACAAAGTGGTGACTGGAGAGGGAATGCCGCTGTCCCAGGACCCTTCCCAGAGAGGAAACCTCATCATCATGTTTGACACCCAGTTCCCCCAGAAGCTCTCTGCTGAGAGGAAACGTCTGATCAAACAAGCTCTATCTTACTCAACAAACAACCACAACCCGATTTAAAATGCCAGCTATTTGTTTTCAATGTTTATCACTGACAAATTTTTTATAAATCTGGCTATTTTATGACTTGAGATTTAATAAAGTTACATTTCTGTCATTGACACAATTTATTGTAGAACGTTTATTCCACTTTAAGTCAAGCGAGTTGAAAGATAAACTAGGCAACAAAAAGTAAAAAAAAAAAAAAGAGTAACACAAATACAGTATCATCCTTCTGCCAGAGAATAACGATTACAGTTTAGTTTCTCAGCTGTGTTGTGCCGCCATCATGGCTCGTTTCAGCTGCTCATATGTGACAAACATCACCACGTTCCAGGAGCCCAGGCGTAAGAAAGATGGCATGAACCTTAAGAGTAAGAAAATAGAATAAGGACATGATATAATATTGCAATCCGTTCAAATTGATCATTCAAATAGCCTACTTCTTTTGTTTATGAACATATGGACTCTGCCCCCCCTCCTCTATAAATTTCTGACGTATAACCTCAGTTGCTTCAATAAAGTGCATCAGATCATTGCTTACCCCTTATAAAAGGCAAGTGGTCCCTCTTTGGTCACCATGGCAACAGCACAATTGAGGACACTGCTGTACTGGCCGAGGGCAGAGTTCATATATCTTGTCTTGACCACGTCAACCGGAGAGGCAATCACTGTTGTGCATAAGCCTGCACCAAAAGCTGATATGAAGTGGCAGGGCAGATTATCTGTAGAGTAAACACTGAAAGTTACTGAGTGTCTTGAGCTTCACTCCTCCAAGGAGACAATCATTATGGTCCTTGCACTGCATACAGACATCATGTTATACTGAAGCCATTGTTTCACCTGTCATGAGAGTCGACTTCAGAAGTGCATCCTTAATGAAGTCATATGTCACCAGTTCACTGCAGTTGACAATTGCATTGCGCGCAATGTTTGGAGCAGTACCTGCAAGGCAGAGTAATATTAGGACATAAGCAGAAGAAGAAATGATAGGACTTGCTTCTAGAGCTGCATGCTCCTCTCAAGCTTAAGCTACCTTTCCACAGGCCAGCAATGCCTTCTTCCTTAGCAATGGTCTTGTAAGCATCGATGGTGCTGCAGTAGCGTCTGACAGGCCCAGCAGACCTGGCCTGTGCCTGGAAGCGGACTTTCACCACGTCTGTAGGTTGAGCAAAAGCAACCGCCATGGCACCAGTGGTGCATCCCGCCAGCAGCCGACTGCCGATGCCAACATCTGAACCAGAGAAGAAGGAGATGTCAAACCTGATCGGTGCAGGACACCCTCAACTGGATAAACAATTTAATAGTAGTTCGTAGACACTCACGATCGGAGCCTTTAGTGTAGAACTGTTTCACAGAGTCGTAGAGACCAATGCGGACAGAGGCAAAGGTCATCTGCCTCTGGAGTCCTGCCACCAGTCCGTTGTACAGGCTCCTAGGCCCCTCTGTACGCACCATGGTGGTGATGGTGCCAAACACTCCCCGATACTTCACTACAGCACCGCTCCCTGCAGCTGCAGAGCATCCGGCCTCCCCCTGGATCTGTGCAGGATAAATGGTCATGGAGGCTCAACTGACACTAGAAAAGAGCAGTATGGGAGGACCTGAGTGTAGCTTCTTCAAGGTTACAGGCAGGCAAGTAAAGACAAATATATGTAATGCATACAATGTTTTTAAAGATACCCTCTGGATTTATATGACATATATGATAACATTCTATGTATATTCAAATATGCTCGCATATACGAGTTTGATTTGTTGATGGAAAATATGCTTTTTGGAATTTTCTTAAACTGACCATATAGTTCTATTTTATTCCATTGTTTTTTAACATTATTAACATAAATATTTTACTGCCTTGAAATTATATGTAAAACTCCTGTTGAGTTTATACATACTGTCAGACCTTGTAAAAAAAAATTATGTTCTGACAATCAAATTAAAAAAAATCTTAGGTCCAATAAATCCCTATGTGAACAAAGCAAGACGCAGGGCAGCAGTGTTTCAGCAGGGGGCATCACAACAATAGGTTTCAGTAGACAAATAGCGAAGGTCATTCTGATTTTCTAATTGTGCAGTTATGTCCAAGAAAGAGCTAATGCAGCCTCATCAGTAAACAACAAATTTTACTATATGAAAAATACAATTACTGAAGGGATGCTGGGGAGAATCACATTTTGCTCGTATAGAGAACCCAACACACAACATTTCTAATGCAGTTCCTTTCCTTTCCAACAAAGAGCTTGTTTACCTGCAGCCGCACTTTGGCTGTGTCCAAGGGAAAGGTGAGCAGGTCAGCGATGCAGGCTGCAGTTCCAGCACCTACAAACTTCACAGTGGCTGTTGGGGGAACATCTGCAGGTCCAAATCCAACCATTTTTAAGACTTTTTGGAATATGAGGTTTGAAGAGTGGTGTAAATGGAATTGATGCGGACACAGGGCAAGGAAATCTGAAAATAGAACCACAACATGTTACGCTACAAAAGAGATTTGATGAAAATACTTGTGATGGCCTTCTACAAATTAATGGTATTCCGTGTGATCAAAATTTGACCACACAATCTACAAAGTGGACATGAGATAATCATCACATTCAACCACAACTAAACTCATTGCATGGATCTTTTTTCATGATCCTATAGGCCTCTCTTTTATTTACATTACTATACTAATGAGGCCTCCAGTGTGGTGTGTTCAGCTCATTTAGCACCAGACTAAACAGAAGCGATATACTAATGTAGAAGTTTTAGTGACACTGAACGAAAATCAACTATAATAGCACAAATAGTAATAATACAAACTGTTATTAATTCTTACCTTTAATGGAGCAATTTAGGACAGAAACATCAGGATTCTCTAAAGGTGTCCCTCTGGCTAAATTTACTACCAGCCATAAATTGGTTTCCTTGTTCTTCCATAGAAAAAAGGTCAAAAATGATATGCCTTAAAAACATACTCCAAATTCTGAAAAACAAAGAGTAACAAGATCAAATAAGGCAAGGCAGCAGAACAAAAGTAACAGCAACAAAACCAACATCCAAGAACAATTTCAAATGCAAATGCAGACGTGTGGGTGTACCGTGAATTGAATCGTCGAAGTTACTCAGTTGGGTAAAAACTCCTCTCAAAGTGACAATCCCCTGTTTAAATAAGTAAATTAATTTCTAGAGGAAACTGAACTGATGACTGGACAGGATACAGTATTGTGGGGAAGAAAGAGCCGCTGCTTTTTATACTGCTATCACAGTGTTGTTACGTAATGGCGCGGCAGCTGTGGGCTGGTGGGGCCCCACACTGCACACATGAAGGTGCCTGCAAGTCACACTAGGAGACTATTATAAACTTGTGTGTGATAGAAACAGGCTGTGGTTCTATTTGTCAACAGTTACAATTTCATAACATATTAACCTTCTGCATACCTCTGTCTTATGTTGACTTCATAATCAAGCCTCCCTGCTTTGTGGGATAAAAAGACAACACCCAATCATGGTGTGCGGCATAACTCATCTATTCATAGTCCTCTGAAGAGAACAGAGTAGATACAGTCTCAACTCTGACAGCGTTCAGGCCTCTGTGTCTGAGAGCTACAACAGTGTCAGCACAGACTTGAAAATACTGTGTTGTCATTGATTAGACTGGCTAAATGAGAAGCAATATCAAAGCGGTTAAAATAATATGGTGACAATAAATAATAATGTGGTGAAAATAAACTTTTGCAACACAAATTTGGATTTTTCTCACTTCCTAAAACTCATTTGGTGAAGTCAGTTATTTGTTTATGTCTGCACTTTGCATGTTTTAGTACATTGCTGAGTCATGATGAAAAACCAAGAGCATACAGTACATCCCCCTCAAAATGAGATCCATATGTTCAGACCCAGCGTCTCACCACTGGTTTTCGTTTACAGCTTTGTTGTCCACGACCTGTAGTTCCTGCCCTGATTTATGTGCTTATTTATTTGGTATTAGCAATAGCAAAATATGTTGAGTGTTAACTTTTCTCTGTATTGCAAAGTGCTAGATTGGGAAAGTATTGTGAAGGAGTTCTCTGTACAGTTGTTTAAAACACAATATCAGCATCTCAATCCTTATTCTTATCCTGAAGCAAAGTATATTTGAAAATAAATTCAGAAACAATATGCCATTCAGTGTTGTATTATTTCTGGGATGTTATTATCATGTTGTTATATATGTAATATGGACCCTTCAAGTGAACCATATTGGATAGTTCACCATTTTGAATTCAGAAAACATGAAAAAGTTATTTGGGTTTTTGTTTTGTTTTTTTGACTCAAATTTGACAACAAATTTGGGACATATTCTGAATCCAGCCACAAACTTGGTTTCTCTGTGTGACATAAAGGAGCGTGTGACATAAATTGTGTTAATGGAAAAGCGAAATGCCAGAGGAAAACTTTGCTCTCTTTCCAACTTCTCAGTCAGGGGCACTTGCTCACCACACAGACTTTAGCAGACCTGGAGGTTCAGAAATACAGTTTTGAAATTTGTAAAGATTGATTCACAGCTAATGTGGAGATGTTGCTAGAACAATGCAGATATGACTGAATGAATTACAGTGCAACAATGTACTGAGGGCCAAGTTTGAATCTCTTTGAAGGAAAGATTTCTCCAAGAACTGATACATTTACATCAAGGAGAAGGTGCCAGATCTCTGGTAGCAGCAAATAGGACAGAGAACAACTTGTACAGGCACACAGCTAAATACCAGGCAGTGACTGATGCCTGTGAGGCAGACTGTATGTTAGTTATATGGGTCATATAGAAACATGGCCAAGAAAATAATTTTACCTGAAGATTAATTTGTGCTCAACTAAACACACATTTGAAGTCATGTCTAGCTGTCTACTGTCAGTCCTGAATCAAAAGGTCAGTCAATTAATTTGTTAAAACAAATATGAATACACATAAGTCATAATTGCCACAGTGTAATTTCATGTAGGTCCTTATGAAAATCAAAAGCTAATCTTTGAACATTCCCATGCAGCTACTGTCACCCATAAATATTTAACATTCTCACATAGCTGCCGAGCAGTGGAAACACTGCTTGGCAGCTATATTTAGGACTGAGATGTCAGTGTCACACGGAAAGGTTTGGAGAAAACTCACAGTAGTTTGAACATGTTGGGTTCCTCAGCTTACCTACACTGCCTGCTTCAATTTTAAGATGTGAAGTAAATTATGTTTAAAGGGAAATTTTGCCCAAAGATGCATTTACACGGTCCATGACAAATTTTCATGTTCAATTCCCAATTTTCATATGGCTTTAAAATAGCTGCATTTGCCCTCCAGCTTTTCCCTGTTTTTTCAGAAACTTTGAGATGGTGCACTGTAGTTATTTCTGACGCACTGAAACAAGAATACTGAATGTCCCACTTAACTCCCAGCATGCCCCACTTTCTGAAAAGAGCATGCACTATTTTATCAAGTAATCTTATTTACTGCTCCACTAACACTTCAGTGGCCCCAATTATTATTATTTTTTTTTTATCACAGTGTTCAAATCCTAATTCAGTGTTCCATGATAAGAAACAACTAGTCATGGTAAATTGCTTGGAGTTCATTAATAGACAAAATTGAAAAATTACCACTTTATTCCCATCTACACTTTGGCATTATTATTATTATATAATAATGCCATATACATTATGATTCCATACAACATACTCATGACTTATTGGCCAGCAATAAACCATACTTTCATATCGATGAATAAACAGCCTTGTAAACATATAGATTAACATATAAAACCCTAATCACATGCATCACAAACATCTGTAAACATTTTATACAATCCACATAATAGAGGAAACAATGTGCTGCATAAAAGTGGTCACTGTACTTCAAGCCCTTTGTTGCCAGAAAAATCTGTCTGCTTAAACAGAAAAGCTTCCCTAAATCACAAATCACATTATTCCTATGATCTTACAGTTCAATCAGTTTTTGTAAACATGAATGCCACTCTCTAACAGCTAAAAGCCAGTTAACCAAGGTTCCAGTGTATGATCTAATCATGAGATAAAACAAAACTTTATGGAATTGTTGTTTGACATCTGTCTTTTACATCCAAATGAGCATTTTCGATGGACATCCTTACAGTTATGAAACATAAAATGTCTCTTTATCCTTATAACATCATTCTGGTATTGCCACGATGCCCACAAAGTCAGTTTTGCATTCACTATTAATGGAAGGGCTACAGGATTTGCCTCTTTCTGACATAAAACAGTCTGTATTGGCTCTAGTTAATGTTCAGGAATCAACGCTAAATTGTCCAAGATCATTGGAATCACATGTGAACTGTTTTACGGGAGATTTTCCCTTTAACCCCGCCTCCATGCTTCCATCTTGGTAATGTATCCACAGGCCCTGAAGCTCTTTTGGGCCTCCATTTATGAGTCTCATTTTTACATTCACTCTGGTGACATGGTAACCACTCTACACTGTGGTGAAGGTTGGGCCATTGTGCCTGGATGAAAGAGATCAGAACGGAGACTCCCAGGACTGCTGTGCTCGGGTCATACCTCGTTTAATCTGTTCGTACGACACAAACATTACAATGTTCCAAGACCCCAGTCGCAGGAAAGAGGGCATGAACCTGTAGCAGACAAAATGCAAGATAAGTAGGTGGATTTCACTCTGATATCTGTAAAGAGCACTTTAGTGTACCACTGATGATTGTGTGCTTACCCCTTATAGAAGGCAGTGGGCCCTTCATTGGTCAGCATGGTGACAGCACAGTGTATAGCGCTGCGGTACTGGCCTGCACCTGAGTTCATGAACCGGGTTTTGACCACATCCACAGGGGAAGCTACTACTGTCGTACAGAAACCTGCACCGAAGGCAGCTGTGAAGTGGCACGGCAAGTTATCTGCAGGTGGATAGAGACATGTCACATCCGTCAGCAACAGCTTGTATTAGTATTTCATATTGTAGATATTGAAATCGACTGTATAACATGTTCATTAGAATGATATTGGCAGTTTGTCTCACCTGTCATTAGGTCATACTTCAGAATGAGCTCTTTGATAATGTCATAGGTTACCAGCTCTGCACAGTTTACAATGGCATTGCGGGTGATATTGGGCATACAACCTATAACAGAAGCAGAGGATGGTTATTTCAAAACCAGTGGCCTTTTTTTTGTTTTAAAGATAACCACTAAATACTTGTCTTGTAATTTTTAGAAGTTTTAAGTCATGATGACACGTACCTCTCCATAGGCCCCGCACTCCTTCATCACGGGCAATCGTCCGGTAGGCGTCCATTGTGCTGTTGTATCGCCTCCCACCGTCAGCCACACGCACCTGGGCTTGGAAACGCACCTTGACCACATCTGTGGGTTGTGCAAAAGCCACAGCCATGGCTCCTGTGGTGCAGCCTGCCATGAGCCGAGCAACAATCCCTGCATCTGGAGAGCATGTACAGTATATCATGAGTCACGATGGAGGAGCAACACACGCCAGTGAGAGAAACGAATCTGTAACAGAGGTATATGGGAATACTTAGGTTATAAAACTTACTCTCAGAGCCTCGAGTGTAAAACTGCTTCATGGAGTCGTAGAGACCAATGCGGACAGAGGCAAAGCTCATCTGCCTCTGGAGTCCTGCCACCAGCCCGTTGTACAGGCTCCTGGGCCCTTCTGTACGCACCATGGTGGTGATGGTGCCAAACACTCCCCGATACTTCACTACTTTGGCCCCTTGCACTGCTTCAGACTCTCCTTGGATCTGTGCAACAGAAAGATGCATTAAAGGATGCTCAGTAGCAGGTTAGAAGAATGTTCAACAGGACATATTTTTAATAAAATCTAGGTTTCACAGTTAAAATGTGCCAAGCCTCCCAGCCCATTGTATTTCTAACCTGTAGTCTGACTTTGGCTGTATCCAAAGGAAAGGTGACAAGATCGGCAAGGCAGGCTGCTGTGCCTGCACCGAAGAACTTGGTTGCAGCAGTGGGCACCATGTCTGTGGGTTTCATGCCAACCATTGTTATGTCCAGGTTGGTATTATGCAAAATTCAGCTCTTAATGGCGCACCCCAGGGACTCTGTGTTTATCTGAGAATAAATACCAAAGAAAATCATTACTCAACTAATCCAGACAGGCAGGACGAAGGAAAGTCAATGCTCACATTTCCTCTTCTGATGGTAACATAAATTTATATTTTGGTTTGCTGTAATTACAATATCTGGAAATTTACTCTTAAAATATTTGAAGTGCTCATGCTGAACATTGTGCATACCTGTGAGCGACCTTCAAGTTTTTTCAAGTGGTAATCTTGTCTTTTGAAGCTGTTCTGCTGTGGAAATGCCTCGGGACATAAACTCTGCTTGAACTAAGCAAGCCAGCATACCACTACTACCTGAAAAAATTAACATTCATCATGTTATTGTGATCCAAGAAGAATTGTATTATAATTATGTTGAGGTTCATATGTTTCATCAATTGACTTATTGATATACTCTTGCTGCCTGCCACTATATATGTTTTTCAGCACAAGGGTACAAGAAACACTAGTGTAAAATTTTCCTCTTATTAAAATAAGTGACATGAGTGGAGTTTGAATCCATGAAAATCCTATAAAAGGTGCACAAAAAAACTCATCAATAAATGATCCTGATGTAATTGTAATCCAAGTTTACCTTAGTAGTTCCCAGTGAAATTATAATCCAGCACAATGGTAAATATCCATAATCCTTTGACCAGTTAGTCCCTTTAGTGTCCTTAGCTCTTGCTTTGTGTTTACTGTTCCATCGCTAAAGAAGCTCCTCAATTTATAGGCACCTTGTGCACATGACTGTGGGGCAGCTTGACAAGTTATGCACATAGAGTACACACTTGCTATGTTTATCTCGTGTGTTTACCGTCTGGAAGACACAGACGGACACTTGAGCAGTTGTTGATATGCACTTAACAAACAGTCATTACGGTAGCCTGATCATGGGAACTGTAGAATGATGCTCTAAGTTGTTTGCAGTTTTCAAAACAGTCTTATTTATTAGCTTGATTTGGAATCTATTAATTATATCTGCAAGTAGTTGACAATATGATAAATCTATTATTTTACATTAAGTTGTTGGAGCTTGGAGTTTGACTTAAACTTCTGATATGGCAATGCAAAAAGGATTGCAAAAAAAATTATATATTTTCTATTATATAAATTATAATAGAAATATTCAAAATTTATTGACAATTGTCAATTAAACATTTAAAAAAAAACCTTTTAAAACGTATACAATTTTATGATCTTCAATTTTGAACTTTCAACAAATGAAGAGTTGTCCAATGTTCTTGGCATGCGTTTCCCAAGTTCACATTTCATGTGATAGACGATCACATTACCACATGCACTTCCAAGAACCCGCCCCCCTCGGTCCTCATGCCCAGTAAAGGCCAGCCTCATCTTCCTATTGGTTGATGTATATGGCCAATCAGACAGAGAGGCCTGTCTGGATGCCAGGGGTGTTTTCATGGGGTACTGGACTGACTGACATGGTGCTATGGTGTTGGATATTTGCATTGTAGCCTTTTCTTACTGCTAGTGCTCACAACATGAGTGGAAAAGTGGCTCAGGAGTTTCAAGAATTCCCTCATCCTCCCCCTGTATGTAATAAAGTTACGAAACGTTCCAGGCAAGGGAACCGCCATGCCTCTCAGCCAATCCATACACTGAACAAGGGTGGGTGGATGGACAGGGCATCTGTATGCAATCATTCAAGCCATCAGCATCTGGTTGAGGAAACTTACAACACCAAGAGAAGAGACAGGGTGGAGAATTGTGACTGTTCAAGTGGCGTGGGGTCTGTGGTGAGAGTCTGTGGTGGGCAGAGGGCTGCTGGAGTCCTGAGTATGCATGCCTCTATACATGTGACTTTCCATGGCGGCTCTGGGTCACCGCCCTGGCAAGCTTACGTCTAGTCACACGGTTGACTGTGCAAAACACTCTCCTCTAAACATCTAAAGTTTCACCTGCAGTTACATGTCAGGATGTTCTTGTCTCTAAACTGCACTGCTAATTCTTCAATTCAGTTCCTCAAATGCACCTCCAATTCGGCAACATAGTCCTGCTGCATGTGTGAAGGCAGCAGGACTATGTTGAGACAACAATAAGAATCTAACACATTCATATCTTTCATATTGATTATTTTCCTCCAGTTTTCCTTGCAGTATTCAGAAGAATTGTACTAATCCATCATATAAGGAGCAGAGATAATTTTCTATGATGCTAAAATATATCATTGTTAGGGAGCCACAAATGTGCTGCTAATGGCCTCGACAGGTGTTTAAAATGGTATATTATATTGAATTGAATATATTGTAGTTTGGTATGTGGCTTGGAAATGTACAATTGTATTTACACTTGGTTACACTGTGTCAACAATGCATTTCCTCAGGTGGTTTGGTTAATCTTAAATGCATCTTGGCTACATTTAAAACTGGATTTTTATGTTTTTAACTCAGTCTGAATAAAATCTGAATGCCTAAGACACGGGTCTATCCCAGGTTTTTTTTTTAATTGAATGGCAGAGGCAGAAAAGGCTAAATCACCTCCACAATGTTACAGGAGAGAGAAGGAACCACTTTCACCCGTTGCTTTTTTCACCCCTAGCTAAAAACAGTTTCAGAGGAACACTGTGTGAGTGACCTTTGAGCACACATTACCACCACTGGTAAACAACTTGCTGCTCTGACCGCATCCAGCCGGTGTGCGACCTCACCCACAATGCCTGAAAATGAAACTGAATCTAGGTACGGCGAGCTCCCATCAACACTGGCCGGCACTCTCCTGCACTTTGAGTACCACGAATCCCGACTCAGTGCTGTGAAACAGATAATCCCCATCACACTATAAATAAAATCAGCCAGTGCGTCACTCGAGGTTAGTAGAGCACACAGGCCAACTTATTATATGACTTGATGGCACACCTCGTCTGCTCCCTTCATTGATAGGGGCGTAAGCCTATGAACTCTTCTCTCATGTTAATTTTTGTGTTTTAATCCAAGTATTTTGTTAAGAAAAACAACTTTGATGTGGATTCAAATATCTGTGGGCTACAGACTAACATGGTAATATTTAATCATCATACAGTGTGCTGTGCTTGCTAGATGGCTAGCTTTTTTTATGAACATGTTTAACCAACTGATCTCTCCTCAGCCTCCTACTTTTTTCAAACACTGAGCCAGCTTGGATGTTGTGTATGCTGATGAAGGTTGTATTCATAGTATTCCCATGATGTCACATGTATTTCCTATCAATATGGTGCTTTACCATATACACAGCTCATTGACTGTCGCTGTCATTTGATCATAATCAGCTGTTAATTTATTAGAGTCACCTGTTATTTTCCTACCAAGATGGCTGTGTGGTGATGTAACAGAATACTGTGAATAGCCAAAATATGTTCACTGTGATTGCTGAATTAACACATTGTTGATTGATTTCTCATCAGTGCTAACTATTTCCCAGGGTTTTTTTTTTATTTTTGCAAAATACAAAACATCTGAGCCTGACTCTATCTTTCACTGGGTTTTGGAATGGAGCATCTCCATTCAGTTTTCTCCCAGTATTTTGTGTGTTTTGCACAGTTATTTTTGTATAGATGTTTAAGCATATACAATAAGGAGACATAATTTGGGGGTTTACTAATATGCAGGATCTAATGTTGAGATCCCTTGTAGTAGTAAAATAGGGTGCATGCCTACATAGAAACCTGGCTTGGACATTCGAGGAAAGGGGGTTAGGTGAGAGTGGGTGTCACTGGTTGTTATGGACACGTCCCATCACAGATATTTTATTGAATTAGGAACATCTGGAAAACACCCAGAAGGATCAGCAGTGACTTCTGCTCTCTAACAACCACCCCCTGCATTCCCATCCATCACACCTCCACCTTCACTATACTGATGTTACACCTACCCTTCATTTATACACACCCAATAATCAATCATTTACACACTCACCATCAACCTATTTCTACATATTTTACAGGACAAATGAAAAGATATTTCATTGGTGCAGCATTAGGTTGTTGGTTATAGCTTTCGCTGACTTAGCTTCTTACTAGTTCGGTTTTCATTCCAGTGGAACCACAATCTTAAAGGTCCCATATTCTACACTTTCCAGTGTTTTATTTTATGTCTTGAGGTCTATAATTTTCCAGCATCTCCCTGAGCCTTGCCAAGAACAGGCTGTTTCTGTTGCTGTGCCTTTAAGGCTCATTAATATTAACGACCCCTCTGTTCTGATTGGCTAACTGTTTCAAGAGCGAAACATGAGACACCACAGACAAGCAACCGCTCAACTGCTTTGAAAACAATTGTTTCTTACAAAAATGATAATGAGCTTCCCCAGATAAGAACTAATTCAGGCGCCACTACTGTCCATAAGGAAACAACCGATTTAAGCAGTTCTATACCTTAGAGCCCTGCACAGGCCTCAAATTTAGGTCCTAGCCCGGCCCGGACCCTAGACATTCAGGCCCGAGCCCGGCCCGAGCCCTAAGGCTTATGAGAATTCTCAGCCTGAGCCTGACCCAAGCCTGATTTTTTTTTTTTTTTTATGTATAAACCGAATCAATTTTGAATAGCTTATTAAATCAAAACCATACAAAACACTTCCAAAGCATTACCAGTATTAAATGTGTCAGTTCAAACGTTTATCAGAAAAAGGTTGAGCTTTATAACAGGATCGGAGCCGCAACTCTGGAGATACGCATGACTTCTATCCGTCTGTTCCGTATTTTAGTCATATAAATGTAGGCTATATAAATAATAGTTTATCACCATGTCAGTTAAGAAAATAGAGAATACATGAATCAATCAATCAATGTCGCTTAAATATATGTTGGAGATGAGGTTATCCACGAGCCGCTGAGAAGCTTCTATTTGGTAACAGTAAAAAGTGACATAAGTACTCCGCTATGGTACATTAATGTTCCTCACAGTACGACGTGAGTTGTTTATAGAACAATAAGCAAAACTGGATAACTGTGTTGACTTACCCATGGGTAAAATCCTAGATACGCACAACAGAACGAGCAGACCGCTGGCGGAGCTGCTGTAGCACCTTAAACTGCCGCGCTGCAACTGACTCCGCAACAAATTCAGATACGCAAACAGAAGGCATGCTGTGTAGGATGATCAAAAGCTTAATCAAAGAACATGGCTAGAGTCCATTTTCTCAAGAACATTCCAAGAACAGTAACATTAGTCCATGAGGCCAGTGCTTGCTTGGAAGCGACAGGAGGACGTGTGTGTGCGCGCCAGGCAGACCTTGTGTGTATTTGAAAATTAGTAGTTTCTTTGATTGGTATGCCTATTGATTTCAAGTCCCAAGCCCCTCCCAAAAAAAAACAGATCAGTGAAGACTCTCATAATAGTTTAGAGCAGGAATTCTCCCCTGAAGAGATAGAAGCTGCCATATCTTCTATGAAGAGTGGGAAGGCGGCCGGCCCAGACGGCTTTCTGAATGAGTTTTAAAAGGCATTCTCCAGACAGCTTTCCCCATTTCTTTCTTTATTGTTTGCAGAGTGCCTGGACTATAAAAATAAAGACCCACTAGAACCCGTATTTTACCGAGCAATATCCTTCCTAAATTCGGATTATAAAATTCTGACACAGCTCCTAGCAAAGCGTATGGAAGGTCCTCTACACGAGAAAATACATTCCAACCAAACAGGATTTATTAGAAATAGACACATCCTTTTTCAACATCAGACGGCTCCTCAATGTGCTGTACTCCCCTGCATCAAAGGATCCTGAGGTAATAGTATCATTTGATGCAGAGAAGGCGTTTGATCGCGTTGAGTGGGATTATTTGACAGAGGCCCTTCAAAGATTTGGATTTGACTCCAAATTTGTGACATGGATTAAGACCCTATATCTATCCCCTATGGCTTCACTGCGCTCAAATAACATATCTTCTGAGTATTTCCCATTACAACGTGGCACGAGACAAGGATGCCCTTTGTCACCCGTATTGTTTGCTCTAGCAGTTGAGCCTCTCGCCATAACATTACGGGCTAACAATGATATTCAGGTTATTTCTCACTCTGAAACTGAAACTGTCTTTGTATGCTGATGATCTTCTTTTGTTTATCTCCAATACAAATGTCTCTCTGCCCAAGGCCCTATCTGTTATGGAAGCTTTTGGCAAAGTGTCAGGGTATAAGTTAAATGTGGGGAAAAGTGAACTGTTCCCGGTAAACAATGTTGCCTTGAATAGCTCATTTCTCACTTTCAGTTCAGAGTGGAGTAAGAATAACACGAAAGTACTCAGACTTATTCAAGGCATACATTGCTGCTCTAGTTGATAGCCTTAAGTAATCTTTATATATTGGAAGTCTCTACCTCTTTCACTCATTGGTCGGGTTAATGTTATAAAAATGTATGTGCTCCCAAATTCTTATATTTTTTCCAATGTTTACCTGTTTTTATGTCATTTTTCACTTCAATTGAAGAAACTTTTCTGTCTTTTATTTGGGATGGTAAAGTATCACGCATTGGTAAGAAACACTTACAAAAACCCAAAGACTTGGGGGGTCTAGCACTACCAAATTTCCAAACATATTACTGGGCAGCAAATTTCAGAGGCCTTCTACACTGGATACCACCAGATCAAGGGCATACAATTCCTCTCTGGGTCCAGCTAGAGTCAGAATAATGCAAACCTACCACTCTACTATGTCCATTTCCTCTAAGAAAATGTGGCAATAACCCAGTAGTAAAACAATCACTCAGGATCTGGAATCAATTCCGATTAGCCTTTAACTTGAAACATCTTTCCATATCTGGTCCAATTTCTCAAAATACCATGTTTCCCCCATCATTAAATGATGGAGCCTTTAGGGTTTGGCAGACATCGGGGCTATCATCTTTATCACAACATTGATGGCACGTTTGCTTCATTTGCCCATCTGAAAGAAAGGTTTAAGATACCCGCATCTCAATTTTTCCGCTATCTGCAAGTGAGGGATTTTGTATGCAAAAACACACTCGGATTCCCCAATATTCTCACAGGAACCCCTCTAGAGTATATCCTGAGCTTCAATAAGCTTTATTTGAATTATATATGGAATCATTAATAATCTCCTGAACCCACCAACTCCTTTCAATGAGAACTACTGGAACTACCACTACTAGGCCTATACTGCTGCAGCAGCTGTAGTAGTAGTAGCAGCAGCAGCAGCAGCGTTGTTGCTTGCCACTACTGACTAATACCACCTGGCTTAACGGTACTGCTGCAGCAGCAGGAGCGGCAGCACTCAGCACATTCCCTGGAGCCCCTCGTAAAGCTCTTACTGTGGACTTTGACAATCGGGCCTACAACCTCCTGCGTGACAGGCAGGGATACTAGCCACTATACTAACGAGGAGCAAACTGTTTGGACTGGGTGGCAGGTTTGCTTCAGTGGGAGGCAAACAGCGTCTCTTCACACCAATCACCAGCTCTTCAACGAACCACTTTCACTAGCCGCCATGCCACCTGGTCCAAACTATCAAAATTAACTAGAAAAAAAAACAAAAAACTTCAAAAAAAGCCGGCACGAGAGACGTGAGAGACACCACCAATCTGTTGCTCCTGCTCCATCTCTCTCATGTTCTGATTGGTGGAAGAGAATCCGATCTGCCGATTGAATGCCAAAACGTTTTGGTTTTTGGAAGTTTTTGGAGTTTGGATTATTTGAAATGATATTTATCCTTTTTATGTAGAACTTTATTTCTATTTGGAGTAGGCTTGTAGATGCATGCATTTACAAGTCAAACTTTTCAAGACGAATGTATGTAAAATAAGTAAAAATGTATGTGCAATTGGATGTCACATGCTTCTTAGGTGTGTGTGTGTGTGTGTGTGTGTGTGTGTGTGTGTGTGTGTGTGTGTGTGTGTGTGTGTGTGTGTGTGAGTGAGTGACACAGCACACGCCTTGATTGACTTGAGACTTGTCTCAAGTGACTTGAGACAAGTCCTTGATTGATTTGAGACTTGACTTGGACTTGCACCAAAAGACTTAAAAACAGCTCTGCTGTCTAATAGCTGGACCATAAACACCTGTAGCCACACACTAATGGTGACTGCTGTTTGAATAGATGCATCACTTCAATAACATTTAGCACACACACACACGCACGCGCGCGCGCACACACACACACACACACACACACACACACACAATGTTATGTTACCTGTGGGGTGGGGTGGCAATAATAAACTCTGTTGAATAATTTGAATTGTATCAGTCTCAAATTCTCATAATTATCTTCTGGATTATATTGTAATGTGCTTTTACATTAGCTTGCTCTTATGTGACTTGTAAGTTAATGGAGCATTACAGATCCACAATACAATGCTAGTGGTCTTTAAACAAGAGAATGTAATATGTGTGCAGTCATGCACGTTTCATGTATAGTGGGATAGTTGGTTGTGTTGATCTTTACTCCATTGTTAAGATTTATGTAGTTACCCTTTTTTCCAAGTAGACATATTACACTGTAAAAGAAAAAATATATAACTAATAGAGAAAAGGATGGTATTAAAAACTGTTTTAATTGTGTTCAAAACTTAGGCCTACATATATCAATATTTTGTCACTTAGCATTTTCCTTTTTTCCTTTTATTTATTAGGCTACTGTATTCAAGAAAGCTCAACAGTGATGCCAAGTCTGTAGAATTGCAGGAAATGCATTTAAAATTTGTAAAATTTTCTGGGGTAAAGCTACACTAATAATAATAACAATAATAATAGTAATAATAATAATAATAATAATAATAATAATAATAAACTTTATTTATATAGCACTTTTCTTAACAATGTTACAAAGTGCTTCACAAAAAGATAAAATACAATAAGACAATAATAATACAATATAAGTGAATAAAATGAAATAATAAAAGAATAACAAAATTCACACAGAGATAAAAGCTAGACAGAATTTTATGTAAAACTACATCTTATCAGGCTAAGGCCATGACCAGACAGGATGTGCTTTTAGCAGGCGCCTTTCTCTAAATGTTTTCTATGAGTTTGAAGCGTTTTGTGCACTGCTGTTGCGTTCCAGGCGCCTCGTGTTCATCTGCTTGGGGCGTCTCGTTTTTGAGGAAGCCCCTGGTGCGAGTTGAAAAGCACCCTACGCAACAGAGAAGAGCGACCCATTCCTCTAATTTAGACCCTGTAGATTTGCTGTATTTTCCCAAATGAAATTCTGGTGGCGGATATGGACACTTCCCCCACAGGAAAAGACGAACCAAAACTTCAGAGTGAAAACCAAACAGTGAGCAGCGCTCGATCCAGAGAAAGCTGGACTCACCAACATTAAATCTTTTGCCTCTTGTCCCTTTGGTTTCCTGTGGTATAGTTTACTGACATCATTTTACATGATTTCTGGGTATTGAAGTTAAAATTTGTCAAGCAGTTACCTCTCACTGACGTTTGGAGCCACCAATGTGTGATGTTACCTAGTGCAGCTTTAAACTAACATGGCAAAGACCACAGGAACAGAATACGTTTGAAATTAGAAAAAGTAAAAGGAGCAGTTCAAGAATCTGCCTTTGAATGTATCACTGAGTTGAAGGCACACTTCAACAGCAGTTAGTCCACAAGACATTCACTGCAAAATGCCAGCAATATTTAAAAAGCATTTCATCCATTTAATGATGACAGAGATTAAAACACATCTTCTTTGTCCTGTTTAAAGAAAAATTGAATATGACCAACAACCTTTATTTATTCTCCTCTGTGTGTCTTCACCTGTCACTGCGCCTCTCACTGTCTGTACATCCGAATTAGCAAGTCTGCAAGTGTGGTCTGTCAGCTGTCATAACTTTCTCTTTATGTAACTGCATTCATAACTGCAGTTGTCTTCCCATGAACGAAAACAACGATCCAGACTGAGACTGAAGCCTACATAGCTGCCAGTGAACCACCATTCACATTATCTTAATCACATCGAAAGGCCCTCAAATCTGCACTAAGACTAGTATGATTATATTACTATAGTATGTGTGAATAAGTGAAAGAGAACGAGGGAGTGAGTATTGCCATCCAAAATGGGTGTAATGTCAAGTAGAGAACAACTTTATATGAGAACATGACATATACACTCACCAAGCACTTTATTAGGAACACCATACTAATACTGGGTAGGTATCAGCTTTCAGCTCAGTGTCAACCGGCTACCAAAGTGACATCCGCCTCCAGGTTCGACATGTTGCATTCTGAGATGCTTTTCTGCTCACCACAGTTGTAAAGAGGTTATCTGAGTTACTGTAGCCTTTCTGTCAGCTCCAACCAGTCTGGCCATTCTCCTCTGACCTCTCTCATCAACAAGGCGTTTCCGTCCGCAGAACTGCAGCTCACTGGATGTTTTTTGTTTTTCGCACCATTCTGTGTAAACTCTAGAGACTGTTGTGTGTGAAAATCTCAGGAGATCAGCAGTTTCAGAAATACTCAAACCAGCCCGTCTGGCACCAACAACCATGCCACGGTCAAAGTCACTGAGATCACATTTTTTCCCCATTCTGGTGCTTGATGTGAACGTTCACTAAAGCTGCTGACCTGAATCTGTATGATCTTACGCATTGCACTGCTGCCACATGATTGTCTGAATGGATAATTGCATGAATAAGCAGGTGTACAGGTGTTCCTAATAAAGTGCTCGGTGAGTGTATATAGACTATTATAAATATTTGATGAGTCTTTTTCTTCAAGTTCCACAGAACTTTCAAGGTACATACACAGCAAGATATTCCTCAAGAGGTCATACAGTACTTGGGCAGGGACTACACTCTTTACATATATTTATTTAGTCAATCTATTGACAAGGTGTCTAAAAGGAAATTGAGTTTAAAATGTAGACTACTGCCACCCTGTGTTCAAACAGTGGAGTGGGATTTAGGGAGGTGTAGGGAATATGAAATTGTTCTGAAATGTGCTGTTGTCATCCATTTTTCTTTCATCTGATGAGTAACTGAAAACCTTTTTTCCTTATATAACAGATTTGGGCAACAAGAACATCCTGTTCCCACAGTCAGCAGAGTCCAGTCTGTTTTCAAAGCAACGCCAACTGCAGCATATTCAATTGTGGGGAATTGTACATTGATCACAGGAATGTGAAGTCTTTGTTGCTCCACAGCTATTTTCTTTATCTTTTCTCTACTCCTCTCAGGCCGTGTGCGTTATTGAAATATATTCTATTAGCAGTACAACTAAATGCAGTGGTGCCATGGAGGGCTGAGAGTCTGCAGGGTAATGAGTAATGCACCAAGTGTTTTACCTGATTAATTCTGGTTGAAAGTGTGCTATTTAGGGTGAGCACCTAGAAACCTAGCTTGGATGCTAGAGGAAAAGGAGGCCAGGGAGAGCAGGTATGTCTTTAGAGTCATCAAGCAGGTACCTATGTTGTTAAATTAGGCCCATGACACCAGCACCCTCTACAGCACCCATCAGACCCACACTCATCTACATGACTTTTTCACAGCACCCACACTGCACTCACACTTCTGTGTAGCCCACAATATCTCACCCCACAATATCTATACTCAACTTCAATCTGAACAACAGGCTAATGGAACATCTGACTCTCAGCCTGCTCCACAGTTAATAAACAGCATTACAATACCAACAATTAAAGGTCAAAGGAATGGCTAACCCTGCTGGTTTGAAACTTCCTGTTCAACAGTTCAGAAACTTCATTGCATCAACAAACAACAGACTTGACTATATGTAAAAAGAGATACATTCTCCTATCATTATAATGTCATCATACGGTAGATTATGGATGCTATCTTAGTTATGAGGTGGATTTTTCATAGTTAGGGGTCCAACAGGCGTCTTTTCACCAAGGGCAACTGGTTGCTCTTTCAGTTGCTTCTGTAGCAGGTAAAGGAGTTTTGAAGATAGTAGATCATGGAAGAAAATGTAGTTTCTTATTTGGTTTTCTAATGGAAATATGTTTTATTAGGGAGGGTGTAGGTAGAGATGGATTGTAAGTTTTGTAGGCAGTAGATGGCGGTAATGCGACATAATATGAATGCCAACCACCTTCAAAATGAAGAACGAAGAAGAGGCAGAAGCGCAAGAATCGGCAGCATCAGAAGAAGAGCGATACCCAGTAGCTTATTAAACAAACGTCAACCTAGCTGAAATTTATCTAATGCCTGGCTAGCCTCGGTGCAGGAATCAAAGGAAATCTTATGCTGCGAAGGAGGGGGAAGACCCTGTTAAATAGTTCTTGACAGAACACTAACACACTTTTGACAACATGGAGAAACAGCTTCATTTAAATTTGTTAGCTTCCAGACCTCCAATGGCAGGTGGTTTGCAGTCGGGGTCCAAAATGAGAATGGGGTGAGTTAGCTAGCATCTTATTAGCATGTTGTCAACTCTGTTAGATAACCTACCTAACGTTACCTATGATGTCCAGCATCAGTCATTATGCTACTGAGGATCTCCTGAAACATTAGCTAACTTAGCTAGTTAGCCCTCGGTATTTAATGTTAGCTTATTTAATGACAGGATATTGAGCTGTACTTACTTGAGCTAGGCTAGCTGCAGTTAACCTAGCAGAGTTTGGACAGTACTGGATATAACGGCTGAGTTATATGGCATGTAATATTTTGACTCGGTATGTCATGTCAGCATTTTATAACCGTGTTGTACTAACGCAAGTTAAATCCAGTATTTCACTGCGCTGCGTACTATCTGCTGATCAGTAGCTTAGCTAGGATTTTCAGGGTGGAAAGTGTAATCACTCAAAATAAACCAAAGGCGGTTCGTAAAGACGTCAACCTTCAGTGTACAAATGAAAAACCTGAATCTGCAAAGCTAGGATAGATTTTGTGTGAACAGTTCAGTCTAGCGGCTGTCGGGCCAGGTTCCCTGCTGGTCTCCAGTGAGGCAGGCGGCACTGCGCAGTGAGGACCTGACAGTCAGGTCGTGTTTCTAGCTTGTCGTGGTACACAGAGGCTGCTGGCTTGTTTACATCAAGGTGGTACAGCAGTTGATCAGACAAGTTGTTTCTGTTGATCAAGCTGACTAGGTCGATGCTCTCTGTATTGGACATGTCTGTCAACCTTTAGGCAATATCATACTCGTATTTTCGCCGGTCCTTTAAATTTTCGGCAGCAGCTCTGGCCAGCGGCCAGATATGCAACTTGCAGCCTCAGAGGCAGTGTTTGTCATCCGGTGGGTCGTGACACGTTTGACGGGGTTGCGGATGAACAGTAACCTGTAAATTTTTGGTGTGCCTCAAAGATTTAAGCCAAGATGTTTTCCAAGTCTGTCTGAAACATGTTGGCTTAGTTAATCCTGTATCTAAATAACTTGTTACATGCCATCAAATCATTTCTGTGACAGCAGAAATCTAGATAGGCTTAATTAACATGAAAATAAAATGCCCCGTGAATCACTCTTAAGCCTAGCCATATACATAAGTACACTGAGCATTAGCTTGAGTCAAAATTTACTATTTTGTCTGCTAACATGAAAAACAAAAAAGTTTGCTGAATATGAATGCACATTTTCTGCTGTCATACTTTAGTCATGGAATTCTAATAAATAATCTGCTTGCATTTACATTTTTAATTCTTTCTCATAATTGGGACTGAGCCACAATTAGTAAGTAAGTAAGATTTTATTTATATAGCACCTTTTTAAAACAAAGTTACAAAGTGCTTCACAGGATACAGAAATACAAAAATACAATACAGAAAAATAAGCAACAAACATACACAGCAATATACAGAAAGATAAATTACAGCCCCTTTACAGGGAAGGCAAGTCGGTAAAAATGGGTTTTGATAAGTTTTTTGAAGCTGTTTACAGATTCAGCTGAGGGGGGGAGACAGTTCCAGAGGGATGGGGCCCTAACGGCAAAAGCACAATCACCCTTGGATTTGCGGAGGGAGCGGGGTATAAATAAGAGACGTTGGTCGGATGATCTGAGTGGCCTAGAGGTGGAATACGGATGCAAAAGTTCGGAAATGTATGAAGGGGCGAGACCATGTAGGGCCTTGATTGTGATAAGTAGTATCTTTAAATCTATTCTATACTTTACTTTACAGGGAGCCAGTGAAGGGATGCAAGGACTGGTGTAATGTGGGATCTACGGTTGGTTTTGGTTAGCAGCCTGGCTGCAGCGTTTTGCACAAGTTGCAGGTGGGACAGGGCTGCTTGGCTGAGACAGGAGAAAAGAGCATTGCAGGAGTCTAGGCATGAAAAAATCAGGGTATGGATTAGTAATTCTAGATCTCTGGTTGATAGCATTGATTTGATTTTTGTGATGTTCCAGAGTTGGAAAAAGCAGGTTTGCACCAGCTTGTTTATGTGAAGGTCAAAGTTCAGATTCTGGTCAAAGATTACACCCAGGTTTCTTGAGGAGGGTTTAACATTGGTGGCCAGAGGGCCGATACAGGGTTTCACTTCAGAGACAAACTTATCAGGACCAATAAGAAGAACCTCGGTTTTGTCTGAAATTAACTGAATGAAATTAAGTGACATCCATTCCTTAATAGCAGCCAGGCAGTCATGGAGGGTACCAATACTACCCATGTCGTGTGGCTTGACTGAATATTACAGCTGCATGTCATCAGCGTAGCAGTGGTGAGAGATGCAATTGAACTGGCTAACCAGGTTGCCTAGAGGTAACATGTACAGTGAGAAAAGGATGGGACCAAGGATTGAACCCTGCAGAACTCTACATAGAGTATAGGGGCAGTTGAGGATACAAAGTTGTCTATGACAACCTGAAACTTCCTGTTTGTCAGATAGGACAAGAGCCAATTGAGAGCAGAGCCCAAGATACCAACCCAATTCTGGGGATTCTGGCATTTGGTTGTCAGGTTTAAAATTTTCTCAGTTCGCACTATTGAAAAGGGCCCTTAGAAGCCACAAGTAACATATGTTGCCACTGACACAAATGCAGAGTCACTCTCAGAAGATTCAATAGATGATTTCAAAAAGTGGCATTGAGACTTAAAATTTACATTATCAACTCATTAAGAATAATACATTAACCTGACTATCATAGACCATAAAAGTTTTTCTTCTTTGATGTTGCAACACTTGACCACATGTGACTGCAAAGATATCAGATTGGTGCATGGTCCGACTCCTCTGCACTGAAACGCATTCCAGTAATTCATATCTTAGAATTGCATGCTATGTGTGAATGTATTTTTAATCTTTCTGAGAGTTTTCATGCAGCAGTATGGGATCATAATACAGATACAGTTTGAGTTACTCTTTGCTTGTCTTCCCTTACATACAGACCTGGCCGGAAGAGAGATTTCACCCCCCTGCCCTGGAGTCAATACTTTGAAACAATGGAAGACGTTGAGGTGGAGAATGAAAACGGCAAAGACATATCCTTGATTGTTGCTTCTATTCACTGTTTGTCAACAGGAAATTCACCATTAATAAGGTGGTGTAGCAGTCGCCTAAAGGTTAGAAAAGCGGGCTTGCGATTGAAAGGTTGCTGGTTCGTATCTCTGCACCAGCAAGAAAACCTTGGCAGGAAATTGAATGAGCTCAACAACTGCCCTTGAGCAAGGCATCTGTGATTGTGCCAGTGCAGCTGCTCAGTTGCCAACAGTAGAAGACTCTGGTTGTGCTGGGCAGCTCCCAGGAGTGTGAATGTGAATCAGGGTGTTGCTGAAGAAGAATGTGTGCTTACAGTTTAAACTATCATCTATCATCCAAATCCAAGCTGTTTGGTTCAGTTTAAGACACATCTCTCTATACCTGTGTCATATCTAACTTAACCACGGTGTACAGAACTTGAGAAAATTGGTTTGTGTAAATCATGTTTGTTCTTTATTGAGCAACATCTAATTCATAAAATGAAGTAAAAGTTGTATTATTGTAAAAAAAATTTAACCTTGAAAATGTATTGTCACACATTACACATACAACTAATGTGCCGTGGGATTGTACAGAACTCTACAGAACTTGTACTCTGCTTGTTTCAAATCCCTTGTACTTGCATCTGTCTCCTTGACTTGCCTGCACATTTTCAGACTTTACTGCAGTGGCTCCCATGGTCCCGTGCTGCTGCTGCTCCATGGAGGAGGCCACTCCGCTCTCTCCTGGGCAGTGTTCACTGTGAGTCTAATAACTATTCTTATGTAAATTTATAATGCATGCGAACATAACACTAAATCTGTTTCATTTCATAGCATATTTGATTTGTATTATTTGAGGTTAATGGTTTCATGTATGTGCGTTTGCAGGCCGTGATATTCAGCAGGATCAACTGCAGGGTAGTGGCCATGGACCTCCGAGCTCATGGTAAATAGTAAAGGTGGTCAGAGAACACAAAATGAGTACTCCAGTACCAGTAACGATATCTTACTCAAGTAAGATCATAGTCAAATAGAAGCACTGCCTGTGCATCAGCAGCATCAGCAGTGTTGTTTGTCGTTGGGCGTCGTTCTAAGGTGTCTTTTGATATCAGTTACTCGGCATGTTTAATTTGCACATCATGAGTCAAATTTGTGGAGGTGTCAAGTTCCATCTCAGGACACTCACAGGTAAAACCTGTGCAAGTGGGCTACAGGAAAATGCAGAGCCTGAGGGATGAATCTCAATTCCATTAGGACCCCAAGTAATAGTAATCCCCTTTGAATAGTTCTGTTTTGAGCATATAGACATCTTGTGATGTATGTAAAGATTCAACTTCCCAGAAAAGACATGGAAGTGGTCAGTATTGTAGTGTAATCCGGAGGGGAAATGTATCATATTGGCCACTTAAAATTTGTTAAAAATTCCATCCTAACACAGTTAGTTCTGTCATAATGTAATTCAACAAGCTTCAGGAGCCCTTCTTTATCCAAAAGAGTTGATCAGTTTGTTATAAACACTCTGATTTTGCTTATTATTGCAATTATCTGGAGCAATGAAATGAAGAGGTCGTCATTTAAGAGGTAACAAGGTAGCAAAGATCTGGTGCACCTTAGATGGAGCAAACAGTGAAATGCTTTTCTCTCTCTTCTCCTGCAGGTGACACCAAAGTGAAAAATCCTGAAGATCTCTCTGCAGACACAATGGCCAAGTAAGTTGTCTGGTCAGATATTCTTGCAATGCAACAGTGCGTGATCAACACACTTTCAACAACTTCTTGTTAGCCTTGCATCATAGAAAAGAACAGGACACCAGAGAGGGCAGTGGTGGACCTGCAGGTGGAACAGCCAAGAGTTAGGAGGAGGACTGAGTCAGGCAAACAAACTTCTGCCACAGCCTCCCACACAGAGGCAGCGACTGTTTGATGTATAGGGAAAACGAGATTTGGTGCATCCCTAAATAGTGTTGCTTTCACAGTGTGTTCCAGTAGGAAGAGCAAGCATTCCATTACTTGTGAGTTTAAAAGGGACACCACTGTGTTTCAGATTTGAATATTATTCCTGTCATAGGAGAGTTTACTCTGGGTTGTTGAACACTATCTACTGTCTCCTACAGCCAGAGTGACAGAAAGGAGTTTCCCCACTTTCAATATGCGATGGCACACAACTGCATAAAGAATTGGAAAATGGAAATAAGGATTGTGACAATACCCAGGATGCTTTTCAGGCGATCTGAGGACGACTATCATAAATTAGAGTCTCAGTCTACTTGTTGATATTTAAGAATGTTAATACTGCCTTTCCCTTTCTTCCATAAGGGATATTGGCAAAGTGGTGGAGGCGCTGTATGGAGAAAACCCTCCTCCAATCATGATTATTGGACACAGCATGGGTGGAGCCATCGCAGTTCACACAGCCGCAGCCAATCATATACCATCCCTACTTGGCCTTTGTGTCATTGATGTTGTAGAGGGTAAGTGCTTCTGCTTTGTTGAAACAGCATGAGAGATTAATGTTGCTCAGTTTTAAGATGCTGAGTGGAGCTAGCAACATCACTTGTTGACAAAAACATTGGCAGAATGTGATTTTATTTTTGTCTCCAACTCTATGAATGATTAAATTAGTTTTGTAAATTGTTGAATTTAAAAAATCAAACTAATATTAAATTCAAATTAAATAATTGTAAATGATCAGATTAGTATTGTATTAGTGGGTACATTATTCACATTTATTTTCTGTCATTGTGATCAGGTACAGCAATGGATGCTTTGAACAGTATGCAGAATTTCCTCAGGAGTCGGCCAAAGACGTTCAAATCTCTGGAGAATGCCATTGAGTGGAGGTAAAACCATTATCAAACATCTGGTAATACTGCTCCTCTTGGAGTAAATATGATTGGGCGAAATTATACCCTCCTGTAATTTTATCGATGTTGTCCTGGAAATGTCCTAAAAAATAATTTCCTAAAACCAGTAGGAGCCCTGATGCGTGCATTTTTCACATTTTGGATACGTTTTGGCTTGAAATGGATGCATTTTGATTGTCCAGCATTTTACTGGTTTGAACCGTCTCCATTCCCAATAGCTTCTGGATTCCACTGCAGTTCCCTTGTTTGAAATGTACCCAAAGTTTCAGCATGGAGGAACATGTTCATAAGTGACCATAAGTTTTCCTTCCCTTCAGTGTGAAGAGCGGCCAGATCCGAAACATAGAGTCGGCGCGGGTGTCCATGGGCGGCCAGGTGAAGAAGTAAGTCTGGTCTGTTTTTCTAGTCTGTACATATGAAATGCCGTGTCGCTGTGCAGGCTGTACGTACGTTACTTTCCTCTGTCCCAACATTCACAGATGGGAGGAACCCCTCAGCAGTCCAGGTGTCTCTAACAGCATCAGTGAAGGCATAATAGAAGAGGAAGAGGAGGAAGAAGCGGAAGATGAATCCAACAATAAAAGAATGAAGGAAGACGACCAAGAGGTATTGCTTCTGTCTCTCTTTGTCTGTCTCTCTCTATTTGTCTCTCTCATATATAAAGTGTGTGTGTGTTGGACTGGTGTTGAAAAGTACATTTAAAGGTTGACATTTCTCCTTCCATATAGATGAAGAAGGAGAGCGTCTTTACCTGGAGGGTGGAGTTGTCGAAGACGGAAAAATACTGGGAGGGCTGGTTCAGAGGCCTGTCTGCCCTCTTCCTCACCTGCCCAGTGCCAAAACTACTACTGCTTGCAGGTTAGATCTTTCAAATGACAAATTTCTCAATGTATATTCTATTCATTATATAAAAACAAAAATGTCTTATCTTGTATATCTTGCAGGCATAGAACAAGGATAGACAGCTTTGATTGGGTCCAAAAAATTATTTGGCCACCAATTGAATTATGTTCATTTAATAGCTGAAAACTTTCCAATGGGCCAATTTCTTAAGATCCTCACAGTGGAGGGTTTTCACGCTCCTACTTATAAGAATAAAAACTGATAGCTTTTCTTTCCAACTATTATGTCATTGACTGCACCTTTACACCGCTGACTTGTCCTACTGTGATTTTCTCCCTCTGTAGGAGTGGACAGGCTTGACAAAGACCTTACAATCGGACAGATGCAAGGTGAGGAGCACCAATTAAGAATTTATACATACTTTTTGTTGTTCTTCCCCTTTCCTGTGTTTAACTGATGTCATATACTGTAGGCAACACTATACAGCCCTCAGTCACGTCCATCATCTCACTGTCTGTCCACAGGGAAGTTTCAGATGCAGGTCCTGCCTCAGTGTGGTCATGCTGTCCATGAGGACGCACCTGAAAAAGTAAGTGCCATACACTGTGGCTATATGTATATTTACTAAGATATTGTTGTCAGAATTACTACAGAGAAGAAAGAATAGGATCGGATGCAAATGTTTTAAAACAAACTAGATGCAACAGGAGCTCGCACTCACTAATAGAAGAAACAAACTCCTCAAACTGAGACATTGGAATATAATATTGTTGCAGCAATTGTGAAACGGCATTGCTCTCTTTTTTTCACCTGTGTGTGTCATTTTATTGGTCAGATGTAGAAAAAACTTTTTGCATTCCAATAACTCAGTCTGAGGAGATTTTTGTTCTTCCATTGGTGGGCAATGTTGTTGTCATTGGATTTTTTTGGGGGGGCCTTTGCACCCCCTTCTTTTTTTTTTTTGTATACGTCCAGCTGGTGCAGTAGGCGCGGATTCACTTTGTGCTGTTTTAACTCCAACTTCTCTCATCTGTCACCAGGTAGCAGATGCTCTAGCAACATTTATGGTCCGGCACAAATTCACTGAATTTAAGGAGGGATACCTGTGGTAAGAGAAGTTCCTCTAAAAGAATTTGGTTATCATGCTACATTTGTTAAGAGGTTTTCAGTCATAAAATATATGGCATAATCATTTCGTTAGTCCTACAGTAGAACAGTACATTGAGAATCATAGCAAATTTACATTGTTTTGTTTTTCTAAGTGAATGATTATAACAGCAGAAACACAGAATATACAGTATTATGTCTGATTATTTTGCACAATATTCTTTTACAGCTAATTTCCAGTTTCCAGTCTAGATATAGCCAGCAGCCATAGAGGAAATGTGTCAAGATTTATGGACATCACCATCTTACAATTTAACAGCAAATTGGGGAAAATATAAGAAGCCGCTTTTATATTATCATCATTATTATTATTACTATTATTATTATTATTATTATTATTATTATTATTATTATTTTGCTTTTGTCATCTTATAGTTATTATGCCTTCCAGCTTTGCCTTATTTTTATTATTTTTAGAACACTGGGATTTGGTTTTACTTGTCCTTTCCAAGATTTTTTTTTTTTTTTTTTTTTTTTTTCAAAATGTAACGCTATACTTGTTTCATGTTTTATTTTGGGTGAGTGCATCATCTTGTGATATGTATTTATAATCTTTGTGATTCAAAGAATGATTAAAATGAATACAGAAAAAATGTCCATGCTTTTTGTTTGTTTGCCATGTGTATTAAAAGGACATCATGATCATTTTGAATTTGGTCTTTTATTTAACAAGAGATACTTTAATGGACACTGTAACTCCCCAAATCCTACTGAAGATTAGAAATGGATTAATGTGTAGAGACAAATTTCCCCTCAAGCACTGATAAAGCCAATATATTTTTCTTTAAAAAAAAAAAAAATGTATATGATATTTTGGGGCAGTGTATAAATTATGGTTTCCTTGGTGTAATACGACTTGTATGTATGTATGTATGTATGTATGTAAAAGTGTATTTAAAGTTGCACAAGGCAACTTGGCATATTGGCAGCTCCAAATGGCAGTGAGTTTTGATTTGTTGCTTCCTGTGAAGGGAGAAGTGAACATAACCAACACCAGAGTTTCATTTGGGTAAATGGGGTGAAGCTAGGGTCTCAGTCAGGGGGGATGGGACACTCTTATCTGTTGTAGCTGATAAAACAGGTGTGTTTTTACATAAAAATCTTGCTTGTAGCTTTAGGAATTGGCATGTTATTCTTGTGGCCATGTAAAGTCCACTCAATTTAGCATTCCTCCTCACTGTACTAGTTACACATGACTAGATAGCGGCTGCCTTTAGTTCTGCATCAGCGGCTCAGGCTTGGAGCCAGGGAACATTTTGCCAGAACAAAAAGAAAAGCTCTCACACGCCACAAGTTTGCTGCTGTTCTCCAGCTTCGTGCATGGGCCACTGGGCTTGCACAATGTAATGTTAGCTTCCCAAAATGTTCTAGATAGTTCAACAAGCTCTTACTGCCTCCATGTTACATAAGTTAATTTAGGATGGTCTTGTTCATGACACTCGAGGGTATCAAGAGGCTGTTCGGGTAACAGACACTAATATCTTGTGTATCTGTGTGCTATCAGTCATCACAGTACAATTATGTCTGTTCTTTATTGAGCAGTATAAAAAGATGTAATTGTGAAAATTTAACCTTAACTGAATCTTCACAGCTTAGCTGTGAATCTTGACACTACTCCCACTGTCCTCTTTATGTACTATTTTTGACTACTCATGTCAACATCTGAGGGAAAATATCCTTTGTTTTTGATTTTTTTTTGCATATATACTATTGGAAATATTTTAAATCATATTTTTCCAGATTTCTACTTCCATATACAGTATCTCTTCCTCACACTTCAAAATAACATGAGCAAAAATTAAGCTGTATTGATCAAATAACAGTCTCTTATAAAGACCTTGAAAAGATGATAGAGCAGGAATATTTCTGCTTTATTAGATAGTATACAGTTAGCTACCAAAAGTTTAGGGAATAGGAGGAACAAAAACACAAACATGGTTGCAATTATCTGACATCAAAAGTTTTCCTAAACTTCGTGACAAAGATGACATGTTTTTGTCTGTGAGCTATTTTTCCCCCGGGGAATGAGAATGCAGACTTTAATTATCCCTCCATGGATTAATAGTCTCAAGGATATGCTGCAATATAAGCATTTGAATTATTAATGAATCATAATGATTGTCCTCCAAAGAACCAAAGCCACCAAGATCATTATGTGATGTGACTATGTAATCAATACTTACACAACGTACAGTCCTGAACTGTGGGGAAAGTTGGCTGCTCACATCATTTTGGGCCGAACATTTCTCAGCCTTTTGATATTGACACGGTTTCCCATTTGTCCTAAATACTGTTATTTTTGCAACATATACGTAAAGCGTGGCTATATCTATAATGGCACCTAGATGAATAGATGATATATACAGTGTATAGAGGTCAGGTAGGGCATATGCATAAGGTGCTGGAGCAGAGAGTAACATGAAGGCTGGAGAACAGGTGGAAATAGTCGGGGCAAGATGCACGCAAAGAAAATATTTAATCTGGTATTGAGTGTTAAAATCGTATTTTTCTTAAAGCAAATGAAAAAAGTCTGCCAATGGGGTAAGATCATTTAACTTGTTTTCAATACAAATCAACATGTCTTAAGACATGTCTTGAATCAAATGCCATTTTCTTGAGTGATCCACTGTGCCTCGTTTCAACATATTGACACTTGTTTCTAGGAAATTTGTAGAATTATCTCACCCCAATGGCATAATTGTTCACTTATTTGAAGAAAATAACATTTTAAAGACTGAATATGAGGGAAATACAGTACAGGGAAGAGTGGAAAGGGGTCAGATGGTTGAGAGGGAATAGGAAATGTAGTTGAAGAGATTTAGGCCTACTTTAGTCTCAGCCAGCTGTCCATTTACAAAGGAAACCACTTGGTCTGAGCCTTGAGGACGTCCAGCATCACACAGCTCCTGCAGGAGGCCGTTCACATGCCTATAAACCATGATCAGCCATCAGAAATGATGACAGCTTATCTCTGATACTGATAATTGATTCTGCAGTCCATGGCTGGGCTACAGGTTAATTCAGCATTACACACAACTTTCCCTCACTGCTTCCCACATTACATAATGAGTATTTTTTTACTTCTGGAGCTAGGAGGGGTTTGAAGTAGAAGTGGGCCAGTGAAAGCAATAAATTCCAAGATAGCCCATGCCATTTTCTCAATGAGTATTGTCTTTGGATTGGACTTTTGATGTGGTGTAATGTAATATGATGAAGGGAAGGAAACACTCTCCACAGAATACCAATCCATCACAGGGCTAACACACAGACAGACAAACACACTCACCTGAACCTGAATGCTCACACTCGCACTTATGGGCAATTTAGAGTCTCCAATCCACCTGGACTGCATGTCTTTGGACTGTGGGAGGAAACCCATACCAACACAGGAAGAACATGAAAACTCCACACAGAAAGGGACTAGGGTCGAGATTTGAACCCAGAACCTTGCTGCCTTCTTGCCACCCCAATACACATCACTATATGTCACTATATGCAATTTTACAAATTATTTTTCCTTTTCAGTTTTCATGAAAACTTACTTGAGCACATTGGTATTCTTGCTACTTCACTTTATGTGGAAATAATTGCCAGTGTTCAATTCAAGAAAGGCTCTGTTTTCGGTTTTACCATTTAAAATAAAAAATATTTGTTTTTAAGACAGCAAGGTGTCGAAATGTATTAAAAATATGTAAAAATGAATTTCTATAGATGTTTATTCTTCTTTTAGCCTTGGTAAAATGTTGAATTGAAGTCAACAATGTTTAAAGTCGAGATGAAATGAAAAATGCATTTTTAACCCTTTTAGATCACATCCCTAGTCATATTGTGCACCTATTTAACAGCCAAAAAAAATACAAAAAATCAATTTCTTTGTATTCTTATATCAAAATCCAATCATGTTTTCTTTCTGTAAAACAAAATATGCCGTGTGCTTACGTAAGCATGAACCAACCAATTTCAACCAATAATATCATGACATCCACCCATCAATCATTCTTCAACCTGGTGTGTGTGGAGCCAACAGTCCTCTGTAGCTCCGTTCCTCTCTGTTGCTCTGTATTGCGCTAAACTCTAAGCCCCGCCCACTGTTTAGCAGTCCAATCAAATGCGAAGGATTTGATTTAAATCCCTCTTGTAACTGTACACCGCTCAAATATTCCGTTTCACTGGGAAATACGTCACAGTACAGAAGCTAAAGATGCTCTAACTTCCATTTCAGTGGGACTTTAATAGCTGCAACAAATAAAAAGTCAATAAAGATATTCCAAATGAAGAAGGTACAATGAATTTTGGTGTTAAATATTGTTATCAATCAATATTCTCAGTTTTTTTAGCACACCCCTTCTCAAATCCTTATTCCTTCCAATAAGCTGTCTATCCAAGATCAACTACTGCTGTGCTGTGATTGGTGATTAGACTGACGCATTTGATGATGACATGAAAACATGGATGTCTTAAGGACATGTTGGGCCGGTGATTCATTCATTGGTCTAATTCAGTTCCACACAACTTCACAGTCAAATGAAGTCAGACCAAACTGTCATAAGCTCCTGACCGACATGTAAGTATTTTTCTAGTGCATCTCAAACATCCAATGAATTGATTTACAATGTCATTAACTGTGCATTTATGTGTTTATTGTTATACAATTGTTCTATACGTGGGATAGTGGTAGGCTGTTGCAGTGTGTATAGTAATTACTTTTTCAAAATCTTTAACTCCAGGCAAATATGCTTATGATTTTTTCTTTCTTCACAACAATTTCATCCTGAACAGGCTACATCCGGATTAGTACAATTTTTCTTTTTTTTTACTTTGTATAACATTTATACTGTTTATCAGGAAGCGGTCTGATGTCTGTGTGTGTGCCATGCCTTTACAGATGCTGCATTAAGTTGTGGCCATGAATGAGACAACAGGAGTAACCCTCCTGATGCTGTTCCAGAAGCCTGTTAAAGCTGTGCTTTCCCTGACACCGTGTCTACTCTTCCTGTATGTAAATGGTGTCATGCTGTTTACGCTGATGAGGAAGCCTTTATTTCAGGAGTCCTCCCGCTACATCCTCTTTGGTCATTTGCTCCTCACTGACTCCCTGCACCTTCTAGCGAGTATGATGATGTACCTTTTTGCCGCAACTGGTGTCAAAATGATTAGCTATGTTTGCTTGGTGGTGGCTTTGTTTGCGGGCATCATCGCAAAAATTGCACCCCTAAATCTTGCTGTGATGTCTCTGGAGAGGTATGTTGCCATTTGCTTCCCACTGAGGCATGCTGAGATTGCCACCAAAAGCAGGACAAGCGTGGCCATCGCTGTCATGTGGATAGTGAGCTCTTTAGACTCACTCACCCAACTCTTTGTGTATGTCAGTCTTGAGAACACAGGTTTCACCATGCGCACATATTGCAGTAGATACACAGTCCTACGACTAGAGATTTATACAACTATAAACAAGGCCTTCACCATTGTGTATTTTGTGTTGGTTGGTGTCATTATCATTTACACATACATTGCCATCATGGTTACAGCAAGGTCGGCCTCGTCTAACGTGTCTACAGCCAGTAAGGCCCACAAGACGGTGCTGATGCATCTGCTTCAGTTCTGCCTGTGTCTGAGCTCCACTCTGTTTTACATGATAAGCTCTATGGTGCACTGGAACATGGATCCTGTGAAGGCCTCACATGTTCAGTATGTCCTGTTTGTAGGCCTTATCATTTTCCCCAGGTTTTTGAGCCCTCTCATATATGGCCTCAGAGATCACACCTTCAGACATATCTTCGAATACTATTTCACCTTTGGCCTCAGAAATCCAGTAAAACCATTTGATAAGTCATGACATTTGAAACCATTGTGTTACATGTTGTTGTTTTTTCTTGTACAAAAGAGCAGATATGCCAACATTCAACTTATTTGCAGTAGGCTTTGTACTGTATGAACTTAAAAATATGCATTGACTGTTGCTCTATGTCATTTGATTTAGTGTATGAAGAAGTGTATTGTAAGTTGAATGACTAGGTGTTAAAATATGGAATTCATCTGCTTACAAGATTCTGAAATACGTTTTAAATAACAAATAATAAATTAGCTGATTGTTGGATTGTCAGATGGATAAAGACATAAAGTCATATACAAAGTTTGTGTGCCACTTGATTTTTGCACATTTTGTTATGATGCAAAATAATGCAATTACTTGGTATTTTCTGTCTGAGATGTACTCATGTGTACATGTGTGCAAAAGTAAACACACTCCTTGTTGATTGTTGTAGTTGCAGGTCATAGCTATATTAACCATAGAAATTGTTTAAATTTTGCCTTATTTTCCAACAAGGCTGATATTATTTACATTCACATTTCACATTTTCAGTTCATTTGCACCCTTCTGCTAATTCATATATCCAGACATTCGCTATACTAGCGAATGTCCAAATAGTTAATCACATGCACACAAGCATACACAAACACACAAACATATACATACACACACATACCCGAATACGTGTGGCCTCACACATGCATACAAATGAGCGCCTTATCGTCTACAATGGCAGTGTCGGTATAAAAAGAAAAATAAGTTAAATAAAAATAACAACAATAATAATAGTAAAAAGGGAGCAAAGTGGTGATGCAGTACAGGTTTACCCAATTATATTCTATAAAGGTATATTCTAAGAAGTCCATCCAGGCTTGCCATGTTTTTAGAAATCTCTGTGGGTTACCCTATAAATTATATGTAATCTAATACTATGGAAGGTGAAAAACTAAGTTCCATATTTAAGACTTTCCTGAGTGTGTTTTCTATGGCCTCCCACCATTGTTCTTACTTTGGACACGTCCAGGTCATATTTAAGAAGTTTCCAATCTCAATGTTATACCTGGTGCAATGTGGGGATGTATTACCCTTAAAACAGCTAATCTTTCCAGGTGTATAATAGATTCTATGGATAATTTTAAAATTACAAATATTAAATCTTGTATTTATAAAAACCTTTTTGTGCGTCTGTAAGTAATAGGAGAGATCTCTCTCCCATTTCTCTTTGACAAAGGTAGTGTTAGCTTTATTATTTGCCATTAAGAGGGCATAAGTTGTTGAAATATGTTTAGTATAAATTCTTTGGGTTAGCAGTGATTCCAGTTGTGAAAGGTTTGGTCTCACCAGAGACCCACCCAATTGTGATCGTATAAAATGTTGCAATCTGTAAAAATGTGTGGCTGGTATTTGGTGGGAGTCTCTTAATTGCTGAAATGACATTAGGGTGTCATACAGGTCACTAATTTTCATTAGATTTTTCTGAGCCCATACTTTAAAACCTTGGTCTTTCCGGACAAATTCTAAAGAGGAATCGGACATTATAGGGGTGAATGGAGATAAAGAAGTATTTTGTCCTAAATAATAATTGTTTTTGGCCCAAATTTTAATTGAATGAATAATGATTGGGTTATCTGTGTATTTCTTTACATTACTACTATTAAAGCAATATGGAATATGCAATAAATCTTCTGTATTTAAGATATGACTTTCTATTTGTGTCCAGGAGGGTGGTTCGTCTCCTCCAAACCAATAAAATAGTGGTCTTAACTGGACAGCCCAGTCGTATATATGAATATCTGGAAGTCCTAGTCCTCCTCTCTCTATTGGTAAATTCAGAGTTGATCTTTTAATTCTTGAAACCTTGTTACTCCACAGAAACCTCCCCACTGCTTTATTGTACTTATTAAAGAAGGATTGTGGAAGACCGGTTAGTATTGATTGAAACAGATACATAAGTCTACGGCGTATGTTCATTTTGAGAACATTTAATCTGCCTGTAAGCCTTAAAGCGAGGGTAGTCCATCTTGACAAGTCCCTTTAAATTTTTTGCAATAGGGGTAGGTTGAATTTATACAAATTATTAAGGTTGCTGTCTGTCATGATACCTTAGTATTTAATCCTGGGTTTGACCTGAAAGGGTGGATAGGTTATCAGTGAAGATAGCCCTGTCTTAGATATTGGGAGGAGCTCACATTTCGACCAGTTAATTTTGTAACCGGAAAAACTACTGAAGTTATCAATCAGGTTGAGTAAAGCTTTAAGTGAGGTATTGGGATTGGTTAAAACACAAAAGTATATCATTGGCATATAACGTGATTTTGTGTGTAGTCTTCCCAGTTGAGAGTCCCGTTATGTTAGATTCCTCCCTAATTTGTTGAACCAGCGGTTCCAGGTTGAGGGTAAAAAATCAGTGGGGATAAGGGGCCCCCTTGCCTTGTGCCACGTCCAAAAGGAAAGGGGCTTGATATAGAGGTCTTCACGGGTCTAGCCAGACCCTAGGATCCGCGACCCAACCCGGGACCCGTACAGGTTCGGGTCCACGTTTTGTCATGGTCAATCGGGTCCGGGTCAGGTCCCATTCTATTACCACGGGTCCAGGGTCTGTTTATCATTATGTGTAATACCCTAGTGGATCCGACAAGACCCAAGATCAGCGCTGATCACGTGACGAGATGAGAAATGCATGGAAGCACTGTGTAACTTGCGTGATGATTAGGCTGACCATTAGGATCAGATTACAAGAGCGAAAATAAGGTGAAAAAAACGTTGAGCAGCGCCAGCGAGTTGGAGTGGAGGAAAGGCACAAGATGGATACCTTCTTCACTGAGGTGAAAAATAAGCTAAAAGAAAATGAATATAATTTAATTTAATAATAATTTAATTTAATTTCCTTGTCACTTAGCCTATTGTAGGCTACGTAGCTGCTAGATTCCATTATGGAGTCTCACTGTCATCTACTGGACAAACTGTAGAACGGCACAACTTGGCAAGTCTTTCTGTTATTTTGATCTCCTTTTATTAGGCTACCATATGTTGTATCCGACATGATAAAAGTTTTTAGCAGTAGAATGGCATTTTTAGTAGCAATTTTAATTACCGGGTTTGTCGGGTCCATAAAATACAGGTCTCGGGTCTCAGGTCTCTTTCCTCTCGGACATGCACCGGGTCGGGTCTGTAATATCTCGGGCAAAAACGGGTCGGTATATATATATTTTAAAAAATTATCGGGTCCAATTGGATCTCGGAATGAATTTCCCGGGTCCATTAGGTTTCGGGTCCATCATTTTGGACCCGTGAAGACCTCTAGCTTGATATGGTTCCATTAGTGCTCACTCTGGCTCTAGGTTTATCATATAAAAGCCTTATACAGTTAATGAAGTATTTACCAAAATTTAGTTGTTCCAGGACTTAAAACATATAACACCACTCAACACAATCGAACACCTTTTTTTCAGCATCTAGTGAGACAATTACTGATAGATCATTTGATCTCCCTGCCTCTGATATTATGTAGGCAAGGCACCTCAGATTGTTCATTGACGCTCTATTTTAAAGCCGGTCTGATCTTTATGAATGAGTGAAAGGAGATATTCTTCTAGTCTCATTGCTGTTGCTTTAGCAAATGCGTTCTACTGAAAGCAGAGAAATAGGGCAGTAAGAACCCATGAGTTTGGGGTCTTTTTCCGGCTTGCAGATTAGTGTAATAAGGGCTTCTTGAATAGTTGGGGGCAATGCCTTGTTGTCAACTGAGTGACGGTACATATCCATTAAAGGTTCCATTAAATGACACTGTAATTTTTTTATAAAAATTCAGGTGTAAACCCGTCTTAACCCAGGGGCTTTTCCAGACTGAAGAGACATTCATGTCTGGTTATTGGTTGTTGGTTCTAAGAGAGCCTAGTTCAGGTAATTTTGGTAATTTCAAAGAAGTTAGAAACGTCTCACAGTTATCTGTGGTGTTCACACATTCACGCACATGACATTTGTTGCGGCCACTGCTGGCTGATTTCAAATGTCTTTGCACATAGTTCCATAACTATTGTGAAAATACAGTATGTATCAAGTCCCATATTATAGAAATTCAAATTTTCCTCTTTTTATATACATATATGGTCAATGGTGTTTAATGAAGACATTGCTATGTTTGAGTTTGTTTGAGTGATTACATTTTAAAAAATCCACCCTATATTACAGGTAGTTTCAGTAAACGCATCACAACTGGACTTGGTCCTGATTGGCTCCTATGAGTAAAAAATCACTGAAATCCGTCCCAATCCATCACAGGGCTAACACACAGACAGACAAACACACTCACCTGAACCTGAACACTCACACTCACACTTATGGACAATTAAGAGTCTCCAATTCACCTGACTGTCATTGGACTATGAGAGGAAACCCACTCAAACACAGGGAGAACATGCAGACTCCACACAGAAAGGACCAGGGCTGAAATTTGAGCCCAGGAACTTCTTGTTGCCTTCTTGCCAACCCAATATGTATGTCACTATATGTAATTCTCAGCAATGTATAGCATTTCTGTTCACTATTTTACAAATTATTTTTCTTTTCAGTTTTCATGAAAACTTACTTGAGCACATTGGCATTCTTGTCACTTCACCTTATGTGGAAATAATGTTTCGGTCACAAGGCTGAATTCAAGAAAGGCTCTGTTTTCGGTTTTACCATTGGAAATAAAAAATATTTGTTTTTAAGACAGCAAGGTGTCGAAATGCATTAAAATGTATAGAAATGATTTCCTATAGATTTGTATTCTTCCTTTAGCCTTGGTAAAATGTTGAATTCAAGTTGATGTTTAACAGTGTTTAATAACTGCAACAAATAAAAAGCAATACAGATATTCCAAATGAAGAAAGCACAGTGAAAAACACAGTGGTGTTAAATATTGTTATCAATGAATATTCTCTTTTTTTTTTTTAGCACACCCCTTCTCAAATCTTTACTCCTTCAAATAAGCTGTCTATCCAACATCAACCACTGCTGTGCTGTGATTGGTGATTAGACTGACATATGTGATGATGTCATGAAGACATGGATGTCTTATATGAAGGACATTTTGGGCTGGTGATTGATTCATTGGTCTCATTCTATTCTCCACAACTTCACAGTCAAATGAAGTCAGACCAAAGCAGCATAAGCTCCTGACCAATGTGTAAGTATTCTTCTAGTGCATCTCAAACATACAATGAATTGATGTCATTAACTGTGCATTTCTATGTTGTTCTCAAATTTTTTTATTGATTGTTATACTACAGAATTGTTCCATACTTGAAATAGTGGTTGGCTATTGGATTGTGTACAGTAATTACTTTTTCAATGTTTTTAACTGTAACTGTGCTTCAGGCAAACATGCTTATTTAAGATTTTTTTTTTCTTCACAACAATCTCATCCTGAACAGGCTTCATGCATCCGGATTAGTACAAATTTTATTTTTACTTTGTATAACATTTATACTGTTTATCAGGAAGCGGTCTGATGTCTGTGTGTGTGCCATGCCTTTACAGATGCTGCATTAAGTTGTGGCCATGAATGAGACAACAGGAGTAACCCTCCTGATGCTGTTCCAGAAGCCTGTTAAAGCTGTGCTTTCCCTGACACCGTGTCTACTCTTCCTATATGTAAATGGTGTCATGCTGTTTACGCTGATGAGGAAGCCTTTATTTCAGGAGTCCTCCCGCTACATCCTCTTTGGTCATTTGCTCCTCACTGACTCCCTGCACCTTCTAGCGAGTATGATGATGTACCTTTTTGCCGCAACCGGTGTCAAAATGATTAGCTATGTTTGCTTGGTGGTGGCTTTGTTTGCGGGCATCATCGCAAAAATTGCACCCCTAAATCTTGCTGTGATGTCTCTGGAGAGGTATGTTGCCATTTGCTTCCCACTGAGGAATGCTGAGATTGCCACCAAAAGCAGGACAAGCGTGGCCATCGCTGTCATGTGGATAGTGAGCTCTTTAGACTCACTCACCCAACTCTTTGTGTATGTCAGTCTTGAGAACACAGGTTTCACCATGCGCATATTCTGCATCAGATATTCAGTCCTACGACTAGAGATTTATACAACTATAAACAAGGCCTTCACCATTGTGTATTTTGTGTTGGTTGGTGTCATTATCATTTATACATACATTGCCATCATGGTTACAGCAAGGTCGGCCTCGTCTAACGTGTCTACAGCCAGTAAGGCCCACAAGACGGTGCTGATGCATCTGCTTCAGTTCTGCCTGTGTCTGAGCTCCACTCTGTTTCACATGATAAGCTCTATGGTGCACTGGAACATGGATCCTGTGAAGGCAAAACATGTTCAGTATGTCCTGTTTGTAGGCCTTATCATTTTCCCCAGGTGTTTGAGCCCTCTCATATATGGCCTCAGAGATCACACCTTCAGACATGTCTTCAAATACTATTTCACCTTTGGCCTCAGAAATCCAGTAAAGCCATTTGATAAGCCATGACATTTCAAATCATTGTGTTATGTGTTCTCTTGTACACATACATTGAGCAGATATGCCAACATTCAACTTAGATTTGCACTAGGCTTTGTACTGTATGAACTTAAAAAATAAAGATATGCATTGACTGCTTGTTGCTCTATGCCATTTGATTGATGAAGTAGTGCTCTATGGTAAGTTGAATGTGTTAAAATGTTGAATATATCTGTTTACAAGATTTTAAAATGACATTTTAAATTATTTACTAGCCAATTGTTTTATCTTTTTTCTGATGGCTATAGATCTACAGTCATATGCAAATTTTGTGTGCCACATGACTTTTTGCACATGATGCAGCTACTTGGTATTTTCTGTCTGAGATGTATCCTTTTAAAAAATGAAAATTATATAAATAAAAATTCTAACAGGTAACAAATTCAAAGAAAAGACAAATCGATTGTTGTAGTTGCAGGTCATAGCTATATTTCCCATAACACAACAATGCTGATATTATGTCCCTTCAATAGATCTCATTTGTTTTGTAGGGTAAAGGATGAACTCTAATTTGGAGATCATGACCATAGCTTTGAATGTATGATTCACTTGCATGGCATTGGGATAGCATTTTGTATTTACAAAAAAAAAAATGCTGCAGCTTTTCAACCATGACGTTATCGCTTAATGAAGGCAGCACTTCTCAATATGTTTAGTGAAATGTGTTGCAACAGAAGACAGTCATTTACTGTATGTGAATACCGTGGTAAACTATGTTGGGAAAGAGATTAGACAAGCCACTGTAAGAAATTAGGCACATCCGAATGTACTGTATTTTTAAGTTTCAGTAAGTGTGCTGCCAGTGAGACTGTAAAAGAGGGAAGACTTTGTTGCACGTCACTGCTCACAAGTTTTGCCACTGGTGGAGAAAATCATGTATGCATCTTATAATGAACAGTTTGCAAAAAAAAACTTGGAACTTTTTAATGGGCTGTCACAACATTTTGCCTCAGTTCATGGGATAACGTTTTGTGACACTACCATCCCAGCCATAGCACTGCAGTCAGAATATTAAATCTAAGAAAATTAGAAAGTACTTTATGTAACTTTTTTATTTTCAGGGTGAAAATATGACAAACGCATTATAATCTTCATGAAAGATAGTTATACAAGTAAATTTAGCAACTCAGATATTATTCTTGAGGTCTTAACCATGTAACCCCAGTTCCTTGAAGGCAGAGAACAAGTATACAGCAAGGTATGGGAAAGATGTCTTCATGGAGCCATAGATAAAACAGTTTTACAGTCACAGCCAAGGGGTAAATGAGCACTGGAGACATCAGGGGAAGTCCCAAACACCTTGTAATTAATGCATGATATTTAGGTTCAAAATAGTCAATAGGTCTTGACATAGGCCTATATATCAGGTGTTATGATAATCCACACCCGTCTGCCGTCATGTGACAGACCACAACCACATGCATCAATCAACACCAAAGTTTAGATAAGAACTAATATTTCACTCTTGAACATGTGCACCAAATGTCATGGAATTTGATGGGTCACATTTGCACACATGGTTCCTTAACTATTGTGAATATACGGTATGTATTATAATATAAATTATAATAAAACTATTATATATAGTTTTATAATGATTGGGTTAACTGACATGGAGTCAGGCTATAGCCAATAATGTGGTGATATTGAGAACAGAGCAAGCCTGATTTGAACTGTAGTACATGTTTTAACCATGCAGAATCTCTCCTAACTCTCACTGAACCTGCATGTAAAGAGTTCATCCTTTCAGCCAGCAGATGTCACCTTAGGTTTATGAGTAGCTCTACATAGATCCTAACTATCTACAGTTGCATCCCTTTAGTCTGTAGGATGTAAGCATGTGGCTGGGAAGATATGAATATGAGGTTATTTAAAATAGTGATGTTCACAGAAATTGCTATTATTAGTGATCACACTTTTAAAAAACATTTGTGGGTGCGAAAATGTAATTCCTCCTCCTTCTGTTCCTGCTCGCGGTCCAGATGGACACTTGAGTAAGAGAAAGGATAGAGAGAGAGAGAGAGAACAATTTATGTGGGTAAACAGGGAGGGAGGAGCTGACCCGCAGAATAAAAGAAGTGTCTGAGAGGGAGGTGGACTAATTTAACAGATCTTTACTTCGCCACAGTCCCGGAGCCCCTCTCAATACCTTCCCGGCCCTCATGAAAGAGCACTCGAGGCATTGAACAACATTCCAGAGAGAGAAAGTACCTGGTGACAGAGAGCAGAGTTAGAGGGAGAGCAGAAGGGGACGGCTGTTGTCATGATCACAAAATCCTTCACATCCTCAGTCAAGAAAATGAATGCTCGACGTCTTCAGTGCAATGACGGCTAGACCCTGACAGTTACAGCTTCTCTTAATTTGAATCAGAATCATACACACAACCTCAGTGGTACTTTTGGTCCAGTAGGTTGTGTGTCACTTTTTCCATGACAGTGATCCCATATTATTTCTCTTACAGGGAGAGAATTGAGCATCTAAAAAAAAACTAAAAAAATCTCGCCAAATACATGGACATGGGAAGGTATGAGAGAGAGAGAGAGAGAGAGAGAGAGAGAGAGAGAGAGAGAGAGAGAGAGAGAGAGAGAGAGAGAAAGAGAGAGAGAGCTTATCTCTGTGTTTGTTAATTAACTGCAATGTGACATGAGGAAAAGAGCCTGAAGCAAATTTCAGCTTCCATGTTTTGGCAATGATATATTTGTCCCTATGGTGATTTTAGGCTACATGCAAGTAGAAATTTGACTCTATCCATCTTATTAATACAATTTCTATCAAGTAAATGCGGACATCTGAGAGAAATTAGTTCCTGGAGAGGCCAACCTTGCTATCTCACTATCTCTTTGAATGTTTTATGCACAGATGTGGTACAGTAAATATACACATAAGCACATTAGGAAAGAAACCTAAGGTGGACCTGGTTACAATACATTTGACTGTGTTTGCTGATTTGGCAAGTTCTGGAAATATGGATTTATAAGATATTAGAAAGAATTTTGAAAATGAGCGAGAGGTAAGAAGGAAAGGAAACGTGAGACAAAGGACAGAAAAACAATGATGTACTGTACGTATTTTGTAGAGCATGATAATTTAAGGTCTGAGAGGAAAGATCCTGTAGACTACTGGAAAAAAGTTCACTGCTCCATGATGAGGGGTTGTGGAAAAGTGAGGGGGAAACTTTAGAAGTTCCAGTATGTCTATGCTTTTTAAAAAGCCCCAGATTACACAGCTGAACATTTCCTCTCTTTCTCTCTTCTGAAAAACGCTTTTTCACAGCAACATGTAACTCTCATGCTGATACGTGACAGTCGAGGCACACATTTCTGTCTGGTGATGCCTGTTGTCTGAACTTCTTCTTTCAATCTTAAATCAGAGAACAATGAGAATATCCAATGCACTGATTTTACCCCCTCCTAGAGAGATAAAAAAAAAAAAAAGACATGCTCTTATGCCCATGTGCACACACACATACTGGCACACTCACGTTTGCACACTATCAAGTTGGAGATGAATGGGATAGCAGGAGAGTAATTGTATCCCTTGTGGCTCTCCAGAGGACAGCACTGAGACTCAAATTAAAGCACTGACCCGGTTAGCTTTCTGTCAGCAGGAGGGGAGCCCCCCACATTTACTTTGCAAAGATTAACTTGCTTGACTGGCTGAACTATGGGCAGCAACTCAGGGGACATATGTTTGCACAATAAGAACAGACACATGCAACTGAAAATGAAGACTTAACCAATGGCATATGTAATACTCACTAACCTTATTTAAATGTCATATTCACAGCAACTCCAGAACAAATCAATGATAATTTTGTAGACTATGAAGGATTCAACTGTTCAATATTTGATATGAAAGCACCACCAGTGCAAGTGTATATCCTAACAGAATAAGACATTTTACAAGGATACTATGCATGCATCACAGCAAAACAACAGTTTTTTTTAGGAATATAAGAGATACAAAATACCATCAAGTACTATTAGTATCACTACAATCTCACTACCACAGACACACTAAGCCCCCACAGGAATATTATAGGAATAATATAGTGATTTTCCATTAGGGAATCCATTTAATGAGGCCTGTCGGTCCTGACTACATACTGTGGTTTAGCTTTAAATAAAATAATGCATTAAAACATGCACATGTAATATCAGTGAGCAGACACCCAGCAGCCAAAGGCAACAAAGAATACAGTGCACAGTGATGTGATGAGCACAATCTATGTCGGCTTTTCAACAGAGATGACGTAATGTGTACATCGGTGGATCATTCTTCGGGGGGTAGTTTGTAGTACAATCTGTATGGATGCCCGTTCATTTGGATTGGCAGGTGAGCTCCCGTCTCCCTGCTCCGTGCTGAGTAATGGTACAGTCCAAATGCAGTTTGGAGTTGTTGCCGAGGAGGTTCCACCGTTTAGCACATACCGTTAAATGGGCACGCAGCTACGCCTGTTCTGTAGTAGAAGACGGCACGGCTTTCAAAATGTTACTGTCCTGTCACTGGAATTACCCCGGCCACCAGGGCAAGACTGTATTATTTCACCTCTTGTTGTGCAGTATTTCAGGTAGGTTGCGCATTTTTAAGGTAGTTATATTTCTTCTACTAAACAGAAGTTTTGTGAAACAGCCGAATGTCTCACGCGTCACGAAGTCTCAACGTAGTCGGCAAAATGTTAAACTACCCCGTTTCCTTAAAGTGAGGGTAATTTTAAGTTGCAAATCAAAAGCCTTGTTTGGTTTAGCAGATGTCATTTCAAGACCGAAGGAAACTTGCTAAGAAGTTGACTTCAATGCTCGGGAATGGAAGCTAGCTAGCGCCACCACCGCAGATGATGGTGTGACCCACGGCTGCCATAGAAACACTCCCATGGAAACCGCTGAGGAGCTGAGGCACCGATATACGGTTATATATAACGTTACCCAACCTACACTCGGGTCATTGCAGTTTTCAGTGGCAGCCATATTAGCTCCAGAAACGGGTTCTATTAAAGTAACATGGTACCACGCCAGCCGGCTTTTTAAATGTTGGGCAACTTACCTTGGCGATGTCACGGAGGGTAGTGCTGAATGTTTGCAACTAACAGCTCAGTTCCAGATAGGGTCAGCAACATGGTGCCTGGAGTGCAGCCTGGGCTCATTATCCCACAATCAAGAGGTGGCACCATGGGTAATTTACTAACTCCACCCCTGAAACATGCCAAGTTGGAGCCCAGTATAGTTAGCAGAATATATTGTCAAAGAGCAAAAATATAACAATTTAGTTGCATATTCTGTATGAACACACTTTTCTGATCCGCTCGAACACATTGTTTTATAATGGACATTTTAAAAGAGACCTGTGAAATTGCATTGTGTGAATCATGGGTGTGAACTAAGGATCATAACCTTAACCTCTCCGGCAAAAAGGTCTTGAAAAGCCCAGTTTGGGTTTAATATTTTGAGAGTATGATAAGGTATCAGTTTTTGAATAAACCTGACATTCACGGTAGGGCTGTGTGCTATCGATAACATATCACAGTGCAGTTATTACTGAATGTGATATGATGTGCTATACATGCACACAGCTTTTTTTTTTACACAAGTGGAACTTGTGTTTCATACCGCACAAGAATGAATGGCAGCAAATGGCTTCTTCTGAAGGTTGGAAAATGAACTGGGCTGACTGTGTGCAGAAGCCACCAGGAATAATATAAAGGAGAGGGGCAACCTAGATGGTTGGAACAAACTTTAAAAAAAAAAATATATATATATATCTAAAAAAAAAATATAGCCTATATATATATTTATTGCCATCCCTTCCACTTCTTCTGCAAAAGATGCTATGGCTGTGTGGACCCAACTCGCACTGCAATGTTTGTGTTGCAGTTTACGATTGTGCTGGGTGACTGCATACATCAATCATCATGTTGCATGCATCAATACCAGAAGCAACCGTGAAATAGTTTTTGCAGTTCAACTTAGTTGGTAAAGTAGCCTAAATGCACTTTATTTATATCAAAATTATAAATTAAAGAAAAACACACTGATAATTTTCAGTTACTGTAGTTGTTATCTTATTTTTGTTTTTCTAACTTGCCTGGAATACAAAAATGAGTTTGAGAAGACAGATTGAATAGCTTTTCTGGAGGTCCATGTTTTGTTACACTGCTATCTTGTTTTGTTTAACCCTTCCCCCATTCCCTTACTCATCTTTTTGGCTCTTGCTGTGCTGCGACAACACTGCCTGCCCTGCACACTTGTCCACTCCTCGACTTTTACGTCTAGTTTGTCTTTCTCTGTCTTGCACTTGAAGTATGTCTCTTAAGTTGTTTTGTGTGCAGACTGTGAAAGCAAATTTCTTCTTGGAGGACAATAAAGTATCTATCCATCCATCCATCCATCCATCTCTCCCCTGGGAGAGACAAGGTATGGTAGGAAATAGCTTGAGAAAGTAACTTGTCTTAAATACAAATGTGTTAGGATATGAATAATTGTCTGAAAGGAGCTTAGGCCTTGAAACTGATTGTGTCCCGTTGTCCCACGGATGGCAGAAAATGGTTTTGGGATGCTCACAATTTTTCCTCTGGATAACAAAGGGAAAGCCCCTGTTTTTGTTAGCCTATGTTTGAGAACAAAGCAAGCTATATCTTAAACATAAACACTGTAATACAAAGGTTTTCATTTTTATACAAGAATATCAATAGTAGCAGAGTCACTATGGGGAAAAAAGTTGAAATGGAATGATATTTTATCATTCTGTGACAGGAACAGGTAATTCACGATTACAATGGTCTACTGAGATATCGTGTGATTCCCATCATAACATAAAGTATTTTACTGCCGAACATAACGTAATGATTTGTCTGTTCTGTTCCATTATTACATGGCTCTCAAAGTCCATTCCTAATCCAGACTCTAGTTGCCTCCTTCAGAGACTTAGGCCTATGGAGCAGAGACAGTTGCCCATTTATCTGGCTTCAGTTTAAGTCTGCTGTACATTTCAATGAAGGGTTTGACCTTGTGCTTTTGTTGAATGTAAAATAGGTGCACACACCCTCAGCTAATAATGTCTAGGCCTTAAAGGGGAACACTGCTAAAGTTACGAGTTCACATGTGCTATTCATCTGTGATATTAAGATTTACAACCTAGAGCCGCTCAATTGGCAATAAATGGAAGACTGACTTTAGAGTAAAAATGTTTGTTTTAGCTTTTACACCCAATTGAGCTTAATTTTATATCAATGATAACTAGTTTGAACCAGAAAATATATTCCAAAGACCCACTCCTCCTCGAAATGGCCATCAGAGGTCTGAAGTTACTTTGACCACTGTTTTGATCAGGGTCAAATGAGAGATGAGGGTCAAATGAGAGATGAGTCCTCAGTAGCTTTTTTTTTTTTTTGCATCAAAAATAGTAATAATATTAATATTAATAATTGTGCATGACAATTTCAATAATTGTGCACGACAATTTCAAGACACAAGCTGAGATTTATAGAATTGAACTGAGATGAGAATGTCTTCAACATCTAGCAAGCATGTGCTTGTACAGTTTGAATCAATTGTGTCATAGGGTGTGGGATAATATTGAATTGATTAAAAAAAAAAAAAAAAAAAATAACAATTACAAAGCAACACGGAATGCAGAGAAGAGGAACAATGGCCAAAAATAATGGTGAGGCTTATCTAGATTATTGACATAGTAGGCTTGGATATCAATATTGTTTCAGAATCATAATGAACAAAATCCGTATAAACTCAGGACTGTCAGTGACTACGTTTGCATGCACACTGATAATGCAATTATGGCGAATAATCAGAGCAAGGCATTAGTCCGATTAAGATGTTTACATGACTCGGCAGTTCCTTTAAATCCTGTTTACATGCTACTTGTGGTTATTCAATTATTTGCAGAATTGTGGGTATAGTTCCTAAATCCGTCCTGCCACTTTATAGTATTATTGTCCTGCCATCAGCAAATTCTACCACAACAAGCAACGACTATATTGTACTCCCATTTCATATCTGTTGCTGACATTTTAATCAACGTATTCCAGTTGCAAAATGCTGTACTCTTGAGACTTTTGGGAGTTGGCAAAGTTGTTTATTTACACTTAATGTTGTTGTTTTTTTTTCCATTTTCTCTCTGGGAATGACTTCATCTGACTTTATGCGAGTTAAGTTTGTGAGCGAAATCATGTTGACAATTTCAGAATGAAAAAAATCAAATAATGTTTTTATAGGTCCTTTTTTGGGGGGTTATTTTTACAGCATGTTTCCCACTTTTTTGCCTATGCTATGCGATCATTTTGAGAGTAAGCGCCAAAAAGTCTCTTTCCAACAAGACCACATGAATGAGGGTTGAATTGATGCAGTGGCTGCACTCCATAAAGTGAGCCAACATGCTTGCAAACAAAATTTGGGACGAATTTTGAGTTATCTGCCTACCTTGGCAATGACTTCAGTGCTGGTTGGCTACTCCAAAAATGGGCTTAATTAACCACAGTTGCTATAAACAAATCACAAATTCTCAAACTTCCTTGTTCATTCATTCATTGTCATCATTACGTGACACCCAAGCAGTGACTTCATGGCACAAGCACGATACTGTATGATTCATTTGGACTGAACGAACAGATCACTTCATCGGACTGAATGAATCATTCAGCCACATAGGCAGAATGGTTTAATTTTTTAGTTTTGTGTTGTTTTTTTTTCTACCTTGTCTTTTGGTCAAAACACACACACACGCATATCCCCAACCCTGCCCTGCCCACCCCACCCAACCCCACTGCGCCCCACCCACCTCTTCTGCCCCACCCACCGTACCACCTTCACAGTTTATGTTCTGATTTCCACTTTTAACAAGACACGCTGCCCTCTGGCAAGACACACACATATTAATACACTTGCTGCCACGTGAGTGGTGCGTGTGAAGGTAATATTGACTAAGGGAGAATGAGCAGCGGAGTGTCCTGAGGGAACAATGTGTCCTTGATGCCAGGACATCTATAATCTGTTTTCTACTGTGTGTGTGTGTGAGAGAGTGAGTGAGTGAATGAGAGACAATGTGTTGTGTTGCATGTGCAAACCACTATGAAAAAGTGTCTACAGTAGCTTCTTTGATGAGGATAAGGATTGCAAAGACTTTACAGGCACTGTGATTTCTTTCCAATTGTATTATTTTGCTGATGTTAGAAGTACAAGAAACCACACCAAAGAATATGAAAAAATGCTTATTGCTATGTTTAGAAAAGCTACATATAGCTACTATAGGATTGGATAGGCTTTGCCCTTATTTTCATCACTTTTTTTCTCTGTGTTGTAGGAAACCAGGACAGGCTTATGTAAGGTTGTCCTCACCAATAAAAATTTAATACAGTCGCTATACCTCTTCTATTACATATTCAGTGCAGCAAAAAAGCTGCTTCTTTCCCCTTAGCATGCTGTTATACTTGCCATCTAGCCATATCGTTGTCCCTGCCAAGCTAAACAAGTTGTAGCATCAGCTTGCTACTCAAGGCAGAGCTTCTAAAACAACTGTAGCTGTTAGGATTCATGTGCGACATGCTAGATCAGAATAACACATCTTATGCAAACCCCTGAAAATTTTATAAAGACTACTTTTAATGGTTTTCTGGGCTTCTGTGATGAGTTCCTCAGCAAATGAAGCCGTTTACTGCAGTGAGCTACCAAATGCTCAGCCCCCTTCTTACTTGAAAATGTTTCATCATTCTCTCTGCATTCAAAAAATTGCTCTCAATCCATAAATATAGTTATAGTTTTGGATGTTTTTACAGATATTGTTGTGGTGGGAGCACACAGCGACATTTATTTACTGAGAACAATTTAAATATTTTTCCCACAGCGCAGCCGATCGGCATCACGAGCCAAATTCAGTTCAGGCAGTTAGTCAGTCAGTCAGGTAACGCTTAGTGAGATGATGCACTTCGTCAGATGGCCTCTAGAGGGCGTCTGTGTCTAGAGATGCAGTGTTTCCCATACAGAAGCACAACATCAAAAGTTGGTCAATGTAGAGAAATTAATCTAAATCGATCTCCGATGTGCGCATCACGTCATGTCTGTAATTTGGAAATGTACAGACAACAGACCAGCAGCGTTGAACTCAATCCACAGAGTCTCCCGGTGTGAAAACAAAAGTGAAACTTAACATTCCACAGTCAGTAACGGGGATTTGCAGACAGTAACTCGTCTTCGCTGCCCTACAGACTTTAACGGTAGGTGACGTCATCTTGTGGTATTTAAGTAACATTAGTGGAATTGGGTAATTTAACCGTGTTGCAGTGCTTCAGTGCATAGAATTGAACAAGCGCCGTGGGTCTGTACTGGATCTGTGCTTGTTAGTGTTATAGTTATATTTAGCCTATACTTAGCCATTTACAAAGGTTTTTGGTTTACTAACTAATCCTGTTGACTGTTGAATTCATATTCAGTGATGTGGGTTGACGCCAGTTTTTCCTCAGGAATGTCTTGTCTCAGGTGTCCCGACCTGCTATGGAAAATGTATGATTTACCCTGTGTTTTCAACAAGTGTAACGTAGTGTAGTGTAGTGGATTTACCAACAGAAATGGAAATCCTTTGTGCAGTGCAGAAGAATTGAAGTTTGACTTTGGGGTTTCTGTTACAACTTACTGTCTTTTGCAGATTATAGTTTAGCTAAACTTTAAGCTTAAAACAGAGTTTTTGTTATAAATTCATTTTTTTTTTAAATGTGCTTGTACTGTGCTCATATAGTGGGAATTCTAGAGAGTGCACGTTAAAACAGTGAGCAGTTTTTGCCAAGTCATCAATAATTACTGCTACTGCTGACTCACAATTTTTAAGGTTGCAACCTCTTTACACTTGAGTAGATGTGACCAGACTGTTCTGATGCTGACTAGTCAATGGAAGTGGAGCCTCATATCTTATTTATAGCACTGAGTATATTTCATTCATTTTTTTGTGCATTTGAGTGTGGATTTAAACTTATCAATAACTCTACATGCTAAACATAATCCCCCCACTGTAGCCCTGATATCTGCTGCTCTGTATGGGCAAGAACTTCACAACATTTAAAGCAATATTCCACTTAGTTTTAACATGGGGGTCATTCGGCACTTGACCACCATGAAAACCAGAATAACTAATCACCAAGATGCAGCTGGGACAAGTTTGTAGCGTTCAGATTTTTACTTCCCATTCATTTGAATGAGGCCACAAAAATAGACTGAAAACTGGCATTTAACACGTTGGTGAACAGATTCAACAACAGATCCCGCTTTTAAGACTACAAAGCAGTCATTGGTTCATCGTCATTTTGCATTTCTATTCTTGGTTCACACTAAAATAAGTATTTAAAAATAATAGTAGATCGATTCTCCCAAACAGGAACTATGTCTCCTAAATGGTATCCCTCCGCTATGTTCTCTTCTATCAAAAATAATGCTATTTGGCGAAATTATGTTCTAAAAATCTTTGGACCCACAGTCAATTGAAAATTACAGTAGTGGGATCTGTTGTTGAATCTGTTCATGAGCGTGTTAAATGTCAGTTTTCAGGCTATTTTCATGGCATCATTCAAATGAATGGGAAGTAAAAATTTGAACACTACAAATTCGTCCAACTGCATCCGATCTTGGTGAGTAGATTATATTCAGATTTTCATGGCGGTCAAGTGCCAAATAACTCCCATGTTAAAACAAAGTGGAATATTGCTTTAATACCTACTCTGAACGTCCTGTGAGACTCGGGGCTGCACAAGAAATTGTTTACAAAGGTTATCGCAATTTTAAAACATAAGTGAAAATTAGAAGCTCTTTGTAGTGCCTGTGAAGTACCAAGCACTGTGTAAACACAAATTAAAACTTAATTCAAATGGAAATGAAATTGACAATAAATTTTTTAGAGACTGGCTACTTTATTTTCTTCTTGGGACCTAGTGAACATTTCAGTCTACAGTATATTTGGGGACATGGCTTTTGGGTGGGTAACTGGGCCAGAGACAAAGCTGTTGTTGGCAAAACAACAATAGAATTTTTAGAGTTAGTTGCCAAGCAGTACAGCAGGTTTTGATTTATGATGATGTCTACCCGCTGGCAGCTTGTTGCAATTAGTGATGTGGTTGAAGGGTCTGGCAGTCTAGCGGTGTTATATTTTGTTTTTGTCTTTTATTAATCTGTAATTTAATTCCTCTGTTTTTTGTTTGCCGGAATCGTGGTGATACTGTATGTTTCCTCTCATTTGTGTTTCAAACACGACTGCGCTCTCGCCTTTCCTCCCTCTTAGCCTTCTTTTTCTTCTCTCACTGGTGATGTCATCGTTTTAGCATATCACTTCCCCTCATTTTTTCTTCCCCTGTCTCATTCGGTCCTCTTCGCATCCCTTTGACTCGCCTAACTCTCTGTTGAGCTCTCTGCCTTGGAGATGAGCCACGTTAATGACTGGGGCGGGTGACAGCTTCATGGGTTCGTTGTATTTGGACAAAGGACATTCAAAAAGCCTGGTTTTAATTCCTGAATTCAGGTCAGGAGTAGGGAAGCTATAGAAACAAAATAAATTCATCACTGGAACACAGTCACATGGTCAGCTGTGTATTATTTGCTGAAAAACCCAATGACTGCTGTCGTGGTATCATGCTTTGATTCCAGTCTGATCAGCACAGATGTCGGATGGAACTTGTACTGATATAAAATCTGTCTCGACAGCTGACGTCAGACATGCTCACTGGAAATGCTCTCAGTCACTAAGTATCATTCACTCAATATGAGACTGATAATTAGCCCACCTTGATGATGCAGTTTGATATTGTCAAGAAGGGGATGTGATGTGTTAGCATAATCTGTCTGAAACCATGTTTAAGGGTTTCATTCCAAAATGCTATCCATTCATTTGCAGGACAAAAATGTTACTTGATCTTCATTGCTCATTATAAAAAAAACAAAAAACCCCAAACAAATAGGCTAATTACATTGGCCTACATCATTAAGAAGTTTCTGTTTCTTAAATAAAAGCTCAAGACAGCTAATAATGTTAAGTAATAACTTGCATGTAAAAGACATTCAAAGAAAAATGTGAAAATATGAATTTTGTTGTGAAAATGCACATTTATTGCTGAAAACTGGTGCCAACCAATTGTCAGCTCAGCTGCCATGTCCTGATTTATAATTGTAGACCTAAGTGACAAAGAAGCAGCCTCTTTATTATCCTTACATTAGCTCACCAAAAGTTGTGGCTATAGTGACAAATAGCCTAATGGCTAGTGCCTTAAAAGAGGTCAACACAATACATTATGTAGATGGTGGAACTATTTCAGCTGCAGTGATATCACATGATGAACTAAACCAGGCCCTGTTGTGTAGCCCATGGTAAATGAACCTGATTGAATCCAGTTAAGCTGTTGTTTGTCTGTGTCCCTCTCATTGGCAGGTGTGTGGGGCAGTCAGGTGGTGGTGCCCCAGAAGGTGAGCGCTGTGCTGGGAAAGAATGTGACATTAGAGTGCAGGGTGGAGGTGGGTGCAAACCTCACCCTTACCCAGAGTTCATGGGAGCGCCGTCTGCCATCTGGCTCTGTCACAGTGGCCGTCTACAACCCAGAGTTTGGCATCTCCATCCCTCCAGAGTTTACCCGTCGCCTGTACTTTCGCTCACCCTCCTTCCATGATGCCACCATAGTATTGCAAGACGTTGGCTTTGCTGACGTTGGAATATACACCTGCAAGGTGGCCACTTTTCCTCTGGGAAATACTCAGGCCTCCACCACTGTCAGTGTACTTGGTAAGTGTGTGTATTTACATTCATTTGTCTGTAATTCCATGCAATGTGTGCAATAGTCTTCTTAAGAATGTTGCGGATTGTCCTGAGCTTGTAAGATCAATACAAAATAGCCTATATTTTCAAGATCTGGGTCAAATAGTGCCTGAAAATACTTTTTATGGTTTGCTTTAGCCGACTTAGTTGCCAGATTGGTGAGTGAGAGATTGGTTGTGACATAAAGCAATACGGGCATGCTGTAAAGTTTTGACAGTCTCAATAAATTATTTGAAAGTAGGGTTGGGCTTCCTCAACCTTGTCACTTTGAATGTATGCTCTTCTGTACCTTGGGTCCCTAAGAGTGAACGTGTCTGACAGATTGTTGGTCTCAGGGTAACTGTACTTTCCGTTGAGGTACTCCAATATGGAGCCTTTAATGGGCTTGGTCAGATTATTTCCATCCCTTTGAGGTTAAAAGATACTGGTGTTGAACAGATGCAGCACTGGTTTAATGTAGGACTGTGATATAGTCTTTGTCCGATTGCACAGCAGTGAAGTCCTGCAGAGGACTTAGAGCTTTGTGGATGGACACAAGATATACCAGGTGGGTGCTAGGTGTCTTGCTGTAGCATTCGCCCAGTCATTTTCTCCCTGGATCCCCACCTGGTGGAAGACTCTGAGTTATGACCAATTATCTTCTCTTCTTGATCTAACCCTAACCCTTACACTATCTGAAATGTCGAAATAATGAAAATAATATCTGAAATAATGAGTTAAACCCTACCCATGTGGTACTCAAAGTAGGTTAAAGCAAATACTGACAATTATGTACATTTACATTACTGGTTTACCCAGATCTGGAATCAGGACATGATATCAGATATGACAATATTGTTTGGGCAAATCATCCTTGGGACAAGAGGGACAGAAGGTATAGGAGCAAGTGGAGGGGGAGCAATGGAAAAGAAGGTAGGGAGAAACAGAACATGGACTCAGTGGTAGGTAGTAGACTTGGGCTACATAGGGGGTTGCATAAAAAAGAGGAAATTTTGTTTTGAGGGCAGTACTGGAGTGAAGGGTGTAAAAAAAACAAAAAAACAACAGGGTGCTCTAGAGAGATAGGAATACAGAGGATACGGGATGATATGTGTGGTGTGCTTTGGCTTTTGCAAAACCCTTTCTTTTTAAAGGTTCTCTATATTGGCAGACAAACACAGTGTGTGCACACACACACAAACCGTTTTCCCAGAAAGCATTACAGGGATGGCCAGAGTTGCTATCGGTCGGTTAGATCGGGTTTCACTGGAATTACGTAAGTGGAAAGAAAGTGGTTAAAAGATGGGGAAAAAGAAAGCTGGTATTGATCAAAAAGAAATGTAATGTGAACCTTTCAAAAGACTTAAACCAACTCAGGAGCTCTAACTCACAATAACCTCAGCAGTCCCGAAACTCTTAACACTGCAACTCTTTCTCCCTCCCTACCTTGCTTGCTCTTTGGATGCCAGTGGAGCCCAAGGTGTACATATCTGCAGGTTCTGTTGCTCTGGTTGATGGCGGCAACGAAACGGTGGTGGCCACCTGTATTGCTGAGCGGGCCCGGCCTCCTGCTGAGGTGTCCTGGGAGTCCAACCTTTTTGGCCAGTCAGAAGTGCAGCTTTACGACGAGGCCAACGGCACCACCAGCACACAAGTGCGCTACCTCTGGCAGCCCACCCGCCATGTCCAGGGCCACGCGCTCACCTGTGTGGTCCGCCACCCGGCTCTGCAGACAGACTTCAGGATCCCCTACCAGCTCAACGTGCAGTGTGAGTGCCTGATGAGTGGCTGTGTGGGGTAACACATGAACTCCAGCTAATAACACCTGAACAAGAGCTTCATGCCACATACTATGTCACACATTCATGAATACTGATTCAGTCCCACTATAGAGCTTTCATTAGGTGTTTGTGGCATAGCAGTGAACCCATGTGTCAATTTACTGAGCATTGTGGTCAAAATAAAACTCATCAACAGTTTTGATAGATCGATTAGACATATTAGGCCAGAATTAATTTAGTGGTAGTAGTAGTAGTAGGTCCAAAGTGAGTGGATTAAAAGGGGCAGTAGAGTCTGAGCTTAACACTAGAAAGTCAAATGGATGAGGGGTCTATCAATTGAAGGGGACATATATAACAACTATTTCCTTTCGTAATTTTGAAAATCTAAACACTGTTTTTTACAGAAAGTACAGGGAGACATTTTGAAAGCTGTGATATTTCAGCTCTAATAAAACGGCAGACAGTTGATGGCACTTGGCCTTTCTACTGTTGAAGTTTGATTTGTTAGAAGCACTTCAACAAGAATTCAAGAATTCAATCAAATTCACACAGTGAGATGAAACCAAGGACAGTCCATGCAAGCTCCTTAGATGAGATATTAATTACCATGTTTCTGAAAAAATCTGTCCTTGGTCACATCCTTGAAATTTCTTTTTTCAGCATCTGTATTTCTTTAGTCTTTTCTGTGTCAATAGATTTTCCTGTGTGCCCCTAAACTGTCAAAAGTGAAAACGCTTTGTATCAACGAGACAGTGGTTACAGCACATATCTAAAATTTGTGGGGCATACTCTACATATAAGTTGCAAACTGATGAAAGTGGTCAAATAAATCTCCTTGTCTGAAAAAGCTTTTTTGTTCAACAGATGGATTTAACTTTGATTTGACTTACTCTTTTATGATAGATGGCAATGACAAAAAGTATTTTACAGTTAATCGATGACTGACGTTTTGATCATATGATTCCACACACCCAGTGAAAAAGGCAAAAGGTTGCCGGATGTGCCATACAAAAAGTATAGCAAAAGTTTTGCCGTGGAACAACAGCCTACAGTTGGTAGTATACGTAGCTGTGTGAGTTGAGCTGCCAACAAATAGAGGAGCTATCTTAGTATAGATGATGCTGGAAAAACCACATAGTGATCACTCACCAATGAAGAACAGTGGCTGTGGACCCATGATTGGGGACAAGTATTAAGGTCCTGGTGTAGGCTTGAAATTGTGTTATACACAGAAATACAACGATGGTTTGCTTCTCTGTACACTAGCATTTTTTGTGTGGATTTATTGTAGATTCCCAAACACAACATTTGGAGGCCACAGGCCCGCTTCTCTAGCCTCTAGGCTACGACCGCCCTCAGATTCCAGATAATGCTACACACAAACTAGGCAATCAGTCATATTGCATGTTTGCTGATGGGAATTTGACAGGGAACTGTTGACACTGTATCATAACAGAAATATTTTTCAAATATGAAAATCGCCTTGGTGTATCAGATGATGACCTTGCTATGGCAGATTGCTGTGGTTACACAGAGCAGAAACACTAGTATATGTTGTCAGTGTGTGGTATTGAACAGCTTTCTGTGGCTGTTTGAAAGGTTTCTGGCTACGGTCCTATTGATATCTCAGTAATTCTCATTCTGTTCTTCCTGTCTATGCAGTTGCCCCTGATATCTCAGTTGTGGGGTACGATGGAGACTGGTATGTGGGCCGGGAGAACGTTCAAATGACCTGCAAAGCCAACTCAAACCCACCAGCCCATCACTTCAGATGGATCAGGTGTGTGTGTGTGTGTGAGAGAGAGAGAGATATTGTACTTTTCGTCTTATAAGAACCAAATGTCTCAACACAAATCACTAGCTGAAATACCCATATGTTGATTTGTTTCCAAATTTATATTAGTGTGATACAGTAAAATGTCTTATCGTAGTCCTAGTTGTAGCTTGAGAAGAGTCAACTCAGTAAATCTAAAATACAAAAATAGTTGTTTTTTGGTGTTGTCAGCTAGCTAACTAGTCAGCACTCTAGTTTAGCAATACAACTAATGTTAATATTAACATACAAATACTAGCCACCGCTAACACTAACTACTAGCTATGCAGCATCAGCTATTGTGCAAACCAGATGCGCTAACAATGGAACAGTTAACTGACCAGAAGGTAAGCTAAGATGACATGATCTAAACTCTAAATTAATCAGATATATCAGAGGTGAAAAGATCAGTTCCAGTCTAAAAGAGCACACAAATTAAGCATGTATAATTGTACTGTTGAAATGACCAAGTCGGACGTCGCAAGAGCTGAGGACTTTCAATATGGCCGTCAGAGGGCGCATTATGTCACTCTCTGTCGGTCAGAAGAAAATCATTGTTTATAGTAGTTTAAGTAATAGTTCGGTTTGGTCTCATATCTTGCCATCGATGACAATCAAGAGCTGGAAAAAACTGCAGCATGCCATTTACAGTAAACATCAGCTGTCAGACAGATCCAGGGACCGGAGTGCATCTCCTTCCTGTAAGCTATAGACAAGCACAAATAAATGGATGAGTGCCTGGACTCGGTGTTGGGGGTTCTGGGCTGAGCCATCCAACTTCTGTGAAGTCTGTAGCAAACATGCTACAGGTTTAGAGGTTTAGATAATGCTCATGTGTTTTGAATGCCGTCCCTTTTTAACTTTAACATGGCTATATTTACTTTCAGCACCGCAGTGTGTCTGAAACACTGACCTAAAATTGAATAAAGGACACTGAACACTGACTGTAAAACTTCCATTTGCCTGTGTATGTCTTTGCCTCAAGTATTTATTTCATGAGGCATGTCATTTTATTATTAGCGTTGTGTATATATGTTAGAAATTTCAATCTTTTCTATTTCATGACTTTTGCTCTACATATCTGATCACTTGTAGCATACATTTCACATTGAAGTAAGTTTCCTATTGCCATGTTACTGGCTTTTCTGTCAGATATGCAAGCCTGAAGCACAAGTTTTCCTCCCTGTCAATCATGTATGTGACTTGCATCAACTAGGCTGCTGGGTGTGAAATACATGGTTTATTTTTCCTTTACTTGCGAGGGCATTTTTAATGTTTGTGGGAGGTTTTTGTTTGACAAGCTGTTGTCTTTGAGGAACAGGTAGGCTTTTTTTTTTTTTTTTTGCTCAGAGATAACCAAAAGGTGACGCATTCCCTGGCACATATAAAACACAGGCTATTATATTTGAGACTGCCTTTATTGTAAGTGTTAAAGATTGGATTATATTAATAGTTTAACTGCTATAAATTCTCAGCAGAGCAGTGAAGAAAGTAGATTGTCATATGAATGTTTAATGTGGTCACCGCTCTTACATTATTATTGTTTTCAAAAAAACTATGTGTTTGAAGTAATACACAAAATAGCCAATTTATATGCTGCATGTTTTACTGAATGGAATACAAGTTAGATTCCTTGGTCTTAAACCGGACAGGCATGTGGTAGACATGATGGCTGCATGTGATTGACTTGTGATTCCAGTTGAATGGAGAGCATGTTCAGTCCAAACCGGCACTTGTGCTTGTGCTCCTCTTTTTTTTCCCTAGTTTTTTAAGCATCTGTGAGCGAATTGCTTGCACTGCAGAGCCCCGATGTTATATTTTCCTTTCATTTTCATTGTCAAGCTGGTGGGGGAAAAAATTAATGTTTTCGAAGATCAAAGTTATGTTTCATTAGGCTCTTGCGCAGGGATAGGCAGCCATGGAGGGCCAAGAGTCTGCAGGTTTCCATTCCAACCAAACACTACAGCAGGTGATTTCACTGACCAGCTCCTCCTGTCTGGCTGTAGTTGTGCTAATCAGTGAAATCACCTGCTGTTGTCTTTGGTTGGAACGAAAACCTGCAGACCCTCAGCCCTCTATGGCACACAAACAGAAAAAAAAGTCAAAGTAGCTATTAGACAGAGGCAGTTTTTAGCCAGTCGACACATTGAAGAAGGTAGGAAGAAAAAGTTGGGAGAGAGCAATTTGGGTCTCAGACAGACCCTGTCTAGACTTGGCTGTGTGAATCTGTGTTTTTGTTATCCAAGGCATGCCTAGGTATTTTCATTTTTAAGATAGGTGACTTTGGTTTTCAGATAGCTTTTATTTGTGCCAAACCTTGTCAAGATCATGTTACATAAGTCTGGAATTCTAATAACTTGTTGGACAAACGGAAATCAAACCAAAAACTTCAGAATAAAAACATCATTTCTGGCGCGTGTGCATGTTGACATTATACACTGTTTGTTGTAGGTGTGTCTAATGGTTTGTGTCTTACGTGTATCCTAGGTTGGACAGCGAAATGCCAGAGGGGGTGGAAGTAATGAACAACACGTTGCTCTTCCTGCGTCCCCTCCAGCGGAACGACTCTGGAGTTTACAGGTGTGAGGTTGCCAATGACATCAACCTCCGCAGCAGAGATGTGCGCATTCTCATACAAGGTGAGCAGAGTACACACACACACACCGGAACACAGCTGACCCCTATTGCCTTCTCTTCCCTCAGGAAGTACCTTGCACGCCTGCAGCACACACGTCAGCGAGGGTATCATTGCCTATGACATTGTCCTTCAAGCAGAAATGTGAGACTGAATCACTCTTACACATACCCACAGTCTATCGTGCATTTACCCCTTTTTCTATTCATCTCTATGTTAGCTCAGGGCGTGTGTATGATTTTTAAGTGCAGTGAATGGCATGGTGTATTGGCATAGATTATTTCCGCCCCTTAGATTTAGTCTTAATTACAGGCTGATTAGCCTTGATTAGCATTAGGTCTCCAGATGTTCAACAGGAGAATTCCCGGGCCAAACGCATCTGCTAATGTTTAAGTCCTCTTCAGACCACAATGCACTGCCTCTGCTCTGTCCGCTCTCGGCTTGGCATGTGTATATGTCTCTGCTGTGTATTATGAGCATGTCCCTGTGGTTTCGCTAAACCCTTCTTGCCTTTGGAAGCCCTCCTCCTGAATGAAGTTCTCAGTATGATGTGATTTTCCTCTACATCTCTCTGTCTTCCTTTCTGTGTCTCTTTTATTTCTGCATGTGTCATGCAGTGAGAGGCAAAAGCCCGCAGCCTGACTGTGAGATGATGTCCCAGATTCATAAAACATTCACTAGTTCTTTTCAACTCCTATTTATTATTTATCATCCTTATTTCTTTTTCCTTTGAGAGGAGCTGTACGGTTGTGCGCAAGCGTACACGTGTTGGTGCACCCCTGGGTGTGTGGTTCGCTGTGGGTGTGCACACGTACATCAGTGCACTGCCTCTGCAAGGAGTCGTACAATTCATATAATTCAGCTACAATCCTCAGGGTTCGTGTTGTTCCTCGCTTGAATGTGAATCTTCGCCTCACATCTGGCCTGGCACAAGGGTTTCAGTGGTAGAACAATTTTAGAGCACCATTAAACCTTTTAGACTTAGAACTCTTTCCATTACTTAAGTATCTGATTATGGGCGTTGGCTTTTCTCTGTTGTGGGCATCAAACCCTATCAATCTATTTTGAGGTTGGTTTCCTATAAGGTTTGGTGTTCCCTACTGAAGCCATATCATTAAGTCACCTCAATAAGATGCACTCCACCTGTGCTGACCAGATAATGCTGACTGTGCATCACCATTTGCAAATACTTTTTGTGTTTGTTTCAGCCTGCTTACAAGCTAGATGGGTGGTGTTTGCAGCGTTTACCACAGCTTGGCAGTTTACTTGAGCAGTGGGGTCGGTGCCCATACTCCAGTATAAGCTAATCAACCATTAGCTAACTTGATACTACAACATTAGCAGGCTGTTACACTCCCATCTGATTATCGCTACTTTAGTGAAGCAAGTACAGCATAACAAATTATATATTGTCACAGTATTGATGTTAAATTATTTGACCAAAGATACTGTGATGTTTGAATTTGTCAATATCGCCCAACTCCTTTTGAATAGATTATACAAGGGTCACCTGGCTCTTTCAGCAGGGTTGAAATATGAAAACTATTTGGAGTTAGTCGGATTATCCTCTTCCTCTTCCTCTATCCACGTCTTTTAGAAAACCCCATTAGCTCTCAGTTGAAGCCCTGTGTTTGTATTTTAGGTCCTGCATTTGACTCGTTTTGTTTCATTTTGGTGTTGTATGGGTGGGTAATTGTTTAAGGGATGCTTCTATGGATTTTTTCCAAAGCCTTTGTTTTGCCCAAGGAAGCAAGGAGCTGACTCAGCACATATCTATGCTCTTTTTCAACAGCACCCTACACACATACAGTTACACGTATACACACTTGGGAGCTGCCCAGTACAACCGCAGTGCACTACAGTGCACTGCTGAGCAGCTCCATTGGAGCAGTTGGGTTAAGTGCCTTGCTCAAGCGGACCTCAACGGTAGTTGTTGAGGGAGAGGAGAACATTAATCATTCACTTCTCCCTTGCAGATTTGCACAGCAGGTCCAAAGATTCAAACATTTGGTCACAAACCAGCTTTTCTCTCCTTCAGATCACCACCAATATTATTGTTGTTCTGTGCTACCTGCAGTGTTTGTGCTGTACTGACAGCCAATACTGCAATTTACATGTGTTGGGGATTAATTAGTTTGAAAATGTATTTAAGGGCCTTTTGAAAATACTACATAAAATTATTTACATAAATATTCACAGCTTTTGTCCTAACTTCATAGCAGTCTCCTCCCAACTCTAGACAGTCCCCACCTATAGAAATATTCCTCCTTCCTCATCAGGTCCCTCTTCCCCCTCCTCATCTTCACTGACAACAGGATGTGTATCTCCATTTGAAATGATACTCAATCTCACCTTGTAGAATAATGGCCAGTATTGAGACTCAATGATTACACATAGTTGACTTGGGATTTAACATAATGCCATCACTGCCAATAATATTTGGGCATTATGAAAAGTTTGGCACTCCAAAACCTCAATCACTAAGCATTTAAACAATTATTTTTGTTGTTGTGTTGATGTTTCTACTGATCTTCCATCTTTAATCCCTTAAGTAGTTACATCAGTATCCTTTCACCCATTTTTTTCCCTGTTTTTATTACTTGTGCTTATTTCAGTAGCCTTTGGTTTGCTCTTGCTTAGCCTCAAACTTTCCACAGACATTCTCTTCTTCAATTTTATCACTGTGTTTAAGAAGGCAGTTTGACGTTTGATCGTAAAAAGACACTGAAAGAACAGCGTCTATATTTTAGCATATACAGAAGGAATGATTTATTTTTTCTTGAAAGCACAAGTGGAACTGGACTCGAATGACATCCAATGAAGGGACCTGGTTTCAGTTTTGCTAGCAAGAAAGACAATGGAAAGGAAAATAATTCACAAACACAATCAATAGAGGAATTTATGACTAACATATGATATGAAATGCCCATGTGACAACATAGCCTAGGCTGAGCAAAGCAAGGGAATACTTATGTAAACTGGCTCTCTTTGTTATTTGAATTTTATACTTAAGCGTGAAGACAAAAAATTATTAAAGGCAAATAGATTTTGAAAAACTTGGTGCTGTTTCCTGTGTTGCTCAGACTCTTGTTAAAAACATTCTCATTTGTCCTAATATATCCATTATCTCAGCCCTGTTATACCAAATCTTAGATTTCCATTTCTTACTTTTTAGTCATGCTTCAGTAATCCAAACCTGAACACATGAAAGATAATTTGTTTGTTAAATTCTGATGTATTGGCAATGCAAACCTAAGGCTGTTGTAAGCATGTAGTTTAGTATTTGTTTAGTAGTTTAGTTGATGTTAGTATTTTCATGTCAACCTATCCCTACATAGTAAAATGCTGATGTAGTTGGCATTGACATTCTCTGCTTTTCTGTCTGTCCATCCCTCCCTTCCTCCCTCTCCTCCCCTCTGCTCCTTCCCTCCTTCCTTCCCTCCATTAGATCCTCCCACCATGCCCTCCACCATTACTGCGCCTGTCCTAACCGGCGCTGCCTCCTCCACCTTAGTGGACGATAAGCGCCACGTCCTCCTCAGCTCCCCCACCCTTGAAGCCCTACCTGAGAGTAATCTTGGTTCCATAGTGGGCGGGGCCGTGGGCGGGGCCTTATTCCTGCTCCTGCTGCTGTGTCTGGTCGGCGTCTGTTACCTACGGAAACAGCAGACCTTCCACGGGAACTACTACACCAAGCAGTACCTGGGCCCCACCGACCTACAGAAAGCCCCGGCGCAGCACGAGCTGCACCCCACTAAGGCCGGCGGCGGCCCCTACCACCAGGACCATGACCGAGAGGAGTGGGGCGACCGCGAGCTCAAACAGGAGCGCGACCGTGAGCGGCGTCACCATAGCAACCATAACGGAGAGGAGTACTCTTCTAACGGCTACACTAGGGCAATGAGGGAGAGCAATCATCGTAAGCATCACCATGACCAGCCGCACTATTCTAGCCCGCAGCAGACTGGACGGGCCAGGTATCCTCCTTCAACAAAAGCACTGGCCAACGGCTCCCCCTACCTGTCGGACGACTGCTACGACAGCGGGCCTGAGGGCGACTACGTCTCCCACACGGACGGCTCGGTCATCTCTCGTAGGGAGTGGTACGTTTGACCGGCTACCTGGTCTTGCAGGAGAGGAGAGACCACAGAAATCAGAGGGTTTCATCTATTATTTTGGAAGAAACACGTAATTTCTGTCCTACGCACACAGACACGCGTAATCTCTATTCTGTAGTTTCCTCGGTGTGTTCAAGGGTCCTGGTCGACACTTGAGATGATTTTTCTGTTGATGTGGACAGAGTGTGGACTGCCTAGCCACTTTGAAAGTCTACGTCTACATGCCCACAACTTACATAGTCGGGCATAGGATAGTTCTGTCTTTGGAGACTGTAACTGAAGCTCACGGCATATGTGCGACTGTCTCTGCCTTAAGTTCATGGGCATTGCCAATTTCCTTTGCATTACTAATGTATTTCAGTTGATGTCTGACCTTGCATATGGTTATCTCAGAAGAAATATATTTTTTTTTTTTTTTTTTTTTTACATGGGTTGGTCTCTTTGAAACTTGCTTTTTTAATATTTGTGTCTGTTGATATTACTTGCACTGATTTGTTTGAGAGAAACTGTCTGACCTCTGAATATGCTCTTCAACCACCTCTACTTTACTTTGTTAGGTGAGTAGAGAGACAAGGATCCCACGTCCTAAAATACATCCTAGAATATCAGATGGTCACAGGCCGTTCTCCCAAAACTCACTACACTACAACATACTGTAGAAGAGGCATTAGAGGGTATTTAAAAAAACATCTCTCCCTGAGCGAGCATACTCTAGGATCCCTCCCTCTGTTATTGATGACCCCCCAAACTTATCCATGGTCATAAAATGTATTTTAAAACCTCTGGCAGAACTATATCATGGACCACGACATCATTATAGCATTCATTTTCTCTTAAAATGTCTACACTACATGCAAATTACAATGATGGGAGACTTGTGAGATTTTTGATTTGACCAATGATGTCCCAGCGATGCCCTTAAAAATGATGTCCTAAAAAGAGTGGGAACCTTCAGAGAGCTTTTCTGTGTCCTCGGCTCTTATAGTCTGTTATCCCCAAGAGGGAGGGCTGGAGCGAGGGCAGGAGGCCCGGCTGTGAGCTACAGTCCACTGTAACCCACAGGGGTTTAGATATTGAGGCTCGACTGTGTCAAACCCAATCAGTGCAAGGTAAACTAGTTTGGAATATTATTACATCCAGTTTGCTTTTTTTTTATTATTTCAAACTTGATTGTATTATTTATTCATTTTAGGAAGGTGCTTGGGAAGGTTAGTTGACTTATCCAGTTAGCCACACAGCTCCCTTGTGCTCTACCAGATGATAATGGATTTGTTTGTAAATTTGCACTCCAAGCACCAGACTGCACTCTGGCACCAAACCAGGGCATTTGGAAATTACAGAGTGCTATCAGCAGGGGCATTGTTTAAGGCCGGCTACAGTATGGCAGTCGCCGTACACGGGCCTCCTAGTCAAAAATATTTTGTTACACAAAGAAATGATTCAGGAGTGCAGCCGTTAAATAACGTGGTCTGATTCCACTACTCTGAATAATCTGCAAAAACGAGACACGAGATTGTGTCAGAATTAAAATCTGAGGCATTAATAGGCTTATATTGTCTCTGATCCATATGTGCATGCACACACTCTAATCACACTCACCACTAATGTTGCTGAATGGTCCTTTAAAATTTAGCATTTATTATTGCCATCAAAATAAATTACATAATCTAGGCAAATCAGGTTTTGTATTTTTTGTGGCCTGCTGTCCTGTGTGACATCACTGTGCCATGCTTAGGTTTTGGGTGACACAGCCTGCCAATCCAAATTCCCACTCAGCTTTTTACCAACATAACAAACAGAAGTAGCTGGCCAGTATGTTCGCTCATATTATGGGCTCTCTGAATACAACTAGATTGCTTTTGATTGTTTCTGTATTTCTTTTTTAGGCTGAATTTACAAATACATCTGTTGTCATTAGTGACCAGCGGCATCTTATTTTACAACCAATCAACAAGTTCAGCCCAACTTTTCAGGCCAAACCAAGTATTGTGATTGAACCAAAGCAAAAAAGTGTTTGCCATTCAATGCCAGTTGGCTCCTGAGCCCAAACACTTAAGGAGTTACACCAAGAAAAAACTATTATGGATTTAAAGCTAGTCTACTTGCCACATTTAAATTCTTATTTTCTGTGATCTGGTAACCACAGATGAAATATAAAATATAGTTTTTTTTACACATACTGTATTTACAGTTCATAGATTGCATGGAGGAGAAAAAAAAATCAACAGTAATTTCTTCACGTACACAAGTGTTTGTGAATACATGCCAACCTTTAATGGTCACATACAATATTTGCAGCAAGATGCCAAATATTTGTTTAGCTTGTATGTATCAATATGGTGATGACAGTGTCTCACATATGGTATTATTGACTAATGAGTAACAATTGATTATTATCTTACATTGATGACTAATGTATCACAGTTTTATATAGGGTCTTGTAGCCTGAAATAGAAATAAAAAGATGCTTTAGGCCAATTAGATCTCACAGTAACAGTTGTCAAAGTGGAATTAGTTATATTCTTAGGAACCCTCACTTGTTAGTATTTTGTCGGGGTATTTTGTGCAGTGAATAGGCTGCAATTCTCATAGTGAGATTTGCTAATTTGACGTAGTAACTTGCAAGCAGAGAATATGACCCAATACTTAATTTCATGTTGTTTCATCTGTTAAGCAATGTGCAGTATAGTAGAACTTATTTATCCAAACGGAAGTCGTTTAGGAGAATCGAATGTTCGGTGCTCTGAAACGCATTGAAGTTCCAAACCAACACTTGATAATTTCACATATAAAATGTCCCTGCATTCTGAAAGGTTGTGTATCATTTTAGGTGCAAATTTGGTTGCATTTCAAGCCTAGAAGCACAGTTACAAGAACTTGTCAAATACAGTTTCATAGGCAGACTCTCTCCACTTAACTTAATGGGACCAGCGAGATGTCTGATATAGGTGATTTAAAAATGGAGATATATTTGAGTTAAAAAAAAAATCAAGTGTAAAAGTAGCTGTAGATATTTGTGAACCACATCCAAGATTCAATAAGATTTTATACTTAAATGTAAGGTCACTTCTGTTGTGTCACTCTGGTCCCTTGCACATAAGTGCAAAAAATAATGGGAAGCATAGCAACCACTGACCCCATCTTGTTTTTGCTTCTATGCTTCTATACTAAGAAGGAAATTCGGTAATCAATACAATATATTTTTGCTAGACTGGTCAGTTTGGAAGTCCTGGGTTTGGATTAAATGAAGTTCATCTGTACTGTGAAATTTGGCATGAAGAATAGTCATAAATTTCCTTCCTTCACTGCTTTGGGTTCAGAAATATGACTAGTGCCTTAGATACCCAACAAAAGAAATTTATGTTTAAGTGTTTTTTTTATATTCCTTATCATTTACTCATCAGTGTAGAAACCTGTGTGATCAGCCTCTCTTTGCCTTTTTCTTTGCCTTTGTTTTCCACATCTTGTCTGTAAGGAGTTCCCTTAGGACTCCATAGTGCCATATTCACTTTTCTGTCCTTATCACTATGACGGTTGACGACAGTGTATTTGCAAACATAAATTAAAAAAAAAAAAAACGACATAAAGACAGAATAAATTAAAATGTAAATTGAGCAAAATCGTCTATTTCGCAGGTATTGCAGTTAGCTATCAAACTCTGTCAGGTTTGTTTTGTTTCTGTAGAAACAATAGCGCTGTTCAAAGGAGTGAAGAGTTCACTTCAATCTCACATTGTCATTAACAGCACCTTCTCCTTGTGGTTATGTTGGGTTTTTGTATATAGAGAAAAAATGTAAGTTTAAGGGACTGGAAGAAAAAAATATTTATCTGTATCAATGACAACAGTGGAGCATTATTTTGTCAATCTTTTTGACAGACTTTAGTTAAATAAAGCACCTTAGCACCTGTGAGTTATTTTTTCTGAAGGTTTTTGAGCTTGCCATTACTCAGACTGATGAGTCTTCTCTTTGTGCTTCTAGAAATGACATCATCTCTAGCTCCCTTACCCACAATGCTGCATAAGCCCCCCTAAATCCAATATGCATATGTGGGGTGCAGTGCAAACTGTAATGCAAAATCATGCTTCCTCACTTAACCTAATCTTCACTGCTCCTTGGAATCCCAGCAATGCTTTATATGTTAATTTATTACTTATTGCCATTTGGGTTTTACGGTTGAATTTTTAATCTAAAGCCGTTCCTCTCCGCTGGCATTTTTAAAGTGCGGGGAGATCAGGCTCCCCCTCTGCTCGCTCCCTGCCCTCTTGTCCGGTCCTAGTTTGCTTTGTGACAGGACAGAAAGGCCCTCGCTCTCCCCCGCAGCTCGTCTCCTTTGTGAATTCCCCCCGTGTCTCTCTCCCACTGTCTACCAGCTGGTAAAATTAAACGCTGAGTGTTTATGTCTGGCCCAAAGTCCCCACTCTCCAGGCCATTGACTGTCCCCATGGCAACAAGCTCATCTGGAGCTGCTGATGGAGGCTGTCTTCCTGCGAGCGAGCGCTACCTGGCCACAGAGACGGAGAGAGGAACGCGGGCAGCGGGGAGCTGAAAGGTTAACTACGCCGCTGAAAGGCAGAGCAGAATGAGAGAATTAGCTACTGGAATCGAAAACGGTCCATTACATCCCGCCGCTCGGCAGAGGGAGGAAATATCACGTCAATGTGACCTTGACATGGTTCAGCCAGGTCCTCGAGACGCGCTTCACCCCCCAGAAAGTCTTCATTTCAGTTGCCCTCTCTTTCTTCAATAGATCTTATCATGGTCACAGCAGTTGTTACTCTGACCTTGAAATAGAGCATGCTCAGTCTGAAGCTGCACAATGGTTTCTTCTAACAAATAAAGGCAAAGCGGCTCTGTGGCAGGAAGGACGTTAATCACCAGCACTTGAATTTCTTTAAAAACCTCCGTTTAGTCAATCGTTTGACTTTACCGTTGCCTTCAACACAACAGTTTCCAAGGATACTTTTCAAACAAACAAAAGAGTGAGACAGCATAGTGGGATACAATGGTGACTCCTGCGTGTGAGAGATGCAATTTTGATATTAACTCCCCAGTAGAAGAGGGATTAATTGTCACCGTCACTGAGAGACCACCAGGATCGGCTTTGACATAGACAGATGCCTGAGAAAAAATGACAGACCACCTACTGCCCTTCCCCACCAAATCTGTCTGGTCCCCCCCTACCCCCACCAACCCCCCACCCCGCCCGCCATTACACCAGCATCTGCTCCTCTGGGGGGTCTGTTGTCTGGGCAATAGCGTGACCCTTGACCTTGCTGCTGAGGTTCCCGGATGGGGGTTTGTCTCGCTATCTCTCTCACTCCTCTTTAGGTCAGTGAGGTGTGTGTTGTGTTTACTTCATGAAAAAGCCCTTCTCTTCCCTGACCTAGTTGGGCATCGGCATGTACTTCTCGTGGCTTTGTGGTTTTGCTTTGTGTCTCTCAGTGCTGTTGTGAAAGTGCTGAACCAGGAGAGCGACGCTGGTGAAAAAGCCCTGCATTTGAACCAGATTCCAGCTTGGGGACAGCAGATCCACCGCTAACCGCTAATCCAAACCCCTCCAGAATGGATGTCATTTGAGCTAATGAAATGTTTGAAGGAAAGAAATGGGGTTGAGTCACAAAAGCACTTTATATTCAAAATGGAAAACATGCTTGCAAATGTATTACAAATGGCCCCACATAGTCTTGTTTGTAGCTGAATGACTTCTAGTAACATGTAAGCAAACACTGTGTAATGCTGCATACTTTCATTTTGCCCATTCAGGAGACTCTTCTGTTCAGATGTCTTAAGTTTATTAAATGAGATTCTATTGTGCATTTTTCACATCAAGCTGTACTCCTATATGCTTAAACTTTCTGAACTTCTGGTTGCTGCCTGCTTAAATCGCAATGTGAGTGTCTCTGTGAAAATCTTTCTCATCAGGCTTTAAAGTGGGCAGCAAGATAAACTGCATTTTTTAAAGTCATTTTGATCAAGTTGAAGCTGTTGTTGTAGTTCAACGGCCAACAAAGGTTATCGAGGTTATTTGTAGCTCTTGAAGGACTGCATGAAGGGAGTAGAGTGGGGGAAGTAAGAAGGAGTAAGAAATGGTATTCAAGGCCGAGTCCAAAGTCCCTGGTTGTTTAATCTGCATCATACAGTAATTGAACTGTTATTTAGGATTCTCATCTCAGCACATTATTGATTTTTTTCCACCTCAACAGCTAAATCAGCTGGAATTGACCATCACACACTGTTCCATTTTTTTTCTTCCTTCCCTCTCACCTTTTGTCCTCTAATTCTTCCAATACTCCCACAATCACAGTTTTACACACTACCTGGTCCAAAAGGATTATACATGCGCCACTGAGTTGTGTAATGGCTGCTGATTGGCCAAAGCCCACTGTTCTGTGAGTTTAATGCATCTTAATCATGATTAACCCTAATCCCTTCTCTGGACAACATGGAGCGGAACAAGCATATGGTCTAACAAAGCAAATTCAACAGAGACATTACAGCAGCATCTTGAGCTCCAGATACAGAGGGAAGGAGGGAGGAAAACTACATGGATGCAGGGAGATTGAGGTGTTAAGTGGGCGATGCTTAGAGAATAGCAGAGAGTTTAAAGCTGCAGGACCCGCCCCCACCCCCACACCCCACCCCACCTCATTGCACTCAGAGCTGCCAGGAAAAGCAGTCGACCTGCCACGGCTAATATACATTAGTCACAGCTCAACACTATAAAACACACACTCTTTTGTTATGTCAGCTGTGTTTTTGTGATAGTGAACACACTCCCCTCTCTGCTCTGTCCCAGACCAGTCTCAGGAGGAGAGGTCCAACTCCATCGCCGTGGCAGGAGCCGTGATGGGTGCGGCCCTCGCTCTCTTCCTCATCGCAGTCTTCACCATCGTCATCCTCACGGCCCGCAAGGCCCCGGCGCCGGCCTTTACCGACAAAGTGTGAGTCCTGGCTAATAATTCATGTTGCAGAATGAAGCTCGACTGATGAATTAATGACATGCGGCCTCGTGACGTTAAGTGAAGCCCGTCAGTATGGAGACTGTGCAGAGCGCTGCAGTGGGACACACACACTATAGTGCAGGGAGGTTATGGGATAAGGTGGAGGGGCGGCAGGTAATTGCTGTCTTGGCAGCAAGCCCTTGTCCTATTTTACTGGGTGCGTTTCTGTGGTAGACCTGCAATCATGTTAATGTTAATGTTGGAGCAAAGACAAATAACTTTTAGATTAACTTTAAGACTAAATTATTTATAAAAGGAGCTGGGTCATGCTCTGCCCAAGAGTCCTGTGACTGACGTTAGTGTACGTGCCTGTGTGTGTGTGTGTGTGTGTGTGTGTGTGTGTGTGTGTGTGTGAGTGTCTATTCTCTGTCCAAAGAAACTAATTATACTTCCTGTAATATGCTGACTCAGTATGCTAAATCCTCCCAAAATTCGAATTTAATATATTTTGCAAACAAGAAGTCGATGTACAAAAAATTTGATTGGCTGTACCAGTTGCAGTTTATAATTCACAAAAAATTTGGGGAGTGCAGACAGAACCCAACGATGTTGATACACAGATTAGGATTGCATTTCCCTCGATGGGGTTTGTGTCACTGCACTCCGTCCCAACTACAGTATCAGTGTCTCACTCACCTCCATGTCACATCCTCTCCCTGCATCACCATTTTCCCTCCATCACTCTCATGAGAGCCGTCAGTCAACTCGTGAGGAAAAACAATACTCACCCTCCTTGACATTTGCCCGTTTTGTTGTGCATAAATTCAACCATATAGCATCCTCTTCGGGGACATTTGCATGAAATTTGCTTCAAATTGAGTTGCTCGCTTGGCTGCCAAGTTTCAAAGTGAGTGTGTGAAACCAATTATGTGATAGCGGAAGTGGTGATAACTCAAGGTACACGCACCTCCTCAGACATAACTGTTAGAAAACGAGTAGAAAATAACAGCATGAAAGGAGAATACGGAACATGTGTTGGTGGGTTTGTGCACCGTATCGCTGCAGTGACGTGTTCCTCGTGGTCTGCTGGTCTGCGGTCAATGCCAAGACAAACTCAGCATCTTAAGTGTGACCGTGGCCGGACGTCCCTCTGGGATGACAGGATGGGCGCAGGCTTCATCCCTCTCTGTCAGCACACGGACATGAAAGCCCGTTTCCTGGTGGATGTGGGACAGCAGGTCACTGAGAATACATCAACTGTAAATAATCCCTCACCGCTTCTCATCCCCAGCCCAGAGAGAAGCACACCATCAAGGAATACACGATAGTAAAAAATCAATGCCTATCATGACATCATTTTATGAATGGCCGAGGTCAGCATCTAGGTTTCGGCTTAGTGGTGAACTGGGATTTCATTAAATTCGAAAATGACTCTGACTTCAGCGTCTTACTATGGTGAAAAGGAACTCCCACAGTGAGGGATTTTAGAGCAGCCGTCAATACTCTTCCAATTTACTATTATGTATGTAAGTTTATCACCCATACACCCATCTTGTCAGACCATTTAAACCCTGACGTCATTAGTATCGCAGGAATAATACCAGGACTTGGCAGTTTAAAATGCTAATTATCTGCACAAAATCATTCAACCGAGCTCTAGAATATACCACATGACATGCAGTGTATTTGAGCATTTTACTTAAAAAGTGTTCCTTTAAATTTGATCCTGTAATTGATTTCGCTCACAGCAGAAACCATTACCACAACTGTAATTATTATATTCACCCTCTTTCCAATAACATGGCTTGCTCTTCCAGACATCAGAAAACTAAAATCTCTCTTCTCTTCTCTCTTCTCATCTCTCTCTGCAGGATTGATCTTCCTCCAACACACAAACCTCCTCCTCCCTACACTGAGAGACCCACAGCCATTCCTCTGGGTGTCCATGCCACACAGGTGGCCTGGCTGTGTCAGGTGAACAGCCCACACACACACTCAGTCACACACACACTGTCATGACCCTTACACAGATGTAAAGTATACAGTACACTTTGGTATGGCCAGCAGGGACATGTAGTAGCCAACCCTTTGGAAAACAACTTTATATTAATCTGAATCTTTATATTAATCAAATAATTTTAATTAATCTGAATGATCATTAACTTTTTTCCAATATGTCTTATATATGACCACAAAGAGTTAAATCTCTTTAAAATTCTGTCCTTCCCCCATAAAAAAAAATACAACTTTGATTGGCTAAGGCTAGAGAATGGAGTCACATCACATAATAGCAATGAGAAATAATAATAATAATAATAATTATTATTATTATTATTATAATAATGCATATTTATAGCTCTCAATGACGGCAGGAGGCATTTCTGTAGTCATTTAATATGTAGTATGGTTTAAATTTTAATTGGTGTTCTCAACAAGGTCTCATAAGCCCGTTCTTTTTTTAACCTTACCCAGAACTGGAGGTGAAGCAGAAAACAGGCCGACCTGTGACAAAGCTCTTCTTAATATTGCAGAATCTGTTCTTCATTGCTCTTAAGATGAGTTTCTGATCAAACATAACATGAGAACATCAAAGTAGTCACAGATCTAAGTTTTGTCTTTGTCTTTAAGAGAGATGTAAAATTGTGTGTCATCTAAATAACAAAGAAATTGCACACCATCTTTGCAAATGATATTTCCTTGAGGTATGATGTACACTGAAAAGATCGATGGGCCCAGTATAGAGCCTTGCAGAATACCATAAGGGACTTTGGAAAGTGTTGAGGGTTTATCACTGCTTTACACAAATTGTAATCTGTCTGTAAATTATAATTTGAACCACACTACCACTGCATGATGACCTACAGTTTCTCAGTTTCCTGTCTGCCAAGTAAAATAGAGTAAGCAACCCTGTCAAAGGCAGCACTTCAACACAGAAGCAAGAGAAAAGAAACAGAGCCTAAATGTTGTTTCAGAGGCCATTTCACCCCTAAAGTCCATCTCTCCTCCATGCATTATTATTCACACTCCTCTCCAATTGGCTGGGTATGAATGTCCTGACATGTCGTCTCTGCAGGCTCGCAGGGCGGAGCGCAGGTACGACCCGGCGGAGAGAGCACCCACGAGGCCGGGGCCGCCGGGGACCCAGAGCCCCACCCAGCACCCGTCCTATCAGGGGTGGGTGTGTCATCAGAGTGGGACGGAGCGCGTCTACATCAATCACCGTGAACACTATGTGTGACAGACGTATCCTTACCGCAGTCGACCAGGGACCAATGTCAAGTTTACTAAATCCACTTGGTTCACTGTGCAGAACGCAGACGAGGAAACAGTTTTTCTTCACCACAGTTGCAAGCAGTTCTCACCCGTTTTTATTGTCTTTTACTCATCGTTATTTACAGTTTACTTCTCTTTTATTCTGTTTTACAAATACCCTGCTACTGCCAAGTATTTATTGCTGTATCCTATCACTAAAGATACTGCACAGATGATGCACAGAAATCAGATGATCAAGAGAGAAAAACTCACAATATTGTGCATCATACATGGGTGGGTGTGGATAGAAAACAGCTGAGGTTCTCAGCTATCCACCAAAGACAAACCCCACTCTTCTTCTATTCCCTGCCAGAGACAGTACCTAGATGAATAAATGTGACAAGTTGTGCTCTGGGTCACATCGACCAGACCACACCTAGCCTGAACCACCAAGGTCAACAGAGACCAAGTGTGCTAACTGGAAGACAGGCCATGAAGGGATTAATCAAGGCATTTCAAGATCTGTGTGTGGCTGTTATAATATTGTGACAATATGATTTTTGGCATTAGAATTTGTAGATCTGTAATTGCATAGCCAGTAGCCAAAATGCACGATTTCAGTATAATTACGTAGAGTCCTAACCTACTAGACATCAGAGATGGAACACTGTCAAAAGCCTGAAGCATTTGTGATTTCAATCATTTCTATAGATATGAGATAGGAATATAAATATACTTGTTATGACATGTAAATTGACTGAAATGTTCAGAAAAGTTGACTGAACACTGAATCAGAGAAAATGGTTACATTCACAATTTTATTTTGATGTGAATTACTCTCCTCCATACTGTAAATATACTGTCTGGCCTTTTGTTGTGAATATCTGGAGAGTTTCTCCAACTATTTTCAAGTGCCATATTGACATCTTGGGGGAATTCCCTCTAAGTAAATAGTCTGCTGTAATTTTCTAATTTCTCCATTGTGGGTAGATGATTATGAGGTGTTTTCTTGCTTGATTTATGTATTAAAATTTCTCATTAACATGCATATTGTTGCCACAATTTGCCCCAGTGACATGATGCTGTAGATCTTCTGTATTGTAGCCTTACAGAGAGAGTGGACCAAAACTCATCGACTGGAAGCCAAGCCCTGCATGGGGAAAACATTACAGGGGGAACCTACATTGAAATTTACTTGCTACTTATTTTCTGATGTTCGATGAATCACCAAAACTATGAAATGAGCCAGACACCATTTGAAATTCTGCTAATAATCCAACAACTACATCGACAGCTGAATTAGTCATCATGGAGCCGCATGGTTAACAAAATTCACATTGTATGAAAAGGCAAGATGTTGAACTTATCAAAATTAAACATAGAAACAATGACAAATCTCCAATTTAGGGTCCAGTATTGAGACTGTTCTGCCTATAAGAGTCTTTATTTTATTAGAAAATCATTATGCAGCATGATATTCTCATCCTGGGACACTGAGACATTGTACATTTAAAAAAACAAAATCATAAACGCTGAATAACTTGGTGACTTTAATCGAACTTTGATGTGAGTTTAAAACGTAGTTAATTATTGTGTATAAGTGAAGGTAAGTTGTTGGGGGGGGGGGGGGGGGGGGGCACACAAGTAGCTTCAATCATTTTCAGACACCAAAAGAAAGAAAAACAGAGGAAAACCAATCTGTTAAACTGCCGTGTGAAATCAGCTGGGTTTGCACAGTGTTCAGCGTCTCTCCTGAAGGTAAACAATGCCTTCAAGAGACACAAGCTCTGAGTCATTAGACAGGGAAACAATCCTCAAGAGGACGAGTCCTTGAAGATGCGTTGCGGGAGCAGAGCGTCAGTAGTTTGATAACACCTTCTGCTATTGATCAGAGTTTTATCTGATGTGTTTGCAAAGACATTCATCTCAAGGTCACCGTCACATTGCCATCCACTCTGCTTCTCAAAACAGAAGGGAAAGCAGTTTTTAATAGCCGAAACTTTTTGGCTTTTTGCACCAGACTGTGTTGATGATGTAATGTTTGTGGCTGAAAAGCAGACAGCCACACTTCACAGCACCATGACAAGGAAAATGCCTGTCTAGATTAATTTATTTATTTATTTGCCAGTTAAAGGTGCACTGGGTCCCTCTGCTTCACAGCCACAGATTTCCTGAGTCCTCTTGTGTAGGCGAGTAGTTGAAGCTTTCCAAGAGCAACACCTAGTGGTCAAACCTGTCAGCGCAGCTCCTACTTGCTGGGTGGATCATCATCACTAAATGTAGTCAAACCAAACATACAGACAGAAGTCAAGGGGAACTTTAGTTTATTCAATAATAACTTTGTAGCATTACTTGAGACATTGCAGCTCTTTGATGATTTATATTCTCAGGTCAGTGGCACATGCTGTATGGGTGCAGATTGTTCTGTGGGTGTCAGTATTACTGTCATGCTCTATCCATTAAGCCGCAATCTTTCTACCTATACTGAAACATACTTTAACATGGTTTGTTTTGGGGGTGTTTGTCGAAGCTTATAGAGCACAAAACAGCCTGTGGAAAGATGATGGGAAGGTCACTTCTGACATGTAAGTCTGTTTTATATCGGACACTGGATTCTGGATGGCAGACAGCACCAGCTGTTTGGGAAGGGCTGCCAATCAAGACCAAACCCATAAGTGATGCATTAACTGGAGCTAATCTGTGAAAATGGATAGATCTTTGTGAAAATACAAAACTCCAAATTTATTTGATGCTTTCTTTGTTAAACATCTTTGATAACATTCCTCTATAAGTATGGGAGACAAATCTGTAGCCTTTCTGGAAATTATGGAACAATTTCCCAATGAGTACAACAGAAGAGCAATAACATCATTGTTAGGATGATTACGAAGCCCCTCTGGGGTCATATGGTAGAAAAAAAAAACTTGATGTGTAAATCCTTGCGAACGGAGTTGTAAACTGTGCGCACGGATTTCTAAACCGTGCCCTCGGATTCACACTCCGTGCAAACAGATTTGTAAACCGTTTCACAATCCGTTCGCATAAATGCTAAATTACACATAAAAGCTGTGAAGCTCCAAAAACACAAAGCTAAATCAATTTAACTAATTTCACTATCGTTAAATCTGCTGTTAAATCTAGATACCATTGAACTTACTTGGATGTGGTCACTGAGGTCCATGCAAGGCAGGTCCATTAGCTGAAGAACAGAAGAGTGCATGTAACCGTGCGCACGGATTTGTAAACTGTGCGAACGGATTGTGAAACGGTTTACAAATCCGTTGCACGGATTGTGAATCCGAGGGCACGGATTTACACATCAAGTTTTTTTTTCCTACCATGTGACCCCAGAGGGGCTCCATACAGAGGGGCTCCATACAGAGGGGCTCCATACAGAGGGGCTCCGTAGATGATAGATAACTGTTAGGTGATGCAGTTGGAGGCACTGGACACTGTGAGCAAGGTCAGTTTTTTTTTGTTTTTTTTTTAAATAACTTTTTATTGGGGAGCAACAGAGTAGACAATAAAAAAATAATAAATACCTATAGAAAGAAAAAGTAAAACTAAAACAAAAGATAAAATGACAACCAAGACAAAAAAAACATTGCTAATATGGGTGGAAGTAAGAAAAGTTGTTGTATTGGAGGTGATACAAATGTGAATAGTGATTTTTCAATTCATATAGTCTTCTCTGAATTTGATAATTTCACATAAGATTTGAATGAAACAGTACTGATTTGATATGAACAGAGCCACATTTACTGTAGTCATTACTAGGGATGGGACGATGTGTAAAATGTGACAATACGTATCGTGGGGCAGAAAAATGAATTGCGATATTAGCTACTTTTTTATTCTGCTGTAGGAATCACAAATGAGACGCTTGCTCATCACAGTTTCACAAGCTCTCCATCTTGTTTACATTCTAGCAAGCTAATGGCATTGCTAGACAGATTTGTGGCTCAGAAATAAATATAATTCTGCATTCGAATCGTGAACCCCATATCGTGGACCGAATCGTATCTCGAGATAAGCATATCGTCCTATCCCTAGTTATTACTCGCTGCTATCTACCATTCATCATTTGTCACTTGCAATACCAACTGCCATTTGTCATTCAAGGTAAACAGCCTCTAAGCAATCTATTGCTGAATGCCTGCAGGCAGCTCAATCAAAAGTCTGCTACTCTTTATTTGTGAGTCAATTTGTGGTTTTAATATAAATTTGATTTTGACACATGGTGGTTAGGCGCTCTGTCTCTGCAGAACAAATTCATTGACCTCGAGTCGACTTCACTACCACCTCTGGAGGCTGAGTGTGACTTTATTTATTCTGGTAAGAGTTTTGTTACACATGCTATTTTTCAGAATTGGCCTGCTTCACATTCACACACATTCACACCTGAGAGCTGCCCAAAACAACCACAGTCTTGTATCATTAACCAGCTGTGCTGGAGGAACTGGGGGTTACAGCCTTGCTCAAGGGCACTTTGGCAGTAGCTGTCTAGGTAGGCTACTTGCACATTTGTCTTCAGCTGAATTATGATTGGACTGCAGACAGAAAATCCCACAAATGAAGAGCAAACGACTTTTATGCACATCAGTGGAAGTGGATTTTGATTAATATTCAGCTGCCTGCTCTCATTGACATATAAATAGCATGAACCCATTACTCTTAAATGATAAATGGTTGCTTGAGAGCATAAATGATGAACGATATTTTAACTTTGATTTTATTTCTCATACTCTTGACAATCTCACAGCTTCAAGTAAATGTTTATTTCACACTTTATTATTCATGTGGCCAAATGCCTGTCCTTGAGTAAATTTTAGGTCAATTTATGCCTGGATTTTACCTCTATTTGAATGCAATCTGAACATCCAGGATGCATGATAAAACTAGGTCATAAAGTGATCACAGTCAAGGTTTTCGTTGAATACAAATCTAACTTTAGTTATGAGAAATTGAGCCCAGAAATAGAGAGAAATAGGGCTAATCTGCAGCCTGCAAATTAGGTTAGCATAACTTTGTCGCTTCATGTCTGAGCTGTTTGACAGTATGCTATCTTGTGTATACTGTGGCATCAGTAAACAGAATGCGACAGCTTTGCATATTCTCACACTATATGGTACATATTTACTTCTTCTGATAGTGAAACGTCAGAAAGTCTCATTTGCCGCCCCTATCTTCAGGGGTTGTAACACTATTTAAAAATGACATGATGTAATGTAATGTAAGTCTGGGATCGTAATGTGAAATTAAATGTCTTCATCTGATTTCTAGGCTCATTAAGACTTGTTACTATGTGAAGAGCGATGTCTTCATTCCCAAAACATGGACCACTAGAATGCCCTAAGAGAGAGCGTCACATGGCCAAAAAACATCACACCTGGCATGCTAACATTAGCCTGTTGGCTAAGCAGCTAACTTGAAACGACTACTTGTTTTGGCTCAGCTTTGGCAAATAAAACAGCCATTTAGTTAGGATCAGGTTAACTTTAGGCAAGGAACCAGAGTGGTTAAGGTTTGGGGTAATTTAGGTAATGGAACGTTAAAGGAAAAATCTGTCTGCAAACAACACGATCAACAAGTCACTGGAACTGAATATGAGACTAAATGCTATGATGGACATTTTTTTCAGTGTTTGCCACCCCTCCCCTCCAGTACTTTGCCCTTTACAAACCTTCACTAGCCCTCTGTGCTGCTACTCCTCATGATGCTGGTGGGTGTGTTACTGAACCTGAGACATGGCTCCATAACATGTAGGCCCAGGACTCATTTTTGGATCTCAATCCATAGTTAAAAAAAAAAAAAAACAGCTTTCAGCTTTTCATTGTTTGAAGATGACATATTACTTAAAAAAGGTATAAAATCTATAGATAGTTTTATTTACTGAAATGCCTTCTAAAGGCAGTATATGACTGGTTCACACAATTATCCAATCAAAACAGGGCAGAGGTGGTATGCCCTGTTGCCCTGAGAACAGTAAGGTGAAGCTAGCGATGAGACTCAAACCAGAAAGGTTCCCTGAGAACATATTTAGGCATAAATGGCAATAGCTTAAAGGTGCTATGTGTAGCATTTTGTGTTTCTCAAAATTAAGACTCCATTTCCCATAAACCCCGTCGCTTCCTGTTGGAAAGAGTATTGCCACTTGGAACCCTTCCCCTTCCTTCCATCGCTCCACGTGTGTATGTTTTGAAGATCAAGAAGTAGGGTAAGAGTCAACAGCAAATATCCATTCCAACAAGGTAAGCTAATGTAAAGTTGAAACTATGTATTTAGAATAGTGGAACAAGAATAAAGTTATGTATTGCTTGCAAAGTAAAAATGTTGACTATAATTTATACTTAAGTCACAAAATTAATGTGGTAACGATTAATTGATGTTGAAATGCTACATGTGGCACCAGCAAGTTGCCCTGAGAGCAGATGAGGCAGCTGGCAACGTTAGCTTCAAAATAACAAGCTGGCCTGAGAGCAGAAGATGTCACTGGCTGTGACAGGTTATCCAAAACCAGCAACTTTCATTAAGGACAACTAATGAGTGCACTGAGAATAGTGCGCTCATTATTAAGAAAGTTAAAGATGGGTTTTTGCATTGGGGTGTCACTTGTTAGAAAGCTTTTGCTAATGTTTAGCTCACAGGTTTAGCTCATTCTATAGCATAGCAAGAACAAAACCTTAACGTTAAATATATATAAATAACATCAAATATAAGTAACATTAAATAATACATGCAGCAATAATGCTTAATTATGAATAATGTTACAACTAAACAGGGAACACATAAGGTTAGCTAGTTATGCTAAAATAGACATTCTGCTAAAGAGCTTCTATAAGAAAACATGGTGTAAACTGTAAAAACAAGCTTCTGGGGTGCCGTCTCTGCCCTGTTTTGAACCACTGTGAACCAGATATATCAAACGCTGCCCCCAGAAAACATCTCAATAAATAAAATTCCTCTCTGCATACAGTTCCCCTCCCTCTCCTTGACTGAATGGCAACATTGTATTAGCTGTCAGGGTGGATTAAATCTTGCTCCCATAAACAAACATCATGGTGGAAAAAAAGGAAAAGAGCTGCCCCTCCAGCGGCCCCGAAGAGGACGCATCATTCCAACCTTTTCCAAATCCTGTTCCTGGGGGCGTTTATATGCGAGTGAGTACACCATCACACTCATTACTTTGACTTCACTTTCGGTTTGGGTGCAGGTGCAGGAGGTGTCGGGGTGGGTGCAGAGGCAGGAGACGGTTTCACCTTATTATACATATTAACACACCTGCAAAACAAAAAAGACGTTACATTACATCACACAATGTAAAAAACAAAAAGATTTTCATTGTTTGATTGGAATAACATTGAATTATATTAACCTGAGTTTTAAACAATAGATGACTTATGGAGCATAGAGCTAAAAAATAACTCTGAGGTCCATTTGAATAATTTATTACTGTCTGTGCGTCACTTACATGTTTCTGATTTTCCTTACGAAAGCCTTCACCGCTCTAACCGTCCTCCTTATCCGTGCCTGTCAACAAAATGACGTATGGGTTTGTCATCTGCTTGCTGTGGTGCATTCAAAACATTTCCTTATCTAACTTCTCCCCTTTTTCTGCCTTTTATAGAGGTTTTTAATTAAAAAAAAATTTATTCTTATCAGAAAAAACTAATGTTATTATCCATCGATTGTGATTCTGATTCTTGATAAACTCCTTGAGAACAAATAATAAAAAATATGCATTATTTTTAAATCACTTTCACAAATATTTTTACACCTTGACATTATTTTATTGTGTTATTTTTTATTATTTTACTCCTTTTTTCACCATTACTATTTTATCTTTTCTCTGTCCTCTCCTTGCATAAATATATGAAGGTTTTGATTCACTGACCAAATTTTGATTGTAAGAAAAAAAATCAAATCTAATCTCACCTGCTGCTTTTTGTACAATAGAGGAAGGGAGAAAAGAGCGATCACAGCTGCAAAAAAAAAAGGACAAAGTCAACATTATAATCACAATGGTATTCATCTTCTTAAAGGGAAGGAGAAAGTATAGGAATGAGTAACACAGAGGGAGGAAAACGTTTGAATAAGCATTGAGTGCAACTCACCTGCTATCACCAGGGTCAGTCCGTTGGTTAGCAGGCCCACATAGGTCAACAGATACAGGAGCACGACAAACTGAGAAAGAGCAGAGAAAAGAAACTTGACTTGACTTGATCCCTGTAACAATTAGCTGGTAAACCATTCACACTGTCTTGGTCTTCTAAAATATGATTCATTTCAACATTTAGCTTTCAGGTTTTCTGGTTCAGTTGCTGTTGATACTTTAGCTTTGCTTGCCTCACATGGTGATTTCAGTAGTTTCAGTAGTAACAGAGAGCTCAGACCTTAATAGAGTCGATCAGGCTGTCGATGAAAAGCAGCCGTTTGATCTCTGTGACAGCAAAGGCGATCAGCAGCACCACCTCTTCTACCAGCATCACTGTCTCCTTATCTGTCAGAGAGCCATCTTCGTCCAGGTACGACCTGAGGAGACACACACACACACACAAATAATGGAGGAGGCCGCTGCTATTTAGTGTGTAGTCCAGAATCCCAATGGAACATATGAATGAGCTTTTTGATAAATGTCAAAAATAATGGCGTTGTGTGTTGAACGGATACCCACAAGATATACTATGTTTTGTTCCAGGGGTTAAAATACATCCACTAATGATTTTTGCTAACGACATGCTAATCAAAAGCAGACTACAATAGCAAGTACATGAGCACCTTTCTTTACCTCTTGTCTCATCCTGTGTTGTAGGCTATATTCAAATTATTAATAGCAATGCATTGAATAGGTATTATAGTTGTTATTGTTCATATATAGTTGAACTTGCCTTGTTCTTGTTAGTTGTTTGTTAGTTTTGTTCCAGTTGTTCTGTTTTACAGTTGTTGCTAGCTACAGGCTAACGACTGTTGTAGTCCCTTTTCCCAATCGATTAGCATTTCGCCAGCAACAATTGATACAACAAGTAATTAAAGGGTGAAAATTCACAAAGGTGGTGTTAGTTGATCTATTTTATCTCATGGAACAAAGCATAGCATAGCTAGTATTTTATTTATTTTATTTTTAGCGTTTCTTGCAAATCCCATTCATATTTTCCACAGGGATTTCGGACTACACACCAAATGGCGGAAATGCTAATTTTACAGCCTACAAAATCACATCAGACTTCACCTCTCTAAAGCACACACTTATTTTTTTAAAGAGGTACATGTACCACAATGCACTGAAGTGATATGAAACAGCAGAGGCCTGACATATAAAGTATAAACTATACTAACTATAAACTATCTGGACCTGGACGGACATGGAGAAGACTCACTGGAAGGGATGGGTGCCGGTGTTCCAGTGCAGCAGCTTGTAGAAGAGGCGGAGGGGGACGGTCACGCACATGACACCCAGGCACAGGTGGGACAGGACAGTGATGGCACTGAGCTGGAACAGACTGGCCAGGCCCACCACCAGCCCAGTGAACACCACACCAGTTTTCCCCACATTACGCCAGTACACCAGATCCACAACTGCAAAGAAAGACGCGTTAGAAACAGGAGGTGGTCTGTCTGTGGTGGGTAATAAAATGAGTATGAGAGAGAAAGATTGTGTCAGTAAATGTGTGCCAGAGATATTCAGTTTGTAGTCGTAGTTACTACAGGAAGAATCCCTACTCATTTAGGCTGCCATCAGTCAGATAGACAGTATTTCATGTTTCGTAGACGTCAACATGATAATCAGTGCGATCCCTTCTTTTTGTTGCTAAGCATAATTGCTGTGGTGTTTCTGCACTGCACTTCCCAGAAATCACCTGTGTATCAAACGTGTCCAGTACTGTGACGTCTTTTCTATTGATGAAGTTTGAGTCTCTGTAGGTAACCACTAGGGCTGAACAATTTTGAAAAAATATCTAATTGCGATTATTTTGACTGATATTGCAATTGCGATATGATTTGCGATATTAGAGGGAATGATAATTTTTACATCATTATTCTCATTTTCATGTGTGATTTTTGCGGGGATCTGTACCAAACAAAGATGTTTTCTTAAGTCTGTAGAATATGATGTGTAGGCCAGGACATCTCTGCAGCACCACAATATTTAATTTAAAATGGTATTTTGACACACATTTCTTTGACACACATGCATTTAACAAATATTGCGCCTCCTGCGATTTGAAAATTGCAGTAGTCCATATTGGGATTTAGATAAAATTTGGATTAATTGTTCAGCCCTAGTAACCACCCAGTTCTTCTTCTATTTATTCCAAACAAACCACTGTTGCTGCTGCCAGCACCATAAAACACATCACTTCCTGCAGACCAGAGGGTTTCTCCTGGGAACGACCTACCAGACACCGCATGTGTAGCCAGTTTCATGAATTGGTTTTAGGTTGAATCACTATTATGTTGTACCAATTAATGATAGAAAGAAGCAAAATGAACATCTATTTTTAAGAAAATGTCATGAATTTTTAAGCATCCAGGCACGAAAACTAGCACCATCCCTTTTCCTGTTAAGAAAATTGTGGACTCGACAGGCTGGAATTTGTGCAACCTGCACAAACACAATAATTCACCATCATGAAAAATGGTAAATTGCAAAGATAAACTAGAAAAAAATGCCGACTCACAAACTAACAACCACTCAAACTCACTACCGCCTACTACTGCACAGTGTACTGTAGAGGGAGTCTGTGAGACGGACTCTCTTGTAATATGACGTGATGTTAGAAAAAAAAGGCGTTTTTAGGAGCTTTGCTCAAAATGGCCACTTTTTCCTCTGAATTTGTGCCCTTATGTCTTGTAAAACATATTAAATTCCGCATTAACTTTTCAAATGGTCATTTTCAGACAAGGTTAAGTATAAATTTCGTAAAATATTTAACCTGCAAGTTGCTCTTTAAAGAGTGTAACAGTGTCAAATCAGTATCAACTTTGTGACCTTAGTGATACGAGTAAAATTAGGCAGTAACTAAATCACTAAATATGCTAACTACCCACATGACAAAATATGCATCATTGTTTTTGCAGTATATTACAGAAAATATGAAACCAGCTTACAGAATTAATTTTTAAGTAAAAAATATATGTGGGATGAAAAAAATAAAAAGGCTAACAGAGATTTATTGGAGAAAGAACGGAATAGAAAGAGAAGAAAGCTCTGTACGTTAAGGAGAGGAAAAGACCAAAAACAGTCAACAAGCTTTCTTTGTAGGCTGGCAAGACTTTAAATGTACGATCAGTTCCTCAAACAGTGTCCAACCACACAGAGATCACACTGATCATCCTGCCTCAACTCCCAGCTCACCAGTAGCCCACGATGTGCAGCCTGCTCTGACAGCACAGACGTAAACACAGTTACTGATGACCTGAATGGTTCCATTTGTAAAGTCACTGGAGTTTTACATTTCCACTATAGAGGCAGATACAGATTCACTCTCACAGAGGAAAACATGGACACATACCATATCATACTACATACCAATTCAAATGAATGGTGAAACCACACACTCTAGGGCTGCACTTTTAATCCAAAGCAGAAAGACAAAACACCAAAATCACGCTATTGACTGCTGCAATTTCCCATTTGCAAAAAGCTGCCCTTTTGCTTTTTCTTAGTAGGGAGTAAGGTGTTCCAGCAACCTCCTAAACAGGGTTGCACTTTAAAAAAAAAATCTCCCATTATATTGAAACCAAGGAACTCTTGAACATAAGCATCTTTTCTTTGCTCATATCTTTTGTTGAAATTGGTCTGAAAAAGCTGCATGTATTGCAATTGATAATGCAGTTGCAACATTCAACAAATAAATTAATAAATAAATAAATAAAGCAAACTATGACTTGTATATAGTGTAGTCTTGTCTCGTACACGTACACACACACACACACACACACACACGAGTAGTGCACAGCAAGTCTGCACTGTTGAAGTTATTAGTCCTGTCTGCAACAACACAAGCCACAAATGAGAAACCTAACTCCAGTGTAAATCTAGAGGTAATTATCTGATTAAAACAAACATCCAGGAATCTTACACACACACACACACACACACACACACACACACACACACACACACACAAACAAGTTGTGTTCCAACAGACCACTTACAAGCAACAGATTCACAACAGTATGGTGAAGCATAAATTATAAATAAAACCCTTGCACTGTTAGTCCTAAATCATTCTACTGATTTACTTTTATTCCTAACTCCTAACCTTAACCTAATCCTGACTCTGACCCTAACAGCAATGCTTTTGTAAATGAAGTCTCAAAAATGGCCCTGACAAGTGATCAAGTGAATTGAAAATTTCCTTTCCTTGCAGGGGCATTTAGACCCTGAACAAACTGTTAAAACACAGATCACACACACACACACACACACACACACACACACTCACACACACACTTTTGAGTTCCTTCCTCTCTATTATAAGCCCTTCACCTGAAACACAATCCTACTGTACATTCATCCGTCAAGACTAAGCCATATTAAATCTCAGTGGAGTCATCAGTCCAGTCAGCCAAAATGAAACAAGCAACAATATTCAATTCAATTTCAATTCAAGGTGCTTTATTGGCATGACAGTTCACAAACAACCAATATTGCCAAAGCATGTAACAAGTAATTGTAACATGTAACAACAATATTCTGTCAGCAGCAGCTTCTCATTTAGGTCTCATTCTGTCCCATCTGTCTCCCGGCTGAAAGACGAGTGTGAGTCAGACTCAGTATTTGACTGGTCACCCTATCTCTAATCAAAGCACCTGCCCAGTAGAAAATGTACACTTCCTCTCCCACCTCTCACCGCCTTCCCAGCTAGCTTCACGCTCCCTACTTATTCCCTCCATGTCTGTTCTGATTCACTTTACTTAAAGCTGTCACCATTTATTTTCTTACCTTTGGTGGCCATTTCAGCGGTGATCCTGCTGCTCTCCTGCCTTCGACTCCCCTGCACTTCCACTGTTGGCTGCCACGCCAGGCTTTTTTTGGCCACCCCAGCTCCGTCAGCAATATCAGGCCCGGCTGGCCTAATTTTATCCTGTATTGGATACCCCCTGTTTCAATTCACACACACACACACACACACACACACACACACACGCACACACACACAAATTGGGAACTTGAGACGTCAGCATGTATTTAAGTGAAGACGGTCCCTCAGCTTGCAGAGAGACCCATGGTTCCTCAGCCAGTTGGTGGCCTACATGCGCCCACAAGCCTTCTCTGCCAAGTGTGAGTGAGAAACAGGCTTTTAATGCAATATTCATTTGCAAGTAGGCATGATAACAAGCACATAACCAGCATTAGCAGGGTGAAATAAAGAGGATAAATTCTCCACTAGTTAAAGTACAGAACATTCAGCATTCATGACAAATCAATCAGTTTATAAGAGGGCTTCAATGATCATTTGAAACTGAGTAGTAGACTAGTTTTAGTGAGGGAAAATGATCAAGGCTTTGCATGTATCACAGCTTGAATGCTTGCAAGAGATACATTTTCTGAGACACAAGGCAACTTCCCTCTGCAGAGTTAATTATCTCAAAGAAACAAAGGCATGCCATCAAAACAAGCATAATTTTAGGAAAATGGTATATCTTTTCAGCACATTTCAACTTTTTGCAAGCAATATATTCTCTGGTGACTCTTTACACAAGCCATACATCACATCTTGAAAATGATCTTATCTAGTGGAAACATGAATTCATTACTTAAACAAATGACTCACTCCTCATCATAACCTAGCAATTGTTTAGTCCTCTAGTTTTATTATAGTAATGAGCTCACAAGCTAAGATTCCAATACCAAGCCTTTCGGTTACTAATGTTGCTGCCAGGTGGCTATAAATGAATATAACCTGACTGAATGTTTCTTAATCAGCTCCCTGTGTAATCAAACATAATTATGTAATTCAAATTGTTGAATGAAAATTGTAGAATTCTCGCTTGGCATTTCATTGTCTCCAAAACAATGTCTAGGTAATATCCAGATTATCAACATTCATTCATACTGAATGAATGTCAGTATGAATGATTCATACTGAATGAATGAATGTTGATGTGCTGAAACTGAATCACAGCATGGCTTTTGTTTTGTTTGATGAAGCTAAAAAGCTTTGCAACAACTTGCTAATTTAGCTTGTCTTGTTATCCATCATTGAGAGGTTATATGTTAGATGGTGACATTTGAAATATCCATTTTGGACTTTGTCTCACCACTTGGCCAATCACTATTGGTTAACTATAATGCTAGGGAAAATGATATTTGGAGATGTTGGGACAAAATTAATTCCAAAGCCATAAAAACGTTGGGGTCTGATAGCTGCATATTCACATGAATTGTCTTTTCAGTTATGTAGCTCACACCCACACCTAGTAATTTTTTACTCAGTTACACTTATTGTGCCAGGGGGCACTCATTATCCAGCGGTATATGAAAATATACAGAGAGGCGAATCTCCTCTCCATTTTAGCATATTTCTGACCTAAGCTGCTCGCTGCCATGGCAACATTTTGGCAAGAAAGGGGATGAAGACTTTTAGTTTTCCCCAGATTCTGCAAATCTCAGATACAAAGAGTCTCGGGGGAATTTTTAGCTCCACTTCCTTGGAGTTACCATGTACTGATTCGAACGATATTGAATATATAAAGATTTTTTTTTGTATCATGCTATGGAACGTTTTGGGCATCTGGATCATACCCCAACTCATAAAGCTCCAGAGGTTTGGTCTCTGCTGGGTTTACCTCCTATGGCAAGCTGTTTCAACCTGATAGTGACAAGTGAGCTTTAGTGATTAAACGTTAAATCAGCTCACCATACACCTGGAGTCCAATCACATTACTATAGCATGATGGGCAGACAGTGTCCTCATTCAAATGATGTAATGAATTACAGAGAGCAGTGATGCAATCCTGGCTGACTGGACAGATTTAAACAGTTGTTAAGGGAAGGCTGCCAAACAAGAGCAAGTCATGTTGTAATGCAGATCATCTGAAAATGCTTGCAAAATGGAGGCTTTAAAAAAAAAAAAAAAAATTGAATAGCTGTAAATCAAACAAAAACAAAATTCAAATGTCCACTGATTTTGACCCTTTATCGCTTTAGAATTGATTGTATACAAAATTAATTAAATTAGTTAAAATGTATGCTAACCCTAACATTAGTGTCTTTTATACATGGAACAAATAAATATTTAGTATTGTTCCTTTGTTTCTTTCGACAGATTTGATACAGATTTTAGGGGTACAGTAGTATTTCATCCTCAAGACAAATTTCCAAATATTCATATCAGTTTAAGCACGATACAAAGAGAAGCCTAACGTATGTCAGCACATATAAAAAAACCTGAAAAAAAGACATTTAACCCCCTAATTAACAACCACATCCAGTCCCTGACTTTGCTTTATTGCCACATAAATTACAAATACAAAGGATCAGATAAAGACTGGTTGAGACCACACACACAGTAAATGTGTTGTTGAACTTTTTCACCCTTCAGCATTCACTCCTAACCTGAACCCTAAATATTCAGGTCAAACAGTCAAACTCCAACGTTATCTACCAACATTGTTTTTCTCATCATTGATAGTTGTAGACTGGAAAACATACTCCCTGAAAAGGTTGATCAAAGACACAGAATGAAAAAGTATTATGCAGGACTTTTTTGTTTGTTTTTTAAGTAGGGTTTTCATTCAGAGCACTAATGCAGCGCTGCAGGTCTCCAGGGCTGCCGGTGTTGGTGGGTGATCACTCATGAATTCCTATGGAGGAATGTGCACTAACCATTTTTAATGTACTAAAGTGAAATATCAGTTTACAGGGAGCATCTGAGTGCACAATGAGATTAACCTTTTTTCTTCCCCCCACTTCTTGCTGTCTGTTTCTCTCCCCTTCCCTCAGCCAGCCGCACATGTAGCACTGCGTGCTAAATGGCTGACAGTCCTGTAATCCACAGCAGTGGAAGCCCAGTAATCCAGGCCGATCAAAGGTTGAGATTAGCAAAGATGTGGGAGGGGCAGGATGAAAAACACAGTCGCAGATAAGAGGAGAGCAAGGGAGAGTGGTGGAGCGGGGCAGCTCAGACACGACAGCGGTGATGTATGCTGCGCAGGGATTGGTGCACACAAATAGCCAGCCAATCACAGAGGAGGCAGGGAAAATAACAAGGCAAGGGGAGAGCTGGTAAAAGAGGGAAGAGCTATGAAAAAAAGGGAGGGAGAAGGTGAAATAAAACAGCACGACAGAGGAGAGGAGAGAGAAAACAAAGAGGAGAGGGAAGGATGAGCAAAGGAGAGAGTGCAGATCAGTGAGGTCTCCAGAGAGAGCGAGAGGAGAGAGAGCGGAGAGAGGAAGGAGATGAGCAGGAAGAGGGGGGTGAGCAGCAGCCAGAACAGAGAACATCCATCAGCTTAGGCAGCCATGCTTTGAGCCCTGGAGCGGCAGGGCTACGCAGACACGGCACAGGCCCAGCATCAGGCCCAGCTCAGCCCTCCGTCCCCGGCCACACACATCCGGCAGGGACCAAAAAGAAGATTCCCACGCACCGGCTGCGCACAAGAGCCATGAGAACAGCCAGGAAGGGGAGCGTGGAGATGCCTGCGTTCGTGCGGCAGCTGGTGAAAGAGACGGAGAAGAGGGTCAGCTCCTTCTTCAAGGGGGGCCGCGGAGGAGCAGGGGAAGGAGAGCAGCCGGGCGAGGGGGAGGGGGAGGAGGTCATGCCCAGCCCCTACCTGGACCGTCCCGTCCTGGACAAGCTGACGGAGGAGGGCTGCTCCCGCTGGGGCCTCACCTACGCCCTGGGCAGCATGCAGGGCTGGAGGGCCAACATGGAGGACTTCCACAACTGTGTGCCACAGCTGGGCGGCGAGCTGGCCGACTGGAGCTTCTTCGCCGTGTTTGATGGGCACGCCGGCAGCAGCGTGGCACAGTACTGCTCCCAGCAGCTTCTGAGTCAGATCCTGGCTACAGGTGAAACACATGGAATTGAAATGAATGAATGAAGTGTTTTATACTGCAGTCGTTCAGGCTCGCTAAGATATGATCAAATATGCTGGAATAGAGACATTTTGTAAGAGAACAGGAATCAGTGATTCATTGCAGTGATGCTTAGCTGTGTTTGAGATATGTTATTCTTGCAGCTAGTAAGTTTTTCTGCTTACAATGTTAGACATAGGGGAGAGAGAGAAGAGGGAGGAAAGCTTCCTTTTATTAGTCATCAACATCATGATTGATCATTTGTCATTTTATTCTGTGAAGATGTGCTGTTATATATTGCTATGATTCAGTATATTCATGGGACTCTTGGCTCAACACTAAGTGTTTCAGCACTGTATGTATTTGTGCCCCCAGGTGGCATGGGCCCAGAGGACGACCCTGAGAGGGTGAGAGGGGGCATTATAGAGGGCTTCCTGCAAACAGACAAGCACCTGCACACTGTGGCACGCCGGGAAGGCTGGGAGAGGGGCGGCACCACCGTGGTGGCCACTCTCATCTCGCCATGTTACATCTACTTTGCCAACTGTGGCGACTCGAGGGCCATGCTGTGCCGGTCTGGGCAGGTCTGCTTCTCCACCGAGGACCACAAGCCCTACTGCCCTCTGGAGAGAGAGCGCATCGAGAGCGCAGGTGGCTCGGTGTCCCTCCAGCGGATCAACGGCTCCCTGGCTGTGTCCCGCGCCTTGGGGGACTTCAGCTACAAGGGAGCGGAGAACCGGTCAGCCGGCCAGCAGATGGTCTCCCCGGAGCCAGAGGTGTGCGTGGTGGAGCGCTCGCCAGCGGACGAGTTCCTGGTGCTGGCCTGCGATGGGGTGTGGGACACGATCACCAACGAGGAGCTGTGTGCCTTCATCCACAGCCGGCTGCGCGTCTGCACCGACCTGAGGGACGTCTGTGCTCAGGTCATTGACCTCTGTCTCTATAAGGTCAGAACCTCTTCCTCACGTTAGCTGAAGATAGGTGGACATTCACATGAATCAGTGTAAATATTATTCTAGCCCCTTTTAATTGGACAGTGGACTTAGGCCCTGGTAAATTCTACATAGAGTTGAATAATCCTTTTAACTTTTTATGAAAACAGAAAAGCCTCTTAGTTTAAAAATGGATTATATCATTTTACTGGGCTGTGGATTTTATTATATAATAATGTAATCCCTTAAACTATGACTGTGTTGAGTTGGTTGCATGATCTGAAGTCTGCCAGGGTCATTCCACTTTTTAATAAAGGAAGTAAGCTTGATCAAAGTAAATACGGACTAGTTTCTATTTAGTGCAGCATGTCTAAGGTCATTGAAAATATAGTTTTTTAACAAACTGACTAATACCTGATCACACACAACCCTGCGGTATATATGAATTTCAGTCGGGCATTTGAAAAACTCACTCCACTGACACCTACCTTTTATATCTAATGTATTTTATCAGAAAGGAGGTAGATAATGGAAAAATAGTGAGATGGTGCTGTCAGTACAGTCAGTCATAGTATCTCACTGTCTAAATTCAAAGCTATTGATCTTAACAATGCTGTGGTCAGTCATAGGACACAAGTGTAGAATGTGGGGTTCCACAAGGAAGTGTATTGGGTTCACTGTTTTATCTCTTGTATATAAGTGATCTGAAGGCTACTTGTCCTTGTGATCTCTTTTTATATACAGATGACTCGGCATGACTTGTTTCTCGTGAAGATAAAAGTAAAGTTGAAAGTATATGTAGTGTAGATCTACAGAATATCAGCAGATGGATGTCAGATAATTGGTCAAAACACAATCAGTACTGTTTGGCACCAGGATGAAATTGAGAATGTCAGCTTGTTTGGAAGTTAAAGTTGGTGAATCTGTGCAAAGATTCAGTCAAAGGAGTCAAATACTCAGGATGTATGCTGGATAGCCATATGTCAGGAGCGGGTCAGGCCCAAACACTACTCACAAAAAAGAACCAAAGATCAACCCTAGTTTTTTTTTAAGATAGAAAAGTGATGGTGACTCTAGCTGGAGTTTTGTTTCAGCCTCACTCTGACTTGCCTGCTGGTCATGGTACAATACTCTGACAAACTACCTTAAAAGTAAAATGCAGACCTGTCAGCACAGGTTAGTAAGGACTCTTCTGGGTGTCACTATGACGACTCATCTTGACCGCTCTCACTTTGAGAGTCGCGGACAGTTGAGAGTTGATTTTCGAGTCTCTCAGGTTGAACTAATGGTACACAGACTATTGTTCACTGTGCTGTCCCTAAATACTTAATGAATTATTCCAGACCAGTGAGGGAGGTTCACAATTATTCCACTAGGAGCAGCTCCATTGATTTCATTCCTCCTAGATTAAAGAGCGGTTTGGGAAGGACACTTTTCAGTTTACAGCCGTGGAATAGCTTGCCAGGTAGCTTCAAGACTATCAACAGTTGGAATAGCTTTATATTTAAGCTTACAGAAGTTGGGAAAAGAAAGTTAAACAAAATTCAAAATTAAGTCCATGATCATAAGTCAGTTATTTTGTTACTGGTGTTTATTACTGATGTGAATTAACACATTTCCAATCTATTGTTGTTTGTATTGATATGAGCCTATAATGAAAGCATCTGTGTGCCATTCTAGCCATTGCAGATCTGCTGCCCCATTCCCTCCACCTTTCCATCTTATCCAAAAGGACCACAATGGAAATAAGCTATTGAGCTTTATTGTGTTATCCTCACCCTTTTTGTTTTAACTCATGTATATCTTCTATGTGAAGAACTGTACATGTGTTAAGTGAAATTTGTCAAATAAATTCCATCAGTCAAGCGACCATGTTCACAGAACATCTTGAGGTCCTCAAGGAAATGAATATTAGAAATTGGGTTTTATTGCCCATCTTATATTCTCTCTAGAGACGAAGCAAACGAGCACACCAGGATAAATATGGGCCCCATGTGTGCAGTCTGTCAAGCTGCACTCGATTTGTCCGTGATGTCTGTCGTGTCACACTGTTATGCAACAGGGCTTCAGCCAATGGCCTGAAAATGTCACTGTTTCTTCCACACTTCATTTACAGTCTCTAGGAAATGGGACACTGGCATTCACATCCTTGAGGGGAAAATGATCTTATTATTTCTAGGACGGTTCACCCAGACTTAAATAGTGTTTCAAATGCTGACATGTGTGAGGTCGGCCATCAGCTCTCACCTCCACTGTCTCTGCTCCACAGGGAAGCCTGGACAACATCAGCATCATCCTGCTGTGCTTCCCTGGCGCCCCCCAGCTGTCAGCAGAGGCTTTACACCAGGAGGCCGAGCTGGAGGACCTGCTGGAGTCCAAAGTAGCAGGTGCAGATTTATGTGGCGGTCACTGTGGCCACTCCCATTCTGTCATAAGTGAATCATTTTAGCATCATCATTCACCGTGATGCCAATTACGCATTCAAGAAACCTGTTTTTGTCAGGGTTTAATATTGAAATACTGAAACCCTTTTGTTTTCTTGTGGTTTATTTTTTTGTGGTCCAAGCACATAGAGCTGAAACCCTTTTGTACTTGTCCTGGTTTATTAGATCATGAAAGCCTGTAATGATTATTCTCATACAAAGATGAATGCTTGTAGACCATCAAAACGTATTCTCCATCTTCATCCTTTACTGTCTTGAAATCCAGGATCTTGAATCCTGGATTTGCCACTTGCCGAATGTGCTCATATATTTGCTTCTGTGTTTTTGTTTTGTGTGACATTTGATAGAGATTTATGAAGAGCTGTGTGCCAGAGGGGAGGAGCCTGACCTGCTGTCTGTCCTCACAGTCCTGGCATCCACTGTCATCCCTGGATTACCGCCAGGTGGAGGCATACAGAGCAAGTAAGAGACTGAAAATATGTGTGTGTGTGTGTGTGTGTGTGTGTGTGTGTGTGCGTATAGGGTGCGTATAGGAAAATGACATCATGTTATGTCTGTGTGTTACAGAAGGAACTGCATAATTTCTGCTTACTATCAACAAAGAGAGATGCACAAGCCCACACTACCCAATGTAAGTAAACATATATACTGTACATATAAATACATTAATACCATTGTATACATTTGTAGCCTTATATACATTTGAAGGCATGTTGTCTCAGTATTAGGCATTATGCACACTGTTTTCACCATTATTTCGTCTGTTACCTGTACTTCCAGGATTTGGGAGCGTCCAGAGAAGCCCAGCTAGGATCCATGGACAGATTATAATTAATGTCTATACTAAAAGTTTTCTTCATGTGTGGAATTTGACAAAAAGGGAGACAATGAAGAGACTGTCAGGGAAATGTTCTCCCATGACGCTAGTAAGCAACATCTTGACGTAACAAATACAATGCAAAAATAAGTGTAATAAAGCCTGATATGTTTTATATTTATACAAGGATATTTTGTAAAACTTGCTCAGAAATATTGACCCAGCAACAACCCTCTGCCTCAAATTCAATGAACAAGATATAGATGATAATTTTAATTGATATACTGTAAAATTGACCATCGATCAACCTATTGTGAAATTGTACATTTTCATAGGTATTCTGTTGTATAAAGATAGGAGATAAAATAAGGAATGTTACTATGTGGGGTTGTATTTCAAGTTAATGTTTTAAGATTAGAATTTAACAGTGAAAGTTAGATTTTTAGTCTGTTACCTTTCCTCACCAGGGAGGGAAAGTTTCCTTCTTCCTTATTGACTGAAAACAGCTTCTTAACACTGTATTCTGCAAGCCACAAGCTAGCTTGTTAGCTTGCAGCTAACAATATCCATTTGTTTCAACAGAGAATGCTAACAATGCTATTTGGGCCAGTGGATAGGAATGTAGAAACTTTTCTTTTATCCCATAAGGGAGTGCAACAGACTAAATTTTTAATTGTTAAGAAACTTGTTAAAGAGCCATCAAAATGCAATATATAGCCTACTATTCACACATGCTTTAATATGGTTAGAGATATGTTTAAAAGTATTTAAAAAAAAAAAAAAAAAAATACCACAAAATATATGTGTACTTGTAAATGACATTCATTCAAAATATATTTTGGACAGTGAAAATACATACCTGAATGAAAACATATATATACACATATACAAGTATATCCAAAATTTGTTTTGACCAATCAAATGAATGTTATCTACATACACATTTGTTGCCAATTTTCCTATATTTGAAACATATCTCTAAACATATTCTGAAGTCTATGTGAAATGTATTTTTTCCGTAGGAGTTGGATGGTATGTACAGTGCTGCCTTACTTATCTTTTTCAAAGTAGATTGGACAAGTTGTGACCAGACTATAGGAAGAAAATGGAATGAAAGGGACAGAAAGTTTATCCACATCTTACTGCATTGATGTATGATTTAAATAAGTAATTTCCTTACATTCTGTGTATAGACATTACATGTTAAGAGTCATGATTGTTTCCAGCCTAAATAAAGATTATTTGACTGACTAGCTGCCACCTTTTGAATACTCACATAACTCACTAAAGCATCACGTTATATTTTTGACATTGTTTTGATAGCAGCAACAACGAAGACATTTTTTCAAGCATGCCCACTAGAAGAAGTCTCCCTATTAAAACTGGTGATTTTGCCTAGACTCTCCAAACACTTTCATGTTATGTTCGACGCACACATGCGGCATAGAGGATAAGAATGACACTGAATGAATTAAAAAGGATTATCTTTGCATAGGAAATGATCTCCTCCAGACAGCCGGGCCGGACCGACCTGAGAGCCTGCATGGTGCTCTCCAGACTGCTGATGTGAGAGTATGACTATCTCTACAGCGCTTATTAACATAAGGACCTCCTCCATGGGCCCCATTTGATTAGATGTGCTCTATTCAAACTCCCTTGTATCTCAACGATTTCATGATTACTATGAATTTCAATGACATACGTTGATTAAACAAGAAGGGCGCCTTGCAAGCAATCAACAAATTAAGATGTCTCGTTCGCAGACCTCATGAGCCCCTACAGTGTGTTTGAGAAGCTCTATTCAATTATGAAACACGGTTCAAATGTTATACATATTCAGCGAGTTGTCTAAGAGGACTATGAGATGTTATGGCATTATGCTTATGTGTGTATGTTCGCTAACACTGACGACCACCTCACTTGCATGCAGCCATATTGTCGAGGGGCTCGGGGACATCTGCCGCACTCTTATATCAGCCATTCTCTCTAAGTGGTCCTTCACTGCTTTCTCTATCTGATTGCCTACCGTATGCGCCAATCACTTCAGGATATCAAACCCCTCTTCACAATGATGTTCTTTAAATGATATGCGTCTCTCCACTCCCTCTCCCACAGAACAAAATATGAGCCATTATTTGAATGTCCATGTTGAATCCATGTTGGAGGTCTGGTACTATCTGCATGGACGTCCTCTGTAATTGCTCTAGGAAAGAGGCGGTGAGCAAAGGGCACTCGCAAGGAAGTCGTTCTTTTCTCGTAATTTGATTTTGTCATACTGAGGAGACAAATGATTGACTGACCAATGATTGATAAAATCAGTAAATAAGAGCATAAGTTGTTTTGGAGCTCCAATATACAGAATCCAAAGTACTGTACAGAACAATATCAGTGTCTCGCCAATGTGCTGCATGTATGAGTCTCTGTGGCGCTACCTGTCCACACTGGTTTCCTGCAGGCGATTATTCATGATGCCCAAGGCGCCCACACCCCCAGAGAATCCATTTTGGTGGCCGTAGCTCTGCTGCTGGTGAGCGGTTTCACTCAGTTGCTTCTGCAACAGAGCCAGAGACACCTTATTGGACACCATGAATTCATTGACAGAGATCATCTCTCCTGACAGACGCCGGCCCACGTACACCCCATCAGCCACCGGCCCGGCGTCCGTCTCGCTGTCACACACCGTCTCCACCGACCCGTCCGTGTAGCGGTGTCTCCCGGCGGGGCAGTGGGACGAGAGCGGCTGCACCTTGTTGCATTTGAAGCGCTGCCGGCCGAGCTGCGCGGGCGGAAGCCTCCGGTTGGGGCGTTTGTTATGGAGGCAGGGGCAGCACAGCCACCAGCGGCCTGTCGCGCAGCAGGAGCAGGGCCGGTGCCGCCCAGGGCAGGCCAGCTTACCCAGGATCCAGTTGAGAGTTTGCTTGATGATAATAGAGATGACGTTGAACAGCGAATAGATGCAGCATACTCCCATGAGGATGAAGAGGCAGTTCCCGAAGCGGTAGGCCCCCTGAGCCTCGTACTGCTGTCTCTGGCTGCTCACCAGGTCCCCGAAGCCGATGGTGCTGAAGGCCACGAAGCAGAAGTAGAGGGAGTCCACGTAGCTCCAGCCCTCCATGGAGCAGTAGAGGGTGGAGGCGCTGCACGCGATCACCACCGACGCCACTCCCAGGATCAGCATCACGTAGTAGACGGAGGGCTTCCACCCTTCCAGGCTGTCGTCCTCGTCACGGGGATCCTCCCGGCCCGACATCTCCCCCACCCCGGCACACCTCAGCCGACGCTCGTGACACCAGCGCATGATGTAAGCCAGCATGGTGATGATCCTCTCCAGGAAGAGGTTGAAGAAGAGGATGGTGGCGGCACAGCCAATGAGACCGTAGAAGATTAAGAAGATCTTTCCAGCTATGGTGGCTGGAGTAGTCATGCCGAAGCCTGGTGAAGAGAAGTACAAAATAGAAGGTCAAGTCTGGATCTTCAAAAATGAAGGCTCTGTATGAGTAATACACACCCGAGCTGAGAGAGGGAGATAATTTCTCTCTGAAATTAGGATGGAGTCACTGATTCAAGAGTAATGATTACACTACACACACTCAACCTCTGGCTCGTTATTCATCACTACCCCAGCTGACATCTATTTAAAACAATGCTCTGGAGTTTGTACCCATAAGTGACAATTGAAAACCTTTTTAAGGCTTACCAATAGTGGAGACCACTGTGCCCACAAAGTAGAAAGCTCCAGAGAAGTCCCAGCGGGGCCTCAGAGCGTCCACTCTGATCCCGGCTCCGTTCGCCTCCTCATACTGGCGCAGCAGGGTGTGCAGGGTGCCCAGGTTGACCCTGTATCTCTGGGTGAAGTTGTCCAGCTGCTGTTTCCAGAGGCGCCGGGCTCGGAGCTCAAACGGGTGCTCCAGGGCTGAGAAGATAGCCGCTCCGCACAGCAGGTAGAGCAGGATGAGCCCGGCCAGCAGGCAGAAGCGGGCGTTGTCTTCGTTCACGGGCAACCTGGAGCAGCAGCAGCAGCCGCCCCCCCCCTTCCTCTGAGCCATGACTGCAGCAGCACAGACACACCACCGCACCAACATGCATCAAATCACACACCTGCTGTACATACATGCATCACCCACCGCATAAAATACACGCATACACTACTTCTACATGAAAGGCGTTCTGTTTTACACATAAGCAAACAGCGGTTCCACATTTGTCTCCAATGTCACACAACTGCAGGAGTGAAGACTTCTTGTCATGGAAGCAACAGAGAGCAGCTGTGCTGATGTAGAGGGGTGAAAAATCATGACTCTGAAGACAATGTAGCCTGTAAACAAAATAGAAGCAACAGTCTTCAATACATAGTAGAAGGATGTTTTGTTGTGACTCCAATTCAAGCAAAATGATCTTGAAGCATAATGTACAGACATTAAACACCACAAAAATTTGACTGAAATTATGCTTGGCTCATATTTTTTTTATCAAAATACAATAAAGAAGTTCATGATTATTTCACCTTTAATACCTGATCTCTAGACTAATAAACATTGCAAATTTAATATAACATTTTAGTCAATAGCCTTATCTGAAATATAACATACAGATCACATATAAGCAAAGTAAAGAGCAATAAAAGAAAACCTGGTCCAGTTGATAAGAGTTGTCCGCTGCTGGTCCGGTGCGCTCGTACCATGGATCTGCTGAACAATGACCAGCGAGAGGCGGCGTCTTGTTTTTCTGTACAAAATGAGAGGCTGTCTGATGTTTGCTCTTTCATCATGTTGACATCATCATCTGCCTACCCACCCCTCTCCGTCTCTCAGCACACCTTGATTGGTGCAGTAATCTCTTCATTTTAAAAGCGCCATCCTTCCCATCCAGCCTCTAATCAAAGCTTAATGTAAAATCTACAGGGAGAGTACCAGTGACATGAATTGTGCTTGAATTAAGATAATTGATCCTTCAGCCACTCAATTACGTCTACCGAGTAGTAATTAAATCTCATTAACAGTCAGTGTTGATTTGACACTGAAGTCCTAATTGATGTGCAGCATGGACCGTGACTTTTCTCTGCGTAATTGATCTTTCCCCAGTTCTTGTCACAAAACAGTCTGTGGAAAGGACAGACCGCCTCTTTTTGTTGTTGCAGACAGCGTGGGAGGATTTGTTGAACATGGCTATCAGTTTCTCTGTCTGTCTGCTAGTTCCTTTAATCTTGGATGGTGCAGGAGGTATAAGGGCAGGGGTTTCCTCTGCCCAGCGTCTGATGACTGAGTGACAGGAGTGTACAGGTGTGGAAGACAGAGATCACATCTGCCTTTATCTCAGCAGTCCATCCTGTATCAGGTGTTGGATTTTACAGTTTCCCCACTAATGAATATTATGCTCTGTGTGTTTCATTCTGCTCTGTTCAGGTTCACAGTATTACATATCAGTCACTTTAACATCATGTTTTCATTCCACTTCATGAATTTGACATGTTATAGAAAGTACTGATACCTGCATGAAATCCATCACAAAATCACTTTCGCTTGAATTTGTTCTTGGTGATGCTCCCAAAGAAATCTAAATGTTGTATGTCCATGTTCATCACCAAAGATCACATGTTAAATTTAACTTAATTAGTTATCAAGATGTAGGCTACAGGAAGCCAAGACATGGATGAGGAGGTAATTAACAAAATCCACTAACCCCCTGTAATATATAACAGCAAACTAAGCAGGTAATTCAGCTAATAGCATACAGTTGATCTGATGCATGAAATATAAATACAATATAGTCCACAGTCCTACAGTCTTCTAGTTGGTCTCCAAATAGATGAAGCTGAAATACTGTATAGTAATGTTTCCTGTCATGGTGGTAAAATGCAGTGTGCCATTAGCAGCATCAAACAACATGTATTTATTGCTTTCAGTGCATTTGGGCCTCAAGAATTTGACTTGTAGTTGGAACATAAAATAAACATTCTTTTATAGCCCATCATACAAATATATTACAGGAATCAAAAGCCCAGAGAATAAATTTCAATGTGAAAACAAGATCCTCAGTCCAATAAAGCTATTAAAATATGTAGAGAACTTTGTGGACTCCACAGTTGTGCCACATTACTTGACAATGATGCCCTCGGCCTCGAAAGTTTGCAGGCAGCCTGCTGAGGTCACTGCAAAGGACTGTTTTCTAAAAGGTGCAATTTAATTTCTAACTCTGATAGATAAATGGTAAAACTATTTCACAACCTTATTACCAAGCCATTATGGTAGAGATTGTTCTCATGCCTTGAAGAAGGTCTCTGACCGAAAGCTTGCATATTATTCTGATGATTCTTGCACAGATTTGAGTGTGCGGATGCTTTTTTCATTGAGGTTGTTCTCATAACAGCGCTTCAAAACACCACTTAAATATACTTATCCAAAGCATAATGAATGTAAATGCAAAGGATTACTAGACTTTACTGAATGGTGAAGAAAATGTGAATTTGATTAAAGAAAAAGGCAGAAAACAACAGGCCACCAGTGTTTATTTTTGCATCATAGTCTTAGCACCATTTTGCTGATACAAAATCATCTCCAAACTACTGATCATTTCAAGCCAGCAGGAACAGGCGTCTACGTAGCTTATAATTGCTGGTACACTGTGTGTTCTGAGTCGGCCATTTCAAGCCAGCAGGGTCAGAATTCACTTTAGCCTGTTGCTGAGACTGATGGTGAGGCTGGGAGCTGGGCTTGTGCTGGGATGTGGAAGGGTAAGTGTAGCTGCAGTGTCAGTGTAGTGTAGGGGAGTGTGGGTCAGGGATGACAGAATTTATTGATGAGCCATCAGGGAGTGTTGTGACATCAGTGCTTATATATTGCTAAAATTAATCATCAGTTAAACATGTCCTTATTGTTCTTTCTTAATCAAACAGACCTTCCATTTTTTCCACCGACACCCACATACTGATGTCCATTATTTTCTAAATCCCTATACAGAGTTAACCTCCAAGATTTCAACATCATAACTGTTTCAGGAGCCAATCCACCTGCGGTCACAGCCATTCACTCATGTACAGTGCAGGAAGGATTGAGGGTTTTGAAGTCAGAGTGTGAATTTCCACACAGTGTCAGAGTGGCGTTCAGGTGAGAGGCAGGAGGCTGGTCAGGATGTCGATGAGGTTGTCCAGACCCCACAGGTAGCCGTCTTCCTGGTTCCCCTCCACCCAGGGAGTGCGATGGTCCACGGAGAGGTGCGGCGGTAGAGCCACTGTCTTCCCAAAATCAATCATCCAGACCCCCGTTTTGCCTGATCCGTCATGCACAAACAGTAAGGAGCTGCCCACTACCTGCAGAGAGACGAGTGTCAGCGCTGTACTACCGAAAACCTCAACCTGCCCAGTCTACTTCTACATTAATGATTTAGTTTCCTACATTTCCCAGAATGCCTTTCAACAACCCCCAGTGAACGTGCCTGAACTTGAACTGAACTCAGCTGTGGGTTATACGTATGTGTAGGTGGGGAAGGCAATATGTCTTGCGGCTGCATTGCATTCTGGTCTATTGAGACTACTGTCAGTGGAGAAATTGATCTCTCTGCCTCTTCTACGATGGATATCTCCCTGTGTGATTGTTGAAGATCGGTGCAAAATGGCGTCTCTACAAAGAAGCCCTTGCTCTTTGATTCTGAGGGACTGACACCAAAACTTGACTTTACTGTTGATGTTTTAGATAGTTGAAATTTTTTCTGCTATTAAACTCCTTTGTAGCTGCACTGGAAATATCTCAACGTGACGTCATCTCATCTAAGTTTGGCCAGTTATCCATGGAAATAAGAAATACAACACCAAACGACAAAATGGGCCCAGAAAGGAAAGGTACATCGCCAGATGGCTGTTTAACTGTTTTAGGGTGGATTTTTCCTTTAACTTTCTAACATCACATTCAAAACATCTAATACACGGTGGTTCTAGTTCAAGAAAAATGTAACGCATCTGACCTCGTGCGTTCTGAAGAAGTCTGACGTCTCCAACACCTGCCGCAGCTGTTTGAGCCGTCTCAGATAGCCTCTCTGAAGGGAAAGATAAGAGGATTTACAACAGAGAGGACAGGAATCACAACTGTGGTCGTCAATGAAAGACAATGAAGGTCAGACTCACCACAATTTGTGTGTTGGAATCAACAAAGTCTTGAAGTGCCTCCATCACTTGCTCTCTGCTTTTGGTCCTTTTGAAGTTTGTTTGACATACTCCATTTGCCTTCTGCAGAGGAAATTAGAGAATACAAAATTTGATGGCATTCATGTTTCCAGAGCACAATGGCTCTTAGCAGCTGTATCCTATTTTGTTCATAAGATGAATCAATGACTGGACAAGATCGTCTTTGCCTGATCTCGACCAGAGCCTCGGAGCTCACCCTGACTCCCTCGATGCGGAAACCCATTGTTGCTGTGGAGCTCAGGGTCTCCCTCCACTGCATGTATCTGGTTTTGAGAACCGCCTGCTGGGCTCGCTCCTGAGCCGTTGGGGCCTCCGGGTCCACAGCCACCATCTTCTCGTACATGTCCTTCCGGGGCTGGGGCCGTTCCTGTGCGATCAGCAGCTCCTCCTCGAGGTACGTACTGCAAGGGACAGTGCCTCATGAGCCTCTGTCACTCACATATAGATCGTATTTGGAGCTTTTTATACGGGTCACAGATGGACACTCTCCTTTCAGATGGGACTCAATGTTATAAATGAATAGTAAATGTGAGTCTAAATGATGTTCACTTGATTAAATATTCAGTAATAAAGCTTACATTCTCCAGGAAAATCTTTTTTTTTTCTTTTTTCTGCAATTACAAATCTATATGTGTTTTATATCATTGTAGAGAACAAACTCTTCACTATCAAAATACAAAATTTGAGCCCTTGAAATTTAAGGCTTTATGCACCCCATTGTCCCTTAGGCGAGAATTGGTTTTGAACATTTATCCACAGATTTTTCTCTCTTGCAGTAAAATATATTTTATTCACAACATCCCATTTTGTAAAGGAGAGACTTTAGAGAGTTTTGGAGGATTTGCTGCTGCACTATATGTTTACTCTTTCAAACTTGCAAGCAAGCATACAAACAAATGCAACAAAACTCACCGGCTGCCCATCTTGCAGTCCATGATGGCAGGTGTGTTGAAATGGGTCAGCAAGTTGTCCATCATATTGTAATCGTGCTCATCCCGCTGCACCACACCATGGTAAGTTGGCACAAAGGGCTTCAAAGTGTCGTCCATCAGCTTCTGGAAGCACTGCTGCTCCCCCTCACAAAATCTCTTCAGCAGCATTCCGTATTCCCCGACATGGAAGCTCCCTGCAAAACCCCTCAGGGCAAGAGTTCGGAAAAAAGACCGGACATGTTTTGTTGGATAAATGCAGCCATACTTATTTCATTAGTTACTAGTGGGGAAGTTTTTTAATACAGAAAGGAACCCGCTGACGAGCAAAACACAAGGTGAGAAAGGCTAGATGAACAAACCTGCATGTCCGACCACTTGCAGCCACTGCTGTGGTTTCTTGGGGGGCATGGAGAGGGGAGATGAAGTCCCAAGGCTTCTGTGTTTCTTCCATGTGGAGCTCTGCATGGGAAGAGCAGTGGCGCATGTTAGACCTCAAACAGTCATTCTTCAGCATACATGCCTCCGGGTTACATTCCTCTGCTGGCCGTGTTTTTCTGCGTCTCCATACACAGACAGGACCTCAGACTTCAGACTCAGTCACTCAACAACTTTTGCCTTATGGGTGAACGTCTCCATGGAAACAGCCATTCACCACGGGACTGAGTGAATACATGTAGAGGAGGGGTTCGACTCTGATCTTATGCAACAGGTGCACACACTCATCAAACATTTACAGGCAGGGCTTGTTTTGTACGGTGCTATACACACATGAACACACACATACAATGAACACACAATCACAAGTTGAGCACACCGAGATGTTGAGATGTTTACTGAAGTGTCAAGACGGAATTGTGCATAAATTATGATATGAAATATAGAAAGATGTAAAAAAAAAAAGTCATTGGCATTGTGTTACAGATTGCATTAATTTGTGACATTTGCAAAATACAAATGACAAAATATACACAAGTAATTAAATTAATCATCATATATCATATCATATATCATATCAATTCAATTAAATAGATACATTGGTATATCCTGGGATTTCTCAGGCCCAAGGATCTGGACTATAATGCAACATGTGTGGTTTATATGTGCTTGAAGGGGAGAGTAGTGTATATGACAGATTGCAGGGTTAGATTGGATTTAAGATGGATAGCTAGTAATATTATTTTTTTTATGTTGTGACGTCATCCTGTACTGTGAAGAATGTGTGTGCCTTTTCAAAACCTGTGGAGGGCAGCGATACGCCATATTATAGAAGAAGAAGAAGAAGAAGAAGAAGAAGAAGAAGAAGAAGAAGAAGAAGAAGAAAAGAAGAAGAAGAAGAAGAAGGCGGCAGAACCAGAAGAAGAAGAAGAGGAAGACGCAGAAACAGAAGAAGAAGAATTAAACGTTCCCGGTTGTCGTACCGCTCTGCTCGCCAGTGGCGGTGGCTTACAAACTGTTTTGAACCGAGTGAAGGCGTACCAGAAATCAAGCGGTTATCTCATTGTATTCATCTTTAAACAATGATTTTCAAGCCTTAGCTATTCGCTGACGCGTTACAACAATTCAAGCTCATCACTGCAACGAAGGGTAACGTATATTTGCTTTTGCTTACGCGTTTATTCACATGGAATAACGTTATGTGGTTCACACAGAGCTAGCTGCTCTCAAGTCAATGTGTGTGACGCTAACTAGTAACGATAGTGTGCATGCTAACGTTAGCTAACGTTTGACAGATAACTTAACGCCAGCTAACTCAGATGTTAACTCTAGCTAGATTACTTTATTAATAACAGAGCCATAGAGGATGCATCTCTGCAACCCGCCTTGGTCCATTTCCTACAGCGAGCCGTTTATTGTAGCAAACTAGCTAAACAAGGCAAGACACCCACCGTCATTAATGTTATCTATGCATGCACAGTTAACGCTGAAGTAACACAGATTTGTGTCGTTGTCTCTCTGGTTTTGCATGGGAGAGAGTGACGTTAAAGTCAAAAGCCAAATGTAGCAGTTTAATGGTGCCTCGCTTAGCGACAGGACTTAAGGTACATACCTCGTAAAACATGACTTAAGACCTTTTCTGAATCGTTAGAGTCTACTGGTAAATTCGGCATACATATGATCCACCAACCACAACTTATTTCAATAAAATGACACCTTTTGAAATTGACTCGATCTGCTCACTACCGCCCCCTACGGTGTATTTTAGTGGGAGCAGATTTTAGGAATACCCAAAATGTTTAAATTGTACTCATAGATTTTTTTATTAGAGTTTGACTTTACCTCTTATGCAAGGAGAGAAAGCGAGAATGACATGTATCGCGGCCGATTTTAACATAATTGTTAAAAATGGTAATTGCAAGCCCTTTTTCCTGGTGACTTGACACTGGCCACTGGAGGCTCCATGATATAGAGAAAGAATAGTTGTTGTGCCACAGCAGTGGGTGTAAAATAATGAATATATTATATAAGAAATCCTTCCAGGTTGTAAGTTGGTAACCCTATATCCTCCTGAGCTGTGGAGTACCTGAATGTTCCATACTGGATCCCGTTTTATTATATATTTGTAGAGAGAAGTCTATATTACTTATGTCAATCAGATGAGCCATATATTGCCAGAGTGCTACGTACCTCTAAAATGTAATCATGCATCAGGAAGATGTGTCAAAATGCTAAGGGAATCCGATGATATAGTGAAAGTGATTTTCTAGCTTTTTTTGACAAAAATGCTGTGGGTTTTTATTAACTACTACCTACTAAAATAGAGATAGAGAGAGGGTTGCCACATAGCATGTCCTCTACCCAATTGTGAGTATTGTCAAAGAAAAGACATGAGGGGGGGAATTTTCAGACATTATTGGTCTGACTTAGATGGCCCCACTAAAACAGTATTTTTTAGCTCAAGGTAATGTGGCTTTTAGCTTGTTCCTCTCATACAAAAAGGTTTGTCCACTACTACTACTTGGCTGTTTTACTTGAACAATTGAGGGGGTTACTGACTTGAATTGCTTGTAATTTATAGAAATCTTTTATACCCCAACATAGGCCCAGAGCGATGGAGGTGGGCTCAGCGGTGCTGGAGGATATTGTATTTCGAGGTGTGGAGTTCAGTGTAAAGATAGAAGTGGAGAAAGGTTTGCTGATTGTCGAGATCTCCGACGCAATGACAGCTGATCAGTGGAGGGGAGAATTCGATCCGGCATGTAAGTGGCATATGATTAACATAGACTGAATGTCATCACAGGCACAAATAGACCCACTCAAACTGTTCCATTCTTTTATAGACATTGAAGACCTCACCCGCAAAACTGGCAACTTCAAGCAATTTCCCATTTTTTGTAGCATGTTGGAATCTGCTGCCAGAAAGGTAAGTCTAATGCTGAAAAGTGATAGTGAATGGACTAAAAGGTGGTTTAAGATGATGGCCTCCAGAATTAAGGCCACTTGGATCATCCTAAAGTTCAATGCACACTCCACATTTGCTCAGTCTTTCTTTCTCTGCCAGAGTGGAGGCTCAACACTGTTACAATACTATATTAAATATGTATGAACTGCTAAAGTCAAATGTTGATTTTGAATGCTTTGTGTGTTGGGATGGGAATGAAAAAATAATAAAAATTCAGGAGGCCAACATCTTTTACAAGGTTTTCAAGGGTCATGGAAAACTTGGAAATGTAACCACTGTGTGTCAGGCATAAAGAAAGCATGTAAAATAAAATGTCCAGGGAAACTTGGACGGTTCTGAGAAATGATAAGGCTTTGGGCATAACTATATCTTAGTTTTTTGTTTTTTTTTCCTGAAATTGATTTGCTGCATGGAAATTGTAGTTAGACTTAGGGTATATGCTGATCGAATTTTGCTAAAAAGAGTGGGAAACCTGTTGATGTACTTGGCCCACTGTATATGCTGATGATGTATATATGACATGAGCTTTTTCTGCAGATAAGCGATTCTGTTACCCTTGACCTCCTGACCTACGCTGACCTGGAGCTCCTACGTAATAGAAAAGCAGGGGTTGTCAGTCGTCCTCGTGGACAGCAGCAGTCACCTGCTCTCAGTGCCAAAAGATATCTTATACTCATCTACACTGTGGAGTTTGACAGGTTTGTGTCTCTTCTCAGTCCACCACACAGCTGGATCACATGTTTAACATAATTGGGACAGACTTAGGTGATGCCCTTTTTTAGCCACAGAAATTGCTTTTCTGCATATTATAATGCATGTGGTTTGTGTCTCTGTATTTTGTCTGTGTGGGTGAGTAACTGGGTTGAATTACTGACAATATTTTGTATCTGTAGGATACACTACCCCTTGCCCCTGCCCTACCAGGGAAAGCCTGACCCAGCTGCTCTGCAGAGGGAAATCAGAGCCCTGAGGACCGAGCTCAACACTGTCACCTCTCATGGAGGTCACAAGCCAGCAGAAGTAGAAATACAGCATCTACGAGCAGAGTTGGTTGCGTTTATTTTTATCACTGTGGGCTGTGTTGTTAATTTAGCTTTGCAATTATGAGGAAATATGGGGCTTTGCTGATATCCATTATTGTTTTCAAGGCTGGTTCTGGTGAAAGAGGAGAAGGAGGCCATGGCCAAGGCTCTGGAGCGACTGCAGATCGGTGGAAGTGGTTCCACAGTGGGAAGAGAGGAGTGGAGGGTGAGAGACATGGTGAGGACCCTGGAGGAGCAGCTCGTCAAGGAGAGGGCCAAAAGCCAACGGTCTGCAAGCAAGAGAGGCCAGGAGCAGCGCCTCCTAATGGAGCAGGTGGAGCCTTCCTGCTTCATAGTCCAGTTAGTCAAAGTGAACTCAAATTGAAATGGATTTCTGATGTGTCTTTCTGTTGTTATCCATCTTTTGTTCCTAGTTGGAGGAGCTCAGGGCATCAGAGTGTGCTCTCCGAATTCGTGTCAAGAGTCTCACCAGTGAACTGGCGTTACTACGGAGAGGGTTAGACAATCTAAGCATGTATATCTTTAACTTCTTTCTCTCTCTTTCATTCGTTCGCTTACAAAATGTTCTCTACACTTTCTGACCTCCCATTTACCTACTTAGCACACGCCCTGTTTGTGTGTCCACAGAAGACTGACTCCTGTTATGTCCGGACACATCGGCTCTCGGTGCGACGGGGAGGTCTATCGCTCGCTGTCCCGCGAGAGGAGGTCTGGGCACGGGACGGTCAGGGCTCGCTCAGGGTCGAGGGAGAGGATAGAAGATAGAGTGCAAAGGTCCGAGGAAAGAGGAAGAAGAGCAGACTCCTCAGGGCCTCGTGCTCGCATCCCTCGGCCGTCACCCTCTCCCACAGGTACTGGCTTTGATACTGCGTATTCCTGATGTTGCTAAGCACAGGGGCTTCATTGTGACTCTCATTAGTTTGGCATAATTAAAGTAGAGGCAGATCGATAACATTACAGCATTCGGTTCAGTTCCAGTCAGCATTATTGGCACCCTTTACACTTTTGTTGAGTCTATGTCTTCTAACATAAGGCAAAATGTAAAAAAGGAACTTTTGATTTTCAGTTTTTCTGATTCCTGCCAATTTTTCCTATTTACTTCCATTAAATAATAATGTTGTTTTTTTCAGTAATATCAGATCTTAAATGATGCTTTGCAGATCAAAATCCTTTTGGGAGAAATTGTCACTTATCAACCACATTGCAAGGGGTGTCGGTAAAGTTCAGTCATACACTTAAGTAATGTATATTTTGACCTCAATATTGTCACCCACACTTTCAGGATCACGGGTGCCACGCTTTGACCCAACCGCCTACATCCAGGACAGACAGCGCAGACAGAAAGAAGCGGATCTCAAAAAGTTTGTTCCCTTTTTTTTACCATTTTCCAAACAGCACACCAGTATTTGATGTTCTGGCTGCTTGGGATCAATAGTTTTAACACCGTGTCTCCCCTGTCAGACAGAGGAAGGTCCGGAGGGACATGCTGACATCACCCGTTGTCCCTGAGAGGGGCCGGTCCCGCTCGAGAGAGGCGTATCCTCAGATGGTCAGGTCTGGCAGCAGAGGCAGGAGTTTATCCGTGGAGCGGAGGAGGAGCCGGCACTCCTCCGAAAGCTCACTGGTGGACATGGATGAAATGGCCAAAACTCTGTTAAGGTGAAGTACTGCACTACAATGAAGTTACTGTGATGGAGGAAGCAGATTCTTTTTGTTTTACCGCAGCTGGTTATTTTAATCTTTTATTTTCATGTGTTTTCAGAGGAAGAAAACAGACGTATAATGGCCCTAGTGCGGTGAGTGGCATGGTATTAACATTTCTCAGGTTTAGTGTAGATCTTTGCTTGGTCTCTCATATGTATATTTAATGCGTGTTGTATCTCTATTTGTAGTCTAGAGGAAGCCTTTTGACCAGGAAACCACTATGCAGTACTCCCACACACAGGATGAAGTCAGACAAAGGTAACCCATCGCAAGTCTACTAAACTCCAAAAAGAGCCTTCAGAATATCTAGCCACTATACAACACATAATAATTATTACTCACCATTTTATTTTTCCGACCGCAGAAAGCTCCATAGACACAGGTGCCGAGCTGTCGGAGATTGATGCCAGGCTGCAGGCGCTTCAGGAATACATGAGGGACCTGGACACAGGACACTAACGACACGCCACTCAAGACAGAGACTTGGATATTTTCTCTGACAACCGCACAACTCGGTGCTCAGGCCAGAGACATGGATTTCTTTTACTATGCACAGACTAACAAAGGCCCACATCATGATACAAACATGAGTGATGGGTTCATAAAAACATCAATGTGTTTATGTCAGTGACTCTAACTGCCTCTGGAAGGCTGGGCTTCCCGTGTCTTTGGCAAACTGTGTTGAAACACTGTGAAGAGCTACTTTTATGGACTGAACTTACTTTTTTTTTTATATAACAAGGTTTTATTAACTTAAAAGATGATTGTGTCTGTTGAGTGTAGCATACCTTGTTCTTTTACACCACACCAACCCCAACAGTGGATGTAAAACTTGGCAGTACCTGAGTGTTACATCAGTCTGTAAATTATATTTTATCTTAATCCTTTGCCAACTTGTTGATGTTTTTTTTCTTGGCTTTTTTATATAAATGATAATACAAGTCATTTCGTGTTCCAAATCCTTTATTTAGGAAAACACTACATATTTCACTACAGTGGGACTGGGGGTGGGGGGGCATGGTGTCAGCTCACAGCAAGAAGGTCCTGGGTTTCAGTCCAGGACCTTCTTTCCTCCCACAGTCCAAAGACATGGAAGTCAAGTGGATTGGAGACTAAAATAGCCATAGGTGTGAATGTGTGTGTGTGTGTCTGTCTGTGTTCGCCTTTTGTTGGACTGGCATCAGCAACCTGTCCAGGATGTTCCCCTGCCTTGTGCCCAGTGCATGCTGGGATCCCGTGTCTCTGTAAAGGGAATAAACGGGTAAAGGAAATAAGTGAATAAATGAATTTCACCGCAGGATTTGAACTTGTGTGTCCATGTGTTTCATGGTTCAGATCAGGGATTCCTTTCACATACAGGAACTTTGGACCGACTTGTGTATGCAACACTATATAGTTATCTGTGAATGTGCATGTATTTTTTCACCTTTTTATGCCTCCGTGGCTGGAGGCATTATGTTTTCGGGTTGTCCGTACGTATGTACATCCGTCCCATTCTCATGAACGCGATATCTCAGGAACGCCTTGAGGGAATTTCTTCAAATTTGGCACAAACGTCCACTTGGACTCAAGGATGAACTGATACTGAATTCATTTGCTAATTATGACAAAATTTCACACAAATGTCTAATAGGATAAAATGATGAAGTGATGACATTTTATATCCAAAAGTTCAAAGGTCAACTTCACTGTGACATCATAATGTTTTGCTTAACCACTGTAGCTGATAAAACGATCTTGGGTCATTCTACAAAAACGGTGGAAGTGCTGTCACTTACTTTTACAGACACCAAAATCCTTTAAGTTGACCTAATAATCACGTTAATTATATATGTTCAATAAATAAAGACTGTCCTTGCAATGATAAAACAAAATTTATTGCCAGAGGCATACAACTGCAAGGCAGTTATTTCTAGTTTCATACATATGATTGTGGTGAAACTATACCAAGTTTTATGCATGAAGATGTACACAAAGGCTGGGCATGGTAATCCTGTTAAAACCTATTTAAATTTAAATCTATTTTAAATGGGAAAAATTTGTCACAAGAAAAAATACATTATAATACATTATTACCCTTAAAAATTGTATTTATAAGAAATGCATACTCTGAATTAGGACATTTCCAGACATGCACATTATCCTCGCCAGGCCTGTATAGTTGTATCCACATTGCTCTCCTTTGCATTAGCATCAGTTGAAGTGGAGCCCAAGGGGAACCTTGAAGGGTTTCTGCCACTACAGCTGGCTCGGTTTCATTAATTAACAAATAAACTTCCGAGCATGGACCCTTCTCTCCGGGGAATACCTCAGTGTCTGGAACAGCTGCTCTCTCTTTCCACTGGGATGCTGAGGAGGGAGACGTGAATGCATTATGCTGGTTCATGTCATTCTGAGGAAAATTAGTACAGCACACGACAACCAACTTTGAAAGGTATCAATACAACCTGATATTTTAGTCACATCAGATTTGTTTTTTACACCAGTTTTTATGCAGTTGTATTCACGTAACCTATGTTTTACATCCCAGTTGTGAGAAAACCAGATACTGACTAGTGATGTTTAGAAGATTATTATCCAAGATGAGGACAGCCCACAGGAAGACATTAATATCTAGAAGCAATCCTAATTGATCATCTGTGATAGTATTTGTGCACCTAGACAGAGGGCATCATGTATAAAACTGCATTGATTCACAACTGGCAGGCTGCATGAGCACAAAAGGTGGGAAACATCTCTGGGATCCAAGTGAACAGACTTCATGTCCACACCACATCAGCTTCCATAATAAGTCACAAATGGTTAGTGAAATGCACTATACTTGCTTTTTTCCAATTTAATTTCTGTATTGCTTCATTGAATCATTCATTCCTGCCAAAAAAAAAAGAAAAGTGCTTAGTATCATCACACATTGTGAACTGCGAAGTTGATCACTGTGGATGAGGTTGATTCTCAGTCTAGAAAAAAATAGGATAGATTATCATTTGGAGGTGACAGTATCAGGATTACGAATAATATCAAATGTATCACGTATCAATGTATAACGTTAAGAAGTAAGGAAATCACACTTTCTTGCTAAAGTCTGTCACTGTCTTCCAACAAAACCAAGGAAGTCTCTGCATATCAAAGGCGGACAGAACACACTGTAGTTACAGACGTCAGTACTCAAGTATCATGGCTCAATTCACCGGCTCTTTGTATTAATGGCCTCCATGACACCCTTTATCTTTAACAACCCTAAACAACCTTTATAGATTTATTTGTAAAATAAAGGGAATAAAACAACAAATTCAATAAATAATCAGCTATAACTGACGGAAGACAATATGCCTGCTCCATTAATGCTGATTGCTCTGGCTGACTCGGCAAAATAAAGGACCTCTCACATCATCATACATGAAACAAGCTCTTTGACAAGGTAACTGTCCAGGGTATATGCAGGAATCCTGAAGTTAAATTCAATACCTTTTAAGACCTTTTTTAAGACCTTTTCAATATATTTTAAGACCTCAACGCCACTTCGAGCTGTAACCGGTTACATCAGCGACACACCTTTAACTTACATTTACTATACATTGATTTTGAGATTGCAAAACTAAACAGTCCTAGTTTGCGATAACTTCTATGGACCACTGTATCAATACAACAGAATTCAGATAGGCCGGGAGGGAACAAAGCTCAAGAGAATAAATTGAGTGACTAACCCAAAGGCAAGTTGTAGTTTGTTGTAATAGTTGTGAGGAGCAAAATAAATAAATCCACGCAAACTTTTAGCACACAAACTCTTTGGACAAATAGGCTATTCACATTGAAAAAATAGCTACAAAATGTAATACCTCGTAAAATGGCGATTAAGACTTTTTAATACTTTTTAAGGGCCTTAATTTTCACTAAATTGAATTATTACCTTTTAATACTTTTTAAGACCCCGCGGACACCCTGCTGTCTCAAGTTTCCAGTCAAGGCAAAGTATCCCCAAAGGTTTTTTGAGAAGATGTTTTTGATTATTTACTGTGTTTGAAAAATTGAGATGCAGGACAACCTCTCAACAGATTTGAGTCCAGACACAATGTTATTGACAGTTCTGCTCCCTCTTCTTTTGCTTTTGCCCCAGCTCTCTTCACATGTTACTCTGTGACTCAGGAGACCTTCAGTAGGTCACTTCTCAGGAACAAGGACACACAGTGTAATAGATGCTAAGCGGCTACACAGTTTAGCAGTATTGCACTTTAATCTCAGAACTCTGAGATCATCCATTCTATCAGATAAATGTTCCTTTGCACCACAATGGAAAAACTGCTCAGCCTGAACAGCGTTTCTTTCCCAGCAGCGACCAGACTGTCATGGCCTGGATCCTGTTGATGGTAAAGACACAAACTGAACCAGAAGAGACGACCTCACACATTTTGCAAATCTTTATTACAGAATCGTAAAGACTAACAACAAATATAGTATATATGAAATCTTTAACAACATAATTCAACAGCAAAACATTTTAAGGCAAAACTACTAAGGCATCTATAGTGATCGCCATGTATCTGGACAGCATCACACTGATGTTTTGGCTGCATACTTACTAATACTTTGGTATGAAAGAACCCAATCACTGAGTTTTCATTTGAACAGCTGAAGAACGACCTTTTTGTTATTAGTGTTAATTCACTGTGCTGACAGATTAATATTATATTCAATGAAAAAAAAAATGCCTCAAACCATTATACTGCTGCTACAGAGTTGAAAGAGAAACCTGAATAACTTCAATGGTCATTTAACACTTTTAATTGTCCCAAATTAGTAATTTAAGAGTCATTTAAAGCCACATACAGTCAGCTGAATCCTCATAAAGGTACAATGAAATGTCAAAAGTCTCATAAAGAGCACTGGAAAATAAAATAAAAGTGCCTGGTGAAATGAAAGCGTCCCAAAGTATGGGGACAGGCGGTAAAGCATCTAAAACAAAAAGCATCTGATGAGGTGTTGCTGTCCTTCTGCTTACGGAGCTTGTTCTGTTTGCCATACTGTGAAAAAACACGTTTGGTTCACCAGCAGAAAATAGGCAATTTCTGTGGAAGTGCTTCATTTCACCTCCTTTGCTGAAATAAGGTCCTCTTTTGTGTCTATTCAGTGCAGAGCAGCAGATCAAGACCCCCTTCTCTTCCGGCTACAACATGGTGTTGGTAGTCAAGTCTGTCAGGACCGGCTTCACACCGGCCGCAGCCATCTGCATCTCCTGGGTTCTTCGACTGTTCAGTATGGCCTGAATGCACAGTGTGAGCTATAGAGGGATATGTGGATTATGTTAGAAACATAAGAATGGCACACTTATACACACACACACACAGCTGTTGTCTTGTGAAAACCTTGTAACTCCAATTTTGGCGATTTTCACTTTAATTGAAGGGTTACATGCTCCTCTGTGGGTTGAGAAACTTGTCACCAAGCTAAAAACAAGGCTGTTTTTCTTAGTTTCTGAAAAGTTGACGTGATTTGGAGATACAAGCGTTTCACCTGACAGCAACAAGATATATCGTCCTGGTTTGTATATGTGAACCACACCAAATGTTGGGACTTACTGATTGCTGTTGTGCAAGAACATCTCGATATAGGGCTTGTCTACGTTCCTGCTCCTTTTCATCTAACCGTTTCCAAGTCTCAGCACCGCTCTTCACCTCGGCCTCAGGCAGGTGTGGGTTCTGTTGCCACTGTGAGAAAGGAGGTACAAGCAATTAAAATGTACGAGGGATGTTCTGAACAACTGACCACCGGTTGGTATTGGCAGATACTGATTATAAATATGAGATGGCTGACCGGCCTATTCTGGCAGCTCAACCTTATTCTGTGTAACAGGTAATGAGACGTTGGCATCATATGTTTACCACCAAGTAATGTGCTGCAATTCATCCCATCTTATGTGAGAAATGCTTCAAATTCTCATTTATTTACTCTTACAATTCATTCAAAGTAAGATTCTGAAACATACTCTTTATCTAACAAACACTAGTGTCAGGCCACTGTCTTACTCAAAACAAACAAAAAAATTGTATTTGCAATTGGTTTAAAAAAAAAAATCTCAATCAGCATTTTTCAAAAATGTGCATTAATTTGAAGTCCTTTCAGTTACCAGATTAGCATGAGAAGTTACTGTCGCTCACCAGTCGTAACATGTAGTCCTCCATGTTGTGGGACTTCATGGACTGCAGTGACAGAAAGGCCTCGGATACATTTGCTCGGCTCTTGTTCAGCAAATTCTGAAAGACGTTTATCAAGCAATATTATATAATATCAAATACAAACAGCATATTAGAGAAGCAATTCCAAGAAAAGTTTAAGTTATAGATTTATACCAGTAGCTGTTCATTGGTCTTCTCGTTCAAGGCGCTCTGGCTGAACTGACCTGGAAGGCTGGCTGTGTTTGACTGCTTGTTGGAGAAAAAAAAATGCATGGTTGTAAAGAGATATACACGTTTAAAAAAGCACATCAGAATTAAAAAAAGGTATAAAATGGCGTGTATCAAGGCAACAACATCAAGATTCACTCGAGAGCTCAGGATATGAATGCTTTGCAGTTCTGTACCTCGGCCTCGTACTCGGCCCAGGCAGCTTTGCGTTCGGCCTCGCTCAGCTCTTCCTCTTGTTTATGGTCCAGCAGAGACTCATGCTCATGGTAGCACACTATCTGTTCTTTACACTTTTTCAGTAGCTCCACCAGGACCATATCCTGAGAGAGAAGGACACAAAACGTCATGCCATGCTGCAAAATTCCTCATCTACACTGTAAACTGAACCATCAAGCCAGAGAGAGTCACCTTTGGCAGCACAGAGGCGGTCCTCTTGCTCTTCTTAGAGTTCGGGTCGTCCAGCAGGTCTGGCTCAAACATGTAAAGTTCAGTCAGTTCGAAAAGGGTGAAGTGCCTCTCGATCTGCTGCTGATCCACCACTCGGAACGACAGAGACTGCTTCGCCACCTGCCGGTCGTAGATCTTCTCCTCCATGGTGCCCTGGAGATTAAAAAAAAGAGATTGAAACGTTGAGACCATGTTAGAATATAGAGCAACTCCAGGAGATCCTTCAATTATTTTTCCTGCAAAAATCAGTGTTTATAAATTTCAATTTTCAATCAATTCATCAATAACGGAATAAGAGAAAGAACAAGTAGATTATTCATCTGTCATAGTGGAGCCTGCCATTTCAGTCTTTTTGACCATTATATTCAGAATAATAAGATCTAACATATCATACAGAAATGAAGGTATCCTGCTATCCTTATGTTTTATTCCCAGAAACACACAACGCTGCCATAATTCTCTTTCAATCAGTTACTTTTGGGAAATAGAATATGCCGATTGTAGTCATAATTGCAAATTACCTAATTACATAACTGTATTGCATAATTGTTATGAAAATATGAGAGAAATGAGCAACACATTTCACTTAAATACAGTGTACACATTGCATTGGAGGGCAGTGCCAGAAGGTTTGCATGAGACCATGCTTTTCACATTGCCATTTGCACTCATATTGACAAATAGGAAAATACATCAGACTAAACCAGCGTCATCTAACTTTCATCTCAACACTTACATTCTAAGTTATTTCAATCATGGCATGCTGACTAAGTGACAGTGAGCTTACCTGAGCCAAGAGGCGGTACACAAACACATTTTTCTGCTGACCGAAGCGGTAAACCCTGAAGATACTCTGTATGTCGTAAGAGGGATTCCAGGAGGCGTCAAAGATGATGACCCGGTTGGCGGCCACGAGGTTGATGCCAAGCGAACCGGCTCTTGTTGAGATGAGAAACAATCGACCGCTAAGATCAAGAAAATGCAGAGGAGAAACTTTGTGTTATGACACTGTCGTCCAACACTCTGCCCTTGTTACAAGAAGATCTCATACACTGGATACAGTACTCCAATGTACTCTATGTGGGAAGGTGCAACACTAATAATATGTACCGGGCATTGGTGGCATTATTGAACGCTTCTGCCCATTTTTTCCTTGAGATAGCACTGGTGGACCCATCAAGACGATAGTAATCGACGTTTTTAATCCAGCTGCCGCGGCCTGTAGTGTCAGAACAATGAAGCAGAGGGATCAGCGATACAATACCATGAAGGACGACATTTTGTAAGTGCATTCATGTTTTCTTTGCAAAAACCCCCCCCCAGAATAATACCTTTGAATAGGGATGATTTGCTGCTCATTCTGGCACGGTGAGACGACTCCAAGAAATCCTCAATTAAGTCTAAGGAGATCAAGGACTGACTGAACACCAGCCTGAGAATGCAAAAAATGGTTCAGACATGAATAACGGCGGACCTGTCAGCACGCGGTATTTCTGTGTTTATCGTCGCATGGGGAAAACGTACACTTTGTCCTCCAGGTCCTCGGCCATTCTGAGAATCTCCATCAAGAGCACCATCTTCCCCGAGTGCTCCAAGATTCTGGCGTCGGTTTCAGACAGCAGGTTCCTGTACCAGTCTTCAGGAGGGGTGTCCGGGCTCGAGCTGCTGGTCGCTTTCTCTGCTGTACAGAATATAGCAGGGGATAAACCACATTAGTGCCCACTTTGCAAGCCACAGACGGGAGACACATCGCTGACACATGGAGTCTCAATACCTCCTACTGCTGGACCGCCTTGCTGGTCTCTGGCCGCATTTATGCCCTTTGACTGGTTGTCCCCGACTTTACTGTTGTCCTCGGTACTCACTTCTCTACTTCTGCTCCCTCTCTTTCCACTATACCAGGCATAAAAAAGACAAAGAAGAAAAATAGGTGGAGAAATCTATGGCTTAAGATGGACATATATATATAAATGCAGCATTTTTCTGTGATTAAAAAAGCAGTTGTCACGCCAGCTCACCTCTCAATCACAGTGGGTTCTTCACTTCCCAAGAGAGCAGCAGCTTTAATCTGATTCTTCCCATCAAAATGTCCCTGTAATTAGACAGCAAAACCCCCAGTTAAGTGTTAAGATGTAACGGTTTAATATATTTTACATTAAGTCACGCTAATAGGGAAACAGTGCATGTTGCATTAAAGATGATCAATGATGATTTCACCTTGTTTTCTTTGCTGATGTAGCTGAGCTGAAGGCACCAGGGATGAGTCCAAATCCGGCTGAGTATCTGAAAGTCCTTGAAGAGGTTTGTCCCGGCCTTCACCCGTCCTCTGTCGTCCATGGAGCCCACACCTGGAAAAGCAAAACACTTATCTTCTTCAGAAGGCCATTGGCTGGCAATCTCTACCTTTGATAAGTTTAGTTTCGAGTCTCACACTCTACCAGACATAGATTTAATATAAATGGTCTATAATTGTGACAATGATTTTACTTCAGTGTTTGAAGAGGATGACGAAAATTAATAATCTGTTATTTGTTTAGCGTAACTGCAGTATGCATCCATATATCATGTTATAAAGTGTTACCTTTTGAAATTGCTACAGATTGGAACAATTAAATTACATGGCAACCAACTCATGATCTCAGGTTCAAGAAAAAAAAATCCTGCTCCCACTGCTGAATCAAATATTAATTGTTCTGACAAATACTTGGCTGGGAAATAATTTCTGGAAGCAGATTTTAGACATTGGAAAAAATGTCACTAAACACAGACATAGGATCAGTTTTATTTCTAACGATGTAATGTATGTAAATATAAACTGACCAAAACATTTTAATATGTTAAAAAGGATCTTTGTGAGAGATCGTAATAACCATTCATAATAAATGTTGAATTTATCATTATTTAACATTGTGTAATTACTATTTTACTGTTAACTATCAAAGTGTTGCATATGGCTAAATGAGTATTCTGCAAATAAATAAGGACTAAGTTATCAAAACAGCCTTGAGTGCTGATAAATTTGCATATTTTAACGCAAAAATATTAAGTCATAAAACAAGTTTGAATTTTTGTTTCCAAATGTTAACTTTCACTCTGATAATGGAAAAGCATTTTAGTTACATGTCTTGTCTCCCTTCAATTTATTCAAAACCAAACCTACAACTTTTATTTTCCCTTTAAAATATAGTTTCTTTCTACAGTGTATTGTTTTATGTGCAGTTACTGTTTGAGAAATGAAATGAGCTGAAGACAGATCCTTACCAGTGAAGTGGTCCAGGTAGTAGCGGTACAGCTTGTACTGAAGCGGGGTCACCCTCACTGCCAGCACATACTCATGTTTGGGAGGCAGGAACTGAGTCAACGCTGAGTAATCTCTTCTCTGGGAGAAACACACAACAGACTTATCACAACTAGTCTAAGCTGGACTAGCAGGTCAAACATATCTTCTTATTCAAATTGAATTGATGGTTATTATTCAGGGTGATTTGGTTTTCCAATGCTGTTGTCATGTCTGTAAATAAAACCCTCAATCATGTTCTACTGGTTAGTTTAATCGCTGGATGTAATTAGGGGTGATTTTTAATTTTTCAATTCCCAATCAATTCAATTCTCAAGTCAATTCTCCTCACATACTTCATTAGTAAATAGATAGCGTAGAAAGAGACAGGAAAGTGGGAGGAGAAATGCGTGGTCTGGGGTATGAAACCAGATGTTACATGTTCGCAGTACATAAGCAGACTGAATAATCAGGAGGCCTGCAGGTGGAAGTCTTTCTGACCTGTACACATCCACCCAACATGGCATGAAGGACGTGGGCGCGGTTCTTCATGATTCGGACGTCTCTGGGGGTGGAATCGGCACACTGGCCGTTCTGAATGGGGTTGATGAAGCGGTTTCGGAACTCCTTCAGCGAGCCCAGAAGGTTCTCCTTGATGAAATTGACCATGCAGTGGTCTATGAGAGCAAAGCATGTTATATTAATATGAACACTATTGTTCCAAAATGAGATATCCATGAAAAAATACTCTTACAAAATTGCCGTGGGCATAAAAGTAAAGCACATGATATGTTACTATTGCAGTTCTGAGTCATCTCAAACATTAAGCATTTTGCAATGTGTACGGGACTAATAAATATTAGGACAGCACTCCTTCATGTATATAAACATCGAACAAAAAGTAAGGAACTTTGTGTTTGGTAGATTATTTCTCTGTTGTAACAATGCTTCTTGGCAATACATTTTATACCGTTGGAAAGCCTGTTTATTTCCCTTTTAAATGGTGCCCCATTTGTAAGGAACATGCATTTGTGGGATGAGCAGCACAGCTGAGTATGTGGGTTGCGCTCATGAAAAATTTGCCAAATCTTCTCTGCCAATGCCAAACAGCTTATTCTGCTGTTGCTATTGACTCTTGTTTTGAGCTTCCGGTACCCCCAGGTGCTGACAATCAGGTACCTGATTGGCACCTGCACTGGAATCTGAACATGTGGAGGAACGTTATGTTCAGCGATGAGTCCAGATTCTGCCTACGGAAGTTGGATCGTAGGGTCAAAGTGTGGAGAAGACGGGGAGAACGCTATGCTGATTGCTGCACCGATAGAGTAACACCTTTTGGTGGAGGCAGTGTGATGGTGTGGGGCGGCATCTCCATCACTGGAAAAACGAGGCTTGTCATCATTGGAGGCGATCTCAATGCAGAGATATCGAGATGAGATTCTGCAACCAGTGGCAATCCCATATCTCCACAGTCTGGGACCAAACTCCAAATCCTGGTTGAGGAGTGGAATGCCATCCCACAGCAGTGTGTGACCAGGCTGGTGACTAGCATGAGGAGGAGGTGCCAGGCTGTTGTGGCTGTGTATGGTTCTTCCACACGCTACTGAGGCTCCTGACTGTTTGTTAAATGAATAAATTGTAAAATTGCCAATATGTCTTGTTTCTTCCTTGTTACTGATAGACTTCAATCATCCAATCCACCAAACAACACCAAACAAGAGTCAATAGCAACAGCAGAATAAACTGTTTGGCATTGGCAGAGAAGATTTGGCAAATTTTACATGAGCGCAACCCACATACTCAGCTGGGAAATGGGAAATAAACAGGCTTTCCAACGGTATAAAATGTATTGCCAAGAAGCATTGTTACAACAGAGAAATAATCTACCAAACACAAAGTTCCGAACTTTTTGTTCGATGTTTATATATTATATATATTTATTTGATGCAGAGACACACACCCTTCTTCAGTGTGTGTCTTTATTAGTTCATATATTGAGGGATTCATCACCCAGACATGTCAGAAAGCTGAAGTAAATGCGTAGAGCGTGTTGTTTCTGTAGTTAATGTGTGTAGGGGAAGAAGATCAAAAATGTAATTTAACTCCCAAAACAATATGGTAGAGGGGTGCAGACTTACACTCAACCAGGTTGTTTTGCAGCGGTGTTCCAGTTAGCACCACTCTCCGTCGGGTCTTGATGGCACCCATGGCTTTGGAGATATTGGACGCTTCGTTCCTCAGGATGTGCCCCTCGTCACAAATCACAAAGTCTGGACCTGAAGAATACACAATACTGAGAAACGGCCATGGATTGCAACTGTTTCAATGTGCAATGCAATGACACATGAGATGGAAAACAGACATTTAATTAGCATCATACCATTTCACAGTTACTGTACCTGGATTCACCAGTGCGCTCTGATACTCTTTCTTCAACTGCCCATTGGTGATTTTGTGGCCTAGCGAGAGGTTGCGGTACATCTCATATCCCATGATCATAACACCGCCATCCCTCTGCCACTTCTGGAGAGCACTGAGGCGTTCCACAGGTCGCTTCATTGTGGCCAATTCTGTAACCTGTAACAAGTTTGTGTGTTTAAAGAATAACCGTGTGTGTGTGCATATTTCCCATTATGCTACAGTGCGTATTAAAGTCTTAAGGGTTTGTCCACCTTGACTTTATCCTTTCCCATGTTATCTTGCCATATCTTGAACTCATTGATCCAGTTGAGGATGGTATTGAGCGGACACACCACCAGGGCCGTCCTGAATTTCAGGTTCTGTGACTGCAGCATTGTATGGAGGAACGCCACAACCTGTAAAATAACACAGCTATCAATATTAAAGCACAGACAATGAAGCACAGTTCAAGGCAAAGTGCCAAAAATAATTAAAGGAATACACAATGTTTTTGGAAGATTGAACCCATTGGTCGACTTACCTGTTAAGTGATGAGTACATTGGTGCAAAAATCAGTGTTGGTAGGACGCTTTAGAGCGCACTATGTTAAATGATTTTATGCGATTATTCAAAGAAAGACGACTGACCTTTTAGTAATAAAAAGTTTCCAGTGGTTTTTATTATATGACATGTTGATTCCTAAATTTAAAAAATGAAATATCATAAACTCAGTACAGCTGATGTAGCCACAGTTTATTTTTTTTTAACTATTTCAGGTGAGCAAACATATATACTGCTGCACTTTCTATTTGAACAAGGAAAATAATTTGTGTCTTTTTACCCATCTCCTACACAAAACTGCCAGACTTGGCCACATGTCATTTAAGATTACTTATCATTTATCTTTAGAGTTGCCTTAAGTTCAAATTTTTGCACTTTTCAGATAGTGCTAGTCGCCTCTGATCACTCAAGATAGTGTATGCTTAAGTGGGACAATCTACCAGGGACACATGGATGATTTTGGTGTCTATGTTCTAATCACTTAATGGGTAAGTTAAGAAACAGGTCAATCGCCCAAACACTTGGTGTACTTCTTTAAACTAAGCAAAACCTAAGCAAACCAGGATTGATGAAGTGGATATCTGTTTCTTCAGTCTCACCTGAAGAGTCTTCCCCAGGCCCATGCAGTGTGCCAGTATACAGCCTGATCCAAGAGAAGAATTGGCCTTCTTCACAGACTCACAACAACAGTTCCACATAAACTGGACACCTGTTGGGAAATAAACAGTCAACCAAATACCGAGTATCATCTGAACACATGAAAGTACAGATTCTGTGTGACATAGAGTTATTTCTGAACTGAACACAAGAAGAGGATTTGGGTCTTGATGAGCACGGCACCAAAGCGAAAGTGTCATTGGATAAAGCCCTATCCTGATATATAACAAATGTAACAAGAGATTGCATTTGCCGATGCTGCCGGTGCAGTCAACATGCCTGTGCTAGGCAAACAAGTCATTCCAGAATCACAGTATTGTGTATGTGAAAGGAGGGCAGAGACTAACCATCCACCTGGTGAAGCTTCAGTCTGGTCACCAGGTTCCTGTGCACCTGAACAAGAGGTTCCTTGGTGTCCTCATCCTGATCCAGGACCAGCTTGGTAGTGATGGCGTGTGCCACCTGAGACAACTCATCCTCTATGACAATCACCTGGAAAACAAGGTCACTCTTAAAAATGACAATATTAGTAAGGACTATAGGTGAAATGCCAAATGTGTTACTATCGGCTGATGCGTAGTAAAGGGTCAGATATACAGAGAATCCACACCTCAGTCAAGAGTAAGTGGCGTAGAGATACAGCTATGATGTACCACAATACTGTTAAATAAAGCTGTGCATTATAGCCATATGGTCTGTAATTTAGCTACTACACGCACACATATTTGAAGAGTTAATTTACAAAACATTGCCTTTTCATTTTGGAAAACAAATATCTCCAAAATTTAGAGAATCTACTCTGCAGAACTGTTACTTTGTCAAAGGAATTAAGTTACCTGCTAACCTTCAAAAAGTGCCATACTTTGTTCTAATTTTTAACTATCATTCATTTTGTAAGAACAGGTGTCACTAATTGAGAATATGCAATTTGGTAACACTTGGCCATCGCGGAGGATTTAAGTACATTATTTATTACTCTCTCTTGCAGAATAATGCTGTGTGCACATTGAATCAGTCCCAAGTGAAGATATTTTGTTGAGACATTTCACTGTCAATGACAAAAAAAAAAGTATTGTTTGTTTTTGTTTCTCAATAGGACTCTAGCCTATTATGAGCATGCTACTTGATTCCAGCCATGTTGCACAAGTCTGACTGCCAGTGTTGAACTGAAACTCTGTTCTACTCAGTTCTACAGTGAAAGCTCATGGTATGTTTGGCCTGTTGTGTACACAGTACCTCTCTCAGGTCCTCCATCTGCTGCTCTCTATTTGCCAAGCGTTTGCATCTCTCCTTCTCCTCCTTCAGGGCTTCCTGGCTCTCAGCACAGAGATGCCCGTCGTCAATGATTCTGCGGATCTTTTTGCGTCCCTTGGGGGTGCCTTTACAGTCTGAGTTCTCGTCATCCCCATCCTCTTGATCACTCTGCATTAATACAGAAAAGCTAGCTCGTTCAGAAAGCAATGTAACCACTTGACAACCAAACCAATACAATACATTTTCTTGCCTGGCAAGTAAAGGAGTTACAGTATTAGAGATAAGCAGATACAGAGTAACAGTGATAAACAACTTAATGATAACAGCTACTGCTACATTTTCATTGCTGGAGTCAGACAGCAAAATTAATGGGGGCTGTTGTTTCTTCTGCAGGTAACTACGGCCCGCTTCCTTCTCCGCTCTGGGGGATGATCTGGAGCTAAAAGGAGAAAAGGCAACAAAACAAGTACAGTGAATAATCCAGAAAGGATGCATTCCTGGCAATTCAATAAAGCTTAGTCAGATGAGCACTGAATCCATTTTAAAGACACATCATGAGCTGAAATTAAATTCAGAATTTTCTAAAAGATTTATTTTAGGCATTTTATGCTTTATTGACAGAGATAGTCAGGAAGGTATGGGAGAGAGAGAGGGGAGGACATGCAGCAAATGACCGTGGGCTGGACTCGAACCACTGAGCCTTATATGGTACGCGCTCTACTCAGTGAGCCACCTGGGCGCCCCTAGAATTGCTATTTTAAATTGATCTGATTTGTTGGATGTCACCCTTGGCGGTTAAACGGACATACCTTTTGGATCTCTCCTCATTGGTCTCATCTTCTGACTGACTCAGCTCCTCGCTCATACCACCCTCTTCCAGCTCTGACTGGCTATTGTCACCACCACTCTCACTATCTATTTATAAGAAATTAATATAAGAAGTTAGAACAAAGTAGATCGTTATTGGTCAGAGTTTCTCATGTTAAAGGCATCCATACTGTCATTACCGTTCAAGCGCTTGCTGCTGGCCCTTCTCTTGCATTCCTCTTGCTCTCCTCCATCCCTTTCTGCTGCAGCCTTTTCACTTGGTGTTCCCTCGTCTAGGGTGAGTTTGTGGCGGAGCAGATGGTGCCTGGAATTGGGCCCATCAGACGATTCTGAGGCCAAGGTTGAGTCTTCCCCTGAAGTAGAAATATATTCTACTACTACTAGGCAATAGAGATCATTCTACTTCTCTGGTATAACCCAGAGTGACAAGATAGGCGCCTGGCAAGTGAGGCAGGTCAGAACCTGGGAAACATATATTCCCCTGCAACAGCTTTTGTCAAAAAGTGCAGATATCAAAGTCATGTAATGATTAATGAGGCTATAACTGGAAAAGAGCACTTGTGCTTATGACTGGCTGCACAAGGGGAAGCTTAAAATGATGCTAGTTTAAAAGAATCACTTACCATTTTCATCTGTTCCATTATCCGGCCTCGCTTCTTTAACCTCCATGTCACCCTCCGACTCAGACTCATCTTCCTGTGTTTCCTCAGCTGAAGAGATATCTTCGCCCGAGGAGTAGTTGGCTTTGATTTGGGCCAAAAGCATTTTCTTAGCGATTCTTTCAAAAGCAGGGGAAGAGAAGGAAAAGGTACCTGAGCTTCATTTCATGATCAGTAACATTGTCTTCAACTGGGTATTCTTATACTTATATTTTAAGGAAAAGTTAGTGTAAGGTGTAATCATATATTTGGGCTTAAATACTAATCAAATAAAAGACCAATTTCTTGAAGTGCTGGTTAAAAACAACCTATATTGCACTTCTTCTCAATTTTTGTTCCCAAAGTCCTTGAGCCGTTTTGCCGTAAAAAGGGAATAATTGTAAACCTGGTCAAATAATCTCTTTAGTGAGATACTTATGGTCAATTCATATTATGTAGGCAATATCAATTACTTGTAGAAGTCAACTGCTACATCACTGAAAGTCCTAACATCTTCAAAAAAAAAAATAAAAAAAATAAAAAAGTAGAAAAGAATCTGCATTAAAGGAGACAGAGACATTGTAAAGTGTATTAATTTATTACAGACAACTCTTTACAGAATTCAACAAAAACAAAAGGACATGTCCTTAATTTAGCTTATGCCCCTTCAAGGGGCATTTTTCACTTTTCCTACAAATTTATATCATTAGCTCGAGTCTAACACAGCTGTGCGTTTTTTTTCCAGTGAAAATAATAAATACTTTTCTTAATTTATTCTCTAGTTCCCCTCTCCCAATTAAAGAGCTACAGGCTGTTTTGGACACAAGGGTGAGTGTCGACAGGAAGGAAACCACCTCCTCCAGTACTACCAGCCCAGAACTTGTATGTACTAGTACTGGGCTGACTCCAGCTAACTTGGCCACATGTTTATATGTGTTTTAGATAACAGTCAGCTTCAGCTTGATTTAACAAGTTGATATGATGTTCCCAAGACAATTTATTCACGAAAAACAAATCAAAACACTTGCGGGTATCTATCAACAAGAAAAAAGTTAGCTACCATTCAAATATCCAACTCTTTCATCAGGTGGGAGGCTCGATCTTTGGCAAGGCACAGTGCACACATCGCTTGTGGCTGACTAAGTGAAGAGTGGGCGGGTCCACTGTTGGCCGCCTAGAGGAGACAGCTGTCTTCCAGTCCCTTCTGCCCATTTCTAGCAGCCAGAGACAACCACTGCTCTGATTGGCTGGCTGTACTAAAGGGTCCGCCCCCTCCGCCTGCCCCAAACAGAAGATTGGTCAGCTTGCTACGTAACAGTAAAGTCAGCTTGCTACGTTCTGACTGGCCCGTTTCAGAGGTGCCGTTTTTTTAAGTACAACTTTGGCAAAAAAACAAATAGTACAATTTTCACTTTACTGTGAACAAGGAACATCCAAGAGTGTAAACCCATGACAACGATTACATTAGCAATTTGTAACCTCCCCCCCACACACACACTCCATTTAAGTGGGGGAAAAGAAAAAAAAAACTACTACAGCAAATCAAAGTCTGTACATAAATATTTAGAATGAAAACATTGTTTCAACTCTTTTTTTTTAACTGCTTACACTCCAGTGGAGTATAATTTTCCCTTTACTATTTTCAGAGGTGAGAAAAAAACACTTAACCTGTATGTCAACGTCATGCACATATTCTTTATCTACACTTCATGTTATCGACATGATGTAAGGTCAAAAGGTTCAAAGGTTTATGGTTTTTACATAGTGTACCAAGTTGTGTTCTGAGAGGTAAATCCACACATAACAGTTTAGAAGGGAAAAAAAGGTCAATTCTAATAATTAACAAAAACTGTAAGTACTCAGTAAGTACACAATGAGGTGCCTCCTTATATACAGGCAGTGGCAGACGGCAGCGACAACAGACCAAAGCCTAGGATCTCACCTTGCATTTTTCAATTGGTAAGAAAGATAAAACCATATAGACGAGGAAAGGGAGAGAGACATTAAAAACATTAACACTGAAAAATATGTACATAACACCACCACACAGCAGTTTGGTAAGGCTGACCTCAGTGGTCACATGCTGTGTGGAATATTTTTTGCCTATTTTAAGAGCTGCTGCCCACCATGATCAAAATCGCCGACTCTCTGAACAAAAGCTTCCTCAAGCGTGACATAACTTTTCAGTCCAAATTAGGAATTCTGGATCCCGCCCCATTTCAGTCCAACGTGAAAATGTATAGGGGTCTAAAATGAGTGCCTTTAACTATGTTCAAGGCTAATATTGACTCTCCAATATTAACTTTCTAACACTGAATTTCTAATATTGAATTTTTGCTTTCAAAGGTTCCTCTATTATGCATTTCGTTATTTGTTGAGGTGGATTCTGATGAGTTTTGAAGCTGCAATGAAGAAAAAAAAAAAATCGTTAGCCATACTTAGCTTAGCATTCCAGCATTTCATGGCTTTGTGAATGAGGATAACAACTTCCGCACAATGGTTCTTAGCAAAGTAATTTGTTAACGCGTTACAATATGTAATAACTTCGTCATATGTCATACATACATTATTTCACCCATTTTAAGAACAGAACAATTGGCAAACGGGATCCAAAAATCCCATTCATTTTCACCATAGGCGAAAAAAAAAAAAGATCCGGATACAATCCGAAAGCCCCGACGTGATAATAACACTTGAGGACAATGGCACCAAGAGCCATGTAGTTCCCAAAAGATGCACGGAAAATAACGGGATGCAATCTGCAACAAGAAAATGCCTAAAGTTACGGATGGTAAAAATTTTGCGCTTTCAGGTTCATTGCCTCATCTCAAAGAAAACTAAGTCTGTTTGGTAGCGTGTTGCTTTGCACCATTCTTTATTGTCCATTAGAGCCATTAACCATAAGCATCACTTGAGCAGTATCACATGGACTTCTGCCAGTTGCAGAGATGGTTGGATCGGTGCTTCCCCAGGAACAGGTGGGTATGATCTACTGACATGTTTCTTGGATTAAAAAATGAGTCAGTGAAGGTCTTGGCAAGTGCCTTTCACCTATTCCGCTCATTTTTGTCTAATTTAGCTTAAAACACCCTTCTCAGCTTGTCGTGACCTGTCAGAATTTCAGTCTAAAAAGTTCAACTGTGGGACACTTATTATTTGTCATGTATCAATACTGTTAGATGGCCCTTTTAGGCCCTTTATGTCCATGATGAGTGTTCTCTGAATATTTCCTAAGGCGTCTTGAAGGTCTAGATGAAAAATTAACATTTGATCAGTACCCTGATACACTATGGTACACTATTTAATTCCTCTAAGGATGCCATATTCTTATCCACTAATAAGGTAACCTACATAATATTACTTAAGAGAATATCTCTATGAAAGCAACACTGTAGGAAAGAAGACTGGCATTGTCTCTCAGATCTTGTAAATCCATAGTTATTTTTCATATGGGGCATGTACAGGTTCCCTAAGGAGCGTTAATCTAGACCTCAGAAAAATACAGTTTATAACAGCCTTCTAATCATAGCCATATTGCACATGCACAGGAAGATTTGTTCCCATACTCCATCAACACTTAGACCAGGTGTAGTTGTATTTCAGATATCACAAAGTTAAAACATAAACAAAAGCAGAGTCCAATGCTGTATAAGTGTGTAAAGGGAATAACAGCAGCAACAACATGATACATATCATGTAATGACAGGAAAGCCAAAGAACAGGGCGATCCATTAGGTTACATGGTATGGTTCCATCCTAATGACCAGGGTTACTACACAATTCTACTAATCAAATTCCATGACTATTCAAGTATGACTTGAGACTTTTGACACTTAATCAGTAAAGTCAGAAACACACTGAATGCGTCACTTTACATAATTTCATTATACCATCATGACAGTCATTGTCTACAGAGAGTAACAAATACTTTAACACAAATGTCAAATAAGCCCATTCACATCAGAGCAGTCCTAACTGAAGATCATGTCACGCATGGTATAAGAACTAATAATGTTTTATTGTGGCCAATTGGGTTGTCAATCGGAAAAAAATGCACTCTTGGGTCTTAGAGGACTGAATAACATGAGTCTAACGTGCATTTACAGAGCTATAGAGTCACAGAATCTATTTTATAGTGTAGCTCTAAAGGTGCCAAATATTTTATTCACAATCCGTTTCTTTCTGAATACTACTCTAGATAGACTTTTCAACAAAAGTCACGCTGCCATACCTTAATAAAGGGCAAAATAACCTCTTATCATACCATAACTGTGACCCGTCTAGGGTACATTTTATGGCAGAATATCAATAAGGAGGCTTTGAAGGTGAAGCATCAAAGTTTTACAAATGCTTACAACCTTCCCCACGTCAAATGGAAACAAAAATATTGTTCATGATTAGTTATAATTTCTGTAGGCTGAAACCAATTACTTATTTTTTTTGTTTTCTTTGAGGTAACAATGAAAGCTAATACAAATATCTGCAGATAATCTGGCAGGCAAGAACTTCTAAACTTGAATACTCCACCTGTAAATAACAATACTTCTTTCCCTTGGGTGTTAGAGTACTGCTTAATGGTGGTGATGCTTAACAGTTCTGTAATCAGTAGACTAAAGTTTAAACTTTTTAAATACTGTCACTGGAAACAAACTTATAATACATTAACATGTTGAGCGGTGAGGCACAATAAGTTTCATTTATTGTTCAAATTTGGGCTCCAAGTGGTTCAATTGCACGATTTTCCCTTTTGGATCAGCTCAGTATGCCCAGGGAATATGATGAGGATAATTTAGGTACAGCATATGAGAAAAATAAATAAACTCTAAGGAATCTCATGCAAATGCAAAGTTGAAAAGTAAATAAATCCTAATGACAAGTTGACTAAGTGGCCTATCATTCATAAACATAAGCGAGGTTTGGTCTTAATATATCATGAAGTGGGCCCCATGTTTCACACTGTACCTCTAGAAAGTGTATTTGACTTCTGTTGATCTACTGCAGCTACGTTTTGGTCGTGTTTGAATAGATTGCCACTGAGTCTTGATGACAAGATGGTTGCCAGATTTAGCACAGGGCTTGGAGTTCGAAGTTGTAGCCGTTCTCCTGCAACTAGGGTGTGTTACAAAGTCTAAGTCCGGGCTTTTTGAACCATACCTATTTTCTGGGTCATCGTCTTCCTCTGCTGCCCAAGAGGGCCCAGACTGCTCCTCATCCCCTACAAAAACAAAGAACAAACGAAAGGAAAAAGTCAGCAAGTTGTTTAGAGTTTCAGCACAGTGATAACATTCTTTCCTCAAAAAAGGCTCAACACTGACCACTAGTTGCATGTTTCTGTCCTATATTCATTAAGCAATGACACAACATACACATGGAAGCCAGATGACAGCATAGCCTCTGTGCAGCTCATTGGGTAGAGCATGGCACCAACACAAATCCCACTGGGGCAACCCATGCCTAAAATGTATGCATTCCTGGTACTGTAAGGCACATAGGAAAGCACATCTGCCTAATAGAATATGTTTAAATTACATATATGGCAGCATTACATGTGCCTGCCAAGACCTAAGTTCAACACCTTAATTGGCCAAGGGCAACTTTTTCATGCTTTGCAGCAGTGCTGGCAAGCATCTAGATCTTGATAAAAATGAAGAGGAGTTATCTGGATTATATAGTTATATAGAGAAACTCCTTGAGATTGACTATTTGCATCCCCAAGCTGCATCATATGGAGGATTTTGTGCCACCCATAGACTAATTAAGTAATTATTGATTAAGAAATAGATGAATACAAAAACAATATCTAACATTACTAATTAATTGCACATTCAAAGGGGCAATAAAGCAGTTTATAAAACAAAAAAGAATGGCAATTAAATTAGTATTATTTTTATTTTGTAATTATATCTTTGATTAATGAATTTCTGATTTATAAAAGGATTTGCAAAACAATTTTTAAAAAGGCATTTAAAATTTTACTTTTTATCATTCCATTTACTAATGCTTTTTCCTATTTCCTATTCCTACTATTTCAGTATCCTTTTCCATCTCACAATTCATTTGTCTACTGCTCTACCATTTACACTGCTTGGGCCACACTTAATTATTAGACTATTCTTTTTATTAGACAGCCAGGTTAATAATAAATAATAGAATGCCATCACAATCCTCCTCCAACCATCAAACAGTGGTGGAGTAACTCGGTAAGAGCTAGCATTAGCCATTAGCCAGGGGGGTTTAACTTTAGCTTACCACCAGTGATTAGCTAGCAAGCTAGTTAGCCAGCTACTACTAGCACACTACCGCAGCTTCTCAAAAGAACCATCAATAAGATCATCTCACCCTACTGACTTGAAATGCCCTAACTTGATGATATTGCTAATGATGATATTACTGGACGTTACTCAGTATGCTAAACTGGTGGTTTCTACGAAAGCTGGGATACAAACTAAGTACAAGGGTTAATTGCTTGGTTAATATGCTTAATTATATTCATGTAGACAGTTGAAGAGAGGCTCACCAGATGACTGATGGAACGCTGCTGTCCCCAGTAGAGACACATCTTCAATGATTGGCTTCATCTTCTGATCATCCCCGTCACTCCCAGAGTCATCATCATGTTCTTCTTCACTTGATGAGGATGACGAGTCCATAGCTTGCTGCTGCGATTTGGGTACATTCTTAGACTTCCCAGCCTGTATTCTACCCTGCTTCCTAGCTGCACCTTCATCCTCTCTGTTGACAATGTGAGGCTTCCCGATTGACCTCAGCTTATTCAAGTGCTGCATTTCCTTCTGCAAGCCTTGGTCATCACTAGAGGAATCTGTGCCACTTGCTCTTCGAGCCTTGACTCTTCTGTCACTTGGGTCAGATTCAGAGGAACAGTCCAGCACCTTGCGTTTGCGGAGAATCCTTTCCGGTGAGAGAGGCGTGTTCTTAGTGAGCCAAAAGAGACATTTTTTGGTCACGTGAGTTGACGCCTTATCTTCCTCATCACTCTGGGGCTCATCAGAGCTTTGTGTCATAGCTGCTCGCTGGAGTAGAGCTGCAGGGACTTCATCTGAGTCAGAGTCCTCTCTTGTTCTGCTAAGCCCTCGATCTTCAGCCCCATTGGCTGGTACTGTGTTGGGGGTGTCCTCGGGATCTGAGTCACTGTCACTGTCTGCTGTTGAAAGGGAAGGCTTGGCCTTGACATCACTTGGTCGACGTAAAGGTGTGGTCTTCACTCGCGGCGACCGTCTATTGTCATGTTCCTCTTCTTGGTGTATAGATTCCTTCAATGCACCACCGACTTCATTCTTTATCTCTCCGTCTTCATCCTCCACTTCTTTTCCCTCCAACTTCTCCTCCCTCATGTGCATGTTTACCTCCGTCTCTGGGGCATTAGAGGGTCGTCCGTGTTCCACAGGCACAGGCGTAAGTTTCACCACTAGTTCTTTAGTCATGTTGACCAAACATTCAGAAGACTTCAGGGCAATTTTTCGGGGCCTCCCTCTGGATTTACGTGAAGATGACCCCATGTCCTCTCCAGGGCAGTCATGGACATCTTTCCCATGGGAGAAAGAAGACTTTACATCATCTGTAAAGCCCTTTGAGTCAGAATCATCCTCTTCCAAATGTTCAGCAGCTAACTTTTGCAAGTCACTCAAGCATCTTTCATCAGAGATATCCAGCTCTGTGTCTGCTTCTTGTACATGATGTTCAGTATCAAAGTCAAGTAAATTTTCCCAACAGTTCAACAAGTCCAAATCACTGAACTCCTCCTTAAGGCTATCCTCGAGGTCCGTATGAGATTTCTGCAAGCCTTTCAGTACTGACAGAAAAGACTTCAGATACAGAAGTCGAACACCAGTTGTTTGTTTGTCCTTTGTTACACTTTGAATGAAATTGACAAATGTTCTGTTTAAGGTGTTTGTCGAGTCTATTAAATGCTTGGCCTTTTTGGTTAGAGCCTTTGGAATCTGCAGTGTGTTATAGTTGAACACCACACTACCATCCATACCACTGTGATCCCACTTATCTAAAGGAATGTTTTGGGGTAGCCGTGGCAAGATGCCAAAAAGTTCAGATTTTTCTGGTTCTACTCGGCTCTTCTTGCGATGCTGATACCACAGACGTTCCATGTTGTCAAGGACACTGTCACAGGCCACCACTAGGTCCAAAAGGGGCTCTGGGCTACAGACATAGCAGTACCATTTGCTCTCCAAGATACCAGACAGCTCCTTCCTCCCCAAATTTCTTAAAATACACTTCTTACAGAAGGCATTACTACAGAAGTCACAACAGATCAGGTTGCCTCCTTCAGCACACCATCTGTATGAGGAATAAACAACAATAAAAACTTAACAAAAACAACAAGCTGAAGCCAATTCTTAGATTTCAGTTAAGATATCAAATGCAACCATCATACCTGCACTGTTCGTCCATTCCATCTCCATCCTTACTTATGTCATCACTTGAGTAATACTTGAAGCAAGACTGACAAAACAATACATATGCAATTAGAGAATTCCTGAGTATGGCCAAATAGTTAAGCTACACGGCTGAAATTACCATGACTACATTTACATACACACTAATAATGTAATCTTAAGGCAATACTCCAACCATAATAATTGTCATGTAAATACTTCAGACTTATCTTAAATTGTATTAAGCTCATAATCAGTGTAAGCACAACCTGATTTAAACACTTAAGATTTCTGCTGCGTCTTTTAAATTATTTACCTGTTACTCAGATTTAAACCAGGTTTATGGCAAAACTGCATGTAAACATTTTAATCAATTAAATCTGATTGATCATAGGGGTCAAAGGATGGGGTGCATGTAAATATCATTGAATGTATGTTCGTATTCAATGGTTGTACATGGTTGTAAAATGATAACCACATCTCAAGGTATTGCATAAGAAGTTAGTTATTACATCAAGAAATACTGCCCAATTTAAGAATTAATGCACAATGACCACCTTAAATATTTGAGTAGAAAATTATTCCACCCATTCTCCACTATAATAGTTCAAATCAATACTTTTGAACATGAATGATACTCTCCTAAAGCAAAAAACCAGAGAACTAAGATTGAAACCTGTGATGTCATCAATAAGTCAAATTATGTCAAAATGATTTTACTGCCCAAATGAGTTTTATGCCACAGTAGTACTAGCATCCTTGAACCACAAAATGTAGCGAGAAGCCCTAAGATTTCCCCTGGATGTTCCCCATCGCTTTTACCATCTTCACCAAGTCATCTTGACTCCAGATTTTACATCTTGATGACATCATACATTCAGGTCCGATTTCTGGGGCTTCTGACTGACAGTTCTACATGTTTACAAATATTGATAAGTCATAGATAAAAAATTGCATGAATTCTTAAATTGAGTGGTAGTCCAATTTAATAGCAATGCAGTGATACAGGTCAACATAGATTATAACTAATAGAATGGAAGATCTGTCTCTGACATGCCATCAACAGGCTCACCTTGCAAATAAGTACTTTGAGAACTGGATGCCGATAGAAGGAATCTCTCTGGAAGTGGTTAACTTGTCGGCCACATGCTGTGCAACTGACAATTCCCAGGTGCTCAACTCCTATAAAAAACACACCAAAATTATTAGCCAAAATGGTTACAAATAGGTCTTGATGGGTGACATAGTGGTTAGAGACTGTCTCAATTACCCTGTGGTCAGACTGCTCTGCTATTCATGCATGTATCAAGGTGATATGAAAAGTGAACATGAGTGGAACCGCCAACAAAAGTCGCAGCTGGGTACTTCAGCATTGGGATCATGGTGCAGCTTTTGGCAGAAGGTGTAAAAAAAAAAAAAAGTAATTGCAAACTCTGGATTTGCCCCTGTTCAATAGATAGGTATGGCAGTGGACTTTCATGTGGTGGTCGCAGGTTCTAATCTTGGGGTTGGCAAAATGATTCAAACGGAGTTAGACTCTTGAACCCAACAAGCACAGAATGTTTACATTATGCTATTTGACATTGTCAATTTAAAAGATGGCATTTTTCTGGCAAGATACTAAGACAAAAGTTACACCCCACACCAAAATTAAGCTTGGTAACATTGATGTTGCACACAGTCCATCAATAGGCCTACTTTAGGCTACGACTTGCCAGCGGCCCCAAAAAGGTAACCTGTGCCAATCTGGTCACAGCTTATCACAAGTTACATGCTGGCTTCTTTTCATATAGGGAGTTGTTATAAAATAATATATTCAATTGTGTTGGGAAAAAGTGACTTGATGACACAAAAAATTTTGGGGAGTAATAGCATACTTATATTGAAAATGTTATCATCCCCTATGATCCTGCAGATGTTACATTTGATACTGCTACTCTGATGACAAAGTAAGTCAATGCCAGCATTTTACACAGATATCATCACTTCCTGTTTACCCCTGTAGTTAACAAGTGTAGCATTACCAGATTATTGTTTGAAGGTGCACAGAAATAAACAACTTTGCAAATGCTTGTTAACTTACCTACCAAGCTAGCTATATTCAGCCAATACAATTATCATTAGCTTGCACAATTGTCATTTCCAGTAGTGTATGACAGTAAACTTTTTGTTTTAAAAAAGCAGAGGAGACAGTATTGAGACACAAAACAGAAAGCTCTGGCAATACATGGTTCCAGTGGCAGATGTCCTAACCACTCAACTATTTCTGAGCACCACATGATATTGAAACCTGTTTAAGCTACTAGCCTAGAGTTTTTTGCAAAATCATGACAAATGATTGACCAAACATGATTTGCTTCACACGTGCCTCCAAAATACTTTCAAATTCAGTTTTTTGTTGTTTTTTTCACGTGAAACATTCCACCCTAAAAACTAAAAACAATTCTTCTTGCATGCTCCAGAGCGCACTTAAGATATTTTTAATCAGTTTTCTTCTTATGCACGTCTTTATGCGTGAATTACTTTCTTTTTAACAAAGGGTTATCTGAAGAAAAAATAGCAATTGTAGTCAAAGTTTAGGGAAGTTACATTATAGCCATGCTAATGCCTTAGTTACCAATCTTGCTAGCTAGCTAGCAAGGCTAGGTAACGCTAGGGTAAGCCAACAGCTTTGTAAACAAATGTGTGACACTTCTTTTGCACTGCTAATCAGCAAAAGCAGTAGATGGTGTTGTGTATGCAAGCAATCATTCAGACATTTCTCTCTAAAGTTGAGTAAGATGTCTTGTAGACTCTTACCTGGATAGCAAGCCTATTTGGAAAGCTATACCTAGTTAAAATTACTCACCAGATATGAAATCATCTGAGCAGACCCTGTACTGAATGCTGTCTGTCTTGACGTCTTTGTGATTGATTGATTGAGCCTATCCATAGTCGCCTTCTTTTTTCTGATATTTGCTTTGCTATAAAATGATTTCTTCTCAACTGTTTTTCCTGCCTTACTGGAACAGCCAACCACACAACAAAAGTTGCCCATGGTGTTTGCAGTGCTGACAGCAGCAAGTCGGAATACGCAGTTGCACTGTATTTACGTAGTGGTTTCCTAAGTCTGTGTTCACACACAGCTTTTTTTTTTCCAAAACTGCCACCACCTTTTTTTACATTAAAACATATGCGAAGCAGCCGCAAGGTGCACAAAAGGCGGCCACTCTCGAAAAAGCACTGCACCCGGCAGCTTTTTTGGCAGAGCAGAGCACTTTCAAAAGCTGAGTTTGGTTCAACTTTTCAGAAAAGCGCTGGGTGACATGACCCGCTTTTTTTCTCAGCCAACCAATCATAATGAAGGAGGGGCTGGGTTTCATGCTACGTAGGACGCTGGCTGTTTCCCACAACAACAATAAAGATGGAGAAAGTGCCGGTGGAGAAATTAGTCATTGCAGTAAATGAATAAACAGCATCACAACACCGATCATAAAGAGGTAGTGTGGGATCATACTGGACATGTATTGGGAATATCTGACAAGCCTTTGCTTGTTGCACAACACTGTATTATCTGCTAGAAGTGCCAAGTTAGTTAACGAGCTAGCCAGCTACTCCCCAGCTAACGTCAGATAACGTTATAGTGATCTGCTTTTTATTTCTCCTCACAAAAAGTGCTCCAGGGAGCGCTTCTTCCACAAAAAAAAATGCAATGTGTGAACGCAGCCTAAAATGGATGCTAAGGGTTCTAGAATGCTGCTATGTAAATTTTCTGCCCAAATGGGATTCCAGTTACATTGCCTTGTCACACTAATGGGAAAATGAATAGGGGTGTAAAATGTAAAAAATGATTGCTTCCAACTACGTTCGATACCAACACTGACTATTTTGCTGAAGATCTTTGCATTTAATCTGGATTTCTTTATTTGTTAAGGCTGGTCTGGACCACTTTTGGAACCACCATGAAAAAAAGTGTTAAAAAATGCCAGGCATTAACTAGGTTCGCATTTCAGCATTTGACGCTGACATCACCTGCTCTGCGCGTTCTGCCAGAGATGACACCTGTGACACAACATCCACACTGAGTTTGTTAGCAATTTATTTTTAAATAGATTAAGTTGATAACACCTGTAATAGATTATCCCTGTGACAATTCCAGTATCATGGTTTCATATATTTAAAGGGATGAAACAAATTATGAACGGGAACCAGATATCCTATTCATTTTTAACATAACCTAACAATAAAAAGGAGCCCCGAAATTATGACAACACCTCTGTGGTCTATTGGTAGCTAATGCAATGGCTTCCCTGAGCAATCATGAAGTGTGCAAATGTATGTGAATATCCTGCAACAGTGACTGACCTCCACGTTTCCTTGGAAAGTCTTTCCGCAGTACACCAGATTTCCGGCTACGAAACTCTGGGCCCCTGAAGTCATCTCTTACGTTATCCACTGGTTCAGGCCTCACCAATACAGTGCCTATGTGAATAAAATATGTCACAATAAAATCAAGGATAGATTCAATAGCAACATTCAATATATATTCATAACCTAAGCACAAGGAAATTCGAAGACCTACCTTTTGGTAATCTGGTTAAATCAAGGTGACCATTTGAACTGACTGGTAAATCCAAGTCATCATCACTTCCATTCGAGTCCCCAGATTCATCCAGTCCAGAGTGCTTTATAACAATGGAAGGTTTCCTGTAATATCAGTTAAATAGGAAAGAATGAAAAGTCCCAATGATCATCCAATATTTCCCACAGACTGTCAAGTTACTTCGGCAGGGGCGGGGGGTGGGGTTAACAATATTATTGTATTACTATAATATTATTATTAGTGAAGTTTAATTTAGCGAGCCCAGTAGCTCTGAAGTCTCTCAATCTAGTATAAGCTAATGGCATTGCAACATTAGCTGACTATTATCCTTCCATCTGATTATTGAGGCTACGTTTCAAACCATGTCTCCATTCAGTTTGTGTCGGCACAGTCACACTGCAACTCGAAGGAGCACAGATGCACTGTGTCATATACACATCTACATATACCTAGGCAGGCCGCCAAAATATTAGCATTGCAGGGGAAACACTGTCACACTTTTGTCTTACTGTGGTGCTTTATCTATGCAGGCATGGTCTAAACTGAAATTCTAACTCACCTCCTTGAGCCAGAATATTTTGAGATATCTGTGGAGATTCCTCCCTGGAAAGCAAAGCAAGACAGTTTGTTAGTTGGTCACTTACTGGTAATATTTAGTTTTATATCAAATCAGTGACAATCACAGCAATGTTACAAAGATGGATGCACTCAGTGGCCACTTTGTTAACTACACACTTTTGCATTTATCTAAACTCCTCCAGACAGTGAGTCACATATGAATAAAGCATAAAGCATGCAGATGTGGTTGAGAGGCTCAGTTACTGTTTGACGAAACGTTAGAATGGGCAAGATGTGTGATTGAATTGGCTTTGAACATGGTATAATCGTTTGTGCCAGAAACAGCTGACCTGTGATTTTTGCACACTGTAGTGTCTAGAATTTCCCAAGAATGGTGCAATACACAACACATCTAGTGAGCTGCATTCCTGAGGGCATAAAATGCCTCATTGATGAGAGATCAGGGGACAATGGCAAGACTTGCTCAAGCTAACAGGCGGGCCACAAGTATGCTTGATACAACGGTGATGTGCAGAAGGGCATCCGGGAACACACAACTAGTCAAACGTTGAAGCAGATGGGCTACCGCATCAAAAGACCATGCCACGTTTCACTGCTGTCAGTTAAGAACATTAAGATGAAGCTAAAGTGGGCACATGATCACCAAACCTCAAAGACTAAAGAGCAGAAGAATGCTACTTAGTCTGACGAATCCTGGTTTTTGTTGTGACGTGCTGCTGGCAATGTCAGAAGAATCGGAGCATCATTTGATCACAGCGAACCTAGACATCATTGCTGACCAGGAACATCCCTTCAAGACTCGTCTACCCTTTGTCAAATGCATACTTCCAGGAGGAAAATGTGTCACGTCATGAAGCACGCATCACATCAAGATGGTTCCAGAAACATGACAGCCACTTTAATTTACTCAAATGGTCTGTACAGCCAGTAAATCTCAAACCGAGGCTGATTCAGACGTCAAAAACAATGATGTACTAACCCACAGATTGTGACTATAGAGGACATCAGGCTACATACATGTATTCCACAAAATTTAAATATAAATTTAAATATAAATTACCAATATATATATATAAAAAAAGAAACAGTCTACTCTGTAAGTCGGCCTTTCAACAGCTCATTGGTTTTAAAGAAACAAGTTTTGAAAAACCCAAGTACAAGGCAAGTGTCAGCTATAAAATAATTTAGACATGCTTGGGCTGTAGCAGTGGCTGTGGTGTAACTGGAAAAAAAAAATGTGTGATGTGTAATCTAAATATATATGTTTATATAACTAAAAATAGTGTATCGGTGCAAGTTAGAATCAATACTAAGAACCACAAATCTGAATTTCTAGAGATTACTGAAGGTGTTCCTCAAGGCTTAATTTTAGCACCTGTTTTATTCTCCATTTTTAGATTTTATTTTGGGCAAAGCATATTCAGCCAGCAAAGATTCACTTATACGTAGATGACACGGTCATCTATATAGTTGATTCCTCCCTTAATCAAGCTACTAGAGACCTCCAAATTGCTTTTCAGACACTTCAATCTACACTTCTCCAATTTAAGTTAGTCTTAAATGCACATAAAACTAAATTTATGACATTCACCAGACGTCGTTTACAGCTTGCCAAATTAGAAAAGGTCTCATCCTACAAGTATCTTGGCATGTGGCTGACTGAAAAGCTATCCTTATCCTTATTCCTTTAACATACATACTGAAGACCTTGTGAAGAACCATAAGCTGAAACTGGGTTTTTACTTTCGTTTTAAGAAATGTTTTTCCTTTGAGGCAAGAAAGAAGGTAGTTCAATCCACAAACTACGTCCTGTGTATGCATGCATCCTGCTCATTGCTACACAAGCATCTCTGCTCTTCATTCTGAATGCTAAAATGAGCACTCATCACTGTATATTTGATTGGTTGGATTTCACGTCAATCTTTCCAGGAACATTGTAACAGCTTTACCAAGCTGTTCTTTCCCTATGTGTTGTATTGTATATCATATGCGTTTTATGTGGGACATGTGTAATATGTATATATTTGCTTTTAACTTATTAATGCTGCTGTCTTGGCCAGGTGTCTCTTGTAAAAGAGATATTATATCTCAAGAGACTTGCTGGTTAAAGAAAGGTTAAAGAAAAAAAAAATCGACTTAAATCCATAAAGACGAAGAAAAATGCATATGACAAAATGCCAGAAACATTGAGTTAAACAATTACCTCTGTTGTAATTTGGCCTGTTGAATTTGGCACAGTACGGCTCCTGCTCGTCAGACCTGTGGATACAGGATCAAGTAAGTGAGATTCCCATGTTCAGTAAAAGTGCTAGTAAAGTATGCAAACAATAATAAGAATTTTTTCCCCATCACTCATGATTAGATTAATCAGAGTCTCTACCATGAGCATCCTCAGAGGCTGGTGTGCGATTGCTGTCCTCAACTGGAGAATGAGCCAGGTACTCGTGTAGTTTGGTCACTAATACATTCAGCTTGCTGGCAGTGGTGCTGCAGTCAATGAGAGAGAGCACAGTTAGGTAAAATTGGCAGTTTGCGATACCTGGCAAGTTAACAAACTCATTGTTTAGCTACCATTTACTGGACCTCTTTAAGTACAAATTAAAAACAAACAGGGGCAACTTAACATTAGTGATTATGAAGTGTATGACTGTTGTCCAGGTCAGTTTCTTCAAGCATGGTCTTTTGTTTGAGTGTTTGAGAGTCCACAATTGTTTGTCCTCTGAGATACTATTAAAATATTTGGTGTCTGAAACAAAAACCTCAATCAACTGTTGCAACTTACTCCTGCATGTCAATACAATAATTGTAGATGATAACCAGAGCAGGGGCCTGAAATGTCCCTACGGTGTTTTTACAGTAACATCAACTCTAACGCTTTTCTTGGTTCCTTGACAGCAGGGGAGCACAACTGGGTAACTAGATAAAAAATAAATGAGAAACAACTGTTTTGGAATAAACAGTATGTAGATCATAAAAGCAAAATTAGGCCTATTTGTCCACTGAATTTAATAGAAATCCATTCATACATTTTTGAGCTATCCTGCTGTCTAACTCTAACTGAGACAGTCTAATTAACAGGGCCAAAAACATAACCTTTTGGCAGAGGTAATAACATGTAAATATACACACTGGAAATGCACAGCTCTTTGTGAGATGAACTTAATACACATAATGTATCATCTCTGATATTCATCCCAGGTAAGAACACATCAAGAAATAGCTGAATATAAGCATCAGCCAAGACTGCGGTTTGCCCTCAGTTCATTTTATTATGCTAGGCTTCCATTTGAGTAACTGCTGGCTATCAGATGTCAACATCCATCGCCTTTTACCCATAAAAAAGTATGGAACAACAGTCAAACAATGAACAATATACTCTAGAGCATACAGGGTTGTTTGCTGTCGTTGGTACAGTTATGTTCTCCACACAACAGTTTGCATGGAGGAGGAGCAAGATCCGCATTTTCAGGCAGTCTCGATGTGGTTATTTGGTGCGCATACAAGTTCTAATGGCCTTGTTCTCACCTGCCCAAACAAATCAAACAGACATGCTTGGTGTGAATTGTTACGCATTGGTGCCATTCTGTTTCAGAGAATGTATACACAATTACTTCAGTTTGTCTTCAAGATTGAATGCAACAAAGCACGACCATCTAGGTCTATGCGCAGAACCACCAATGCAGATCTATAAATGCTTGCACTGCTGTAGACACAGCAAGCAAACTACGGCGACACTTGAATGCAAAACTATAGCCTAGCCTTAACCCATACATTAGCAACTGAACCGCTGAACTAAAAAGAAGAATGAACGAATCACTCACATCTGCACTGTTTCTTTCACTCTTTCCGATACACCTGTACGGTTCATTCAGTCCAAAACAAAGATGTTGATTCAACAACTGAGCTACTAAACCATACACTAGCAACTGAACTGTTGAACGAAGTAGTAGTTGTTTGGGTGTCATGAAAAGACAACAATTAGGCAAGGCAACGAGACTATTAGGTGCACAACCAGCAATTCGTACACTTGTTTGTCACATTGTGAGGGCACATGAAGGATTAAGGCTAGCTTAATTTATGGTTCAACGTCAAAGTGTCTGTGGTGACGGTGTAGACTGGAGTTTGACAACCTTGACGAAGGGCAACACAAGACCGGAAGAACTGTGATTGGTCCGCTTCATATTTCCTCCTACGTGTTTCTGGTTGGTTTCTGCGAATAATGAAGACAACATGGAGCGGGTCGAAGAGAGACCATCTTCTCCTTTTCAAACACAAATGAGCTCTTCTTCCTGATCTAAAGCCATTTCCACTTCCAAATCACTATCTGCAACCATTGTACCGTTCTGTTTCAGAGAATGTAAACACCATTACTTCCATTTCACAGAAAGCAACAAAGCACAATACTGGCATCTAGCGTCTCGGCGGTCTACGCGCAGAACCAACTACGCAGAACTATAAACGCTCGCACCGCCATGGACATCGCAAGCAGCTGATCAGAAATTTGTTCTGATGGCTTCCTCCTTGAATACACACAAAACAGAACATTCAAATGGTTGTTAAAATCAACTTAAAATGTCTCAGCAACAAACCACTCCACGCCCAAGTTCAACATCTGACAGACAATGAAACCAAACTTCTGAAGGAAACCGCCCCACCAGAGTCCCTCACTTCAGAAGACGTTTTCTGAGCAGCCGCATCGGTCAGGATCGGACTCGAGATGCAAGTGAATGGCTAATGGACTACAGCGACATACTGAGGTCGATCGGCGTTAAAATCGAGCCTGAACAGTATCCGGATTTGGCCAAGCCCTTCGCATTGCAAAAATACGTGCGCCATCATCCATTTGCGGACACTGAAGAAAATAACGTGGGCCCATATGTCTCAGTAAACTGACAGTCAACTTCAGAAGATAGCTAGAGCATAATTCATTTATGAGGAACTTCACTGAAAATAACACAGGGTAAATTGTATTCATCATTGATTGCAATTTTTTTGGTAGAATAGTAGTACAGTCAGAATTTAGCCACCACAATATTATTATTTGATCATTTGGGGCCATCATTACGATAGCTGATATATATAATAAGAGGCTGCACATCCAAAACCAACTTCAGCTTTGTATAATTAGCTAGCTATATTTTATTATTTCAACCTGACTTTGTTATCTTGGTCGCAGCACAAGCTAAGGAGCACTGCCGCTGAGACATCGTCAAAATAGCATTAAAACCCACATTCCTGTTACGTACATACATGCTTTGTCTGCTTTGAAAAATGCTAAAGTTACAAACACTAGATTTAGCTGGCGTTAGCTAGACGCTAGCAACCTAGCTGATGCAGCTAGTAGGTTCATGCTCGTTAGTGAATAGCAACCAAACGCAATTCATTTCTCTGTTATTTTACCTCAGCATTCCCGTAGACATCTTGAGAAGCCAGAGAATACAGCAGCTGAACAACCGAAGTCGTTCAAAAGCGTATCATCTCATGGTACCAATCTGATCTGGTGAAAATATGGCGCTCAATCTGCGGCCAGCATCAAAGAATAAACACATATAAGAGAGTCAACTGGAATTGACACCCAGGCAGGGAACGTTTGTAGTTCTGTTCATTACATAGTACACAACTGCGCATGTCTGCTGCTGCTGCTGCTGCTGCTGCTGCTGCTGCTGCTGCTGCTTCTTCTTCTTCTTCTTCTTCTTCTTCTTCGTCTTCGTCTTCGTCTTCTTCTTCTTCTTCTCCTTCTTCTCCTTCTTCTTCTTCTTCCTCTTCTTCTTGTCTTTTAAACGTGGTTGCGTGCATTACTGCCACCCTCTGCTTCGGAGTGTGAACCAGAGACTAGATTCTAGCCTATCTGTTATAAATGCTATAACAGTTATAAATGCTGTTATTAATCCTGTTATAAATAAATAAAATCAAAGAAAATTCTGCAACATGTGCCACTTGATATGTTCATTATTATTGTCTTCATGTTAAATTCTCTGATTCCCGCCTTTTTAAATCCTTCTTTCATTTGTTCTCTTTCCTTCCTCCACACTGCATAATCACATGTTCGACTGACTCTCAACCTGACAGTGATCACATAGGCCAGTTGGAGCATGTCAGCTTCCATAACACCTAAATTCTTAATGAATGTTGATTATTTGGGATATTCCAATTTGTGCATATTCATTAAAAAACACAAATGGACCACAGGGTCTGATTATAATATTGTCCAGATCTGTCAAATCCGGCTTGTGTCCCCTAAGCATACCAATGTTGGACATCTTGTCCCATGACATGACTTTTTCGGCTATGTTGATTAAATAAAATTGTTTTTAATTAAATACACTTGCCAGTAATTTGTAGTTTATTTTGATGCATTTGTTGAAAGTGAAGTAGGTTTGTTGAGAACTTGTAATTAGATTTTTTTTTTTTCTCATCTCTGAATCCAGAACAGGTAAAGCGCCTGTTACAGCAGGGTGAACTGATTGTCCAGCAGGTGGAGCCAGACGCGTTTCCTTTCATCTGTGCCACAGACACAACAGAAATGAATGGACTCCCAGATCTGTCCCCTTAGTTAACTTTGTCGTTTATAATTTACACAATGATTTCGAGAAATCCATAGTATAACCTGTGATCAGTTGTTTCTAGGTGCCAGTTTCTTGAAACCAGGTGTTTGAAGGCCTATTACAACTCAAACTTAATTTGTCCTATTGATGACATCCACATGATACAATGAGGAAAGGTCTTCCAAGGTAGCCCAAAGATAAATAAAAAAAATAAACAGACAGTAAGACCTTGAACGCAAAACAGTTAAAGCTTATTAATGCTATAATAACAGCAAGGTTTTGGTATCTGGACACAGATAACGTACAGTGGAGGGTAAAGTCACCGAAACCTGATTTACTCACTTTTTTAATTTGTGAAATAGAGTTTATCCACATTTCTCAGCTAATATTAGGAAATAATAGGGTTAGCCGTCACATTTTTTTACTCATCGGTTTATTCCTCAGCACTGACAATTTCATTCATTAACTTTCTTAACCTCCTTATCCCTACGAAACACCAACAAAACACCTGGGACAGACCGCCAGTTCATCACAGGGCCAACACACAGACAAATACACTCAGGAAGGAAGCCCACGCAAACACAGGGAGAACATGCAGCCTCAACACAGAAAGAGCCAGGGATCAAACCCCTGTGTTCGAGGTTCTTTCCGTTGTGAGCCGACAGTGATAACTATTTAACATTTACACTTTTTTATAATGTCTGTCAAGCAAAAATAACTGTTGATTTAACTTGACAGGACAGTTTCTTCTTTGCAGGATTTTTAGACTGTAGCTACATGGCATGTTGTCACCGTGCTGTTGAGGGAAAGTCTAATTATTGTGTCTATGACCAAAAATAATTATTTACAGAGGGTTGCATGGTGTCATGCTGTCTTGTCAAACAGCAACCTATGAAAATCAGCAACAAAGTCAACGGTAACGTACAGAGGCGAACCTGATGAAGCAGCAATGTGAAGCACATCAGTCACTCCAAATAGTTTTAATAGGATCAAAATAATTCTTTGGAAACATTGACTGTTTAAATTACATGGCAGTAATTACTTATGTACACTCGTCAAAGTTATTGGATTTTCACAATGTAGCCTACAACATGGTGTAAGATTAGTCTATTACATGTTGGCCAGTCTGTGATAAAGTTCTGCATTATGTCCACTGGACAGTGGAAACAGTCAAGCCTCTTATCAAGAAAGCAAAAATGTGTAATTGGCCTTGCTATCTTTTTTAATTACTGTCCCTGTGACAACTTACCCTTGTGACATCGAACCCGGGTCTCCCCTAATGGTGTCAGCATCATTTAAGTTAACCTTTGAAAAAAGAATGATAGTAAGCCTATGAAACATTTTAAGAGGGCACTATAGAAATATCCCAGAACTATGAACTATATATAACACACCTATAGGAAATATCCTTGTGACAGCATAAGAGATAAAAAGAAAATACCATTGGAAGCTGACCACACACACACACACACACACACACAGTCTCTTAACAGCCATACCATCTCCATACCATCTAAAGTAAAACTTTTGCAGGTAAGAGAGTGTTTCTTTTTACTATTTTTTTTATTTTACCAATACACAGGATTTGATGCTGGAAGCCATTGTGCCATAATTCAAGATGAGTATTCACACAGAAGCCCGATCCAGAAGTCAAAAGAATGATCTATTAACCCCACAAATGGCGACTATAGAGGACATCAGGCTACACCATCATAAATCTACAGGACCATCAGACCAGGCAGCACCATTCACCAGCCTAAATGTTACAGGTTGAGTATAGAAGTGTGTCGGGTGTGTCACTGGGGTTATCAAGTGGGCACCAGAAACCCCCTTTGATACCAAATACAGCTGAATTCACCTACGCTGTCCTGTGCTTGTGTTGAGGCCCGTCCCCAGCTCCCACCGCTATTCGATCATTTCCAAACTCGCTATTTCAACAACAATACGCTTATATGGGACGGTTGATTCTGCGGGCTTTTGGCTGGCTTGGGACGGCCCGCTCGTAACGTCCCTGTCTGGCGGTGACGTCACATGAGGGGCGGGGAAAACATTCCATCCGCCGTCTACTTTGTCTCTACGTGGAGGAGGCAGGACCAGGACCCCAGACTGGACGCTGTCTGGAATTTCAGGAGCACCGAAAGTGAGTAGCAATTTCCTGGCAACTTCGAGTCTAAGAACCAGCGACATACAGTTAGAGTTTGTTTCCTCGCTTTGTGTTAAAATTACCTCCATGCTCTAATCTGTCCTCTCCGTGATAGTCGTTATGTTCTGTCTAGACAGGTAGCTTTGCGAGGGTGAACAGGAATTGTTTCCTGCCTATACAACTTGCATGTCTGTTGCTAGCCGGCTAGCTTTAGCTACACCTTCACTGTAGCCTATTCATCCCGTCTGCTCACGATGCTAGGCAGCCCGTAGAAATATTGAAATAAAAAAAAAAAAAACCAGAGTCCTGCAAATTGTGGCCGGATAACTTTTGGCAGAAGTTCCAGGCAAACACCTAAGGTAGCTGATGCTTTAACCCAAGAATGACTAGTTGTTACATCTTGGGGATTTTTTTTTAAAGAGAAGGTACATGTTATCTCTGTGATCTTGGAAATGTTTTTGTGAACATGACTAAGTCCCCTGTGAAAGCAACGAAACGGGGGCGACATAACTTAAGTCTGCTCCTTTTACCACATCGGCGCACACCGGAGGTAGCCGGATAGGCGGACCCTGCACTGCATTTAAAACTGTCCCGGTACATAAGGAGGCACACATGAACACACACACACACACACACACACACACACAGCAGGGTAAGGACTCTTGATGCCAGGTCACAATGCAAACATATGGATTGGTTAAATCAAGTGGACCCACTCCTCTCCCATGCTGTGTGTGTGTGTGTGTGTGTGTGTGTGTGTGTAACCTCAGTGTTGTTGCCTTTTCACTGTCAGTTTTTAAGGTCACAATTCACTCCCCCAATCTTATTGACAGATCTGCCACGTTTGTCTTGTTGACACTTTGTATGATGACAACGCCTTCCTGGTAAATGTTTTACCTTCCATTTAATAGACAAACTCCTCCCTCGCCTGTCACGGTCGAATGAAGAAAGAGCCATCGCTCAAGTAAAGGGGAAACTGGTATAGTTGATTCTCCAACAGAGTTTTCTTTGGTTTCTATTTAATTTTATCTTTATGAAGCCTATTGTAAACCAGCTTACTACTTGGTGGTTTACCAGATTTCCCCTACAGACTCATGTGGACAGTTACATTTAGGATCACAGTGGAATATTTGAATATCTGTCACTGTTGTTCAGTCAGGCAGTATGATATTGTCAAAAAACAAACTACCTTGTAATTTGATGAATATTGTGATTTAGGATGTAAACTGTGATACATGGGTGAACTTCCCTCATTGCTGGTGCTGTTCCTTCCCTCAGTATCGTTGGTTCCTCATAGCATTGTTCAGTAGGCCTTTGTGTTACTTGTATTATAGGTACTATATTTGGGGGGGCGTGGAGAGACAGTGCTTCCATACAAATGTTTTAACAGCTGTTTAGTTGTTAAAGACATGAGTGAGTCTGTTTTTAGATTCATTCTCAGTACCAGGAGACACTCGAAGTTGTGCTCTTGGTATCAGCAGTGAAAAGTGTTATTAGCACATTCCTAATGGGAAAGGGAAATGCTCAAATTCATGGTAACTGTGCTCGTCATTAAAGTGAGTGCAAATGTGGTATGCATGTGTACAGTTGTTAACAGCAGATGAGGTGAGATCTGTGAGTTTGGAGATTTGCCTCGCTCATGCTCCAAACCCATGTGAGAGCACCTGGGTGTTTTTAAATGCAGACATTAAATTTGTGATATTATCTCTATGAAGAGGAACCAGACAGTCAAGAAGGAAGAGGGAGTGTGCATAACGTTCGTTTCCACCCTTCCACACACTCACACCTGTGCAAATGAACAGGTTGCCCCACTTTATGTTCTCTCTGGATGTCAAACAGGTGCCTTCAGCTGTTACTCAGTGCAGAGAAAGTGTTCAAAGCTATTTACAGGCAGGCTGTCATGTAATTTGTCCTTGTTGTATTTGCTGGTTTTATTCTTACATAACCCTGTTTTTAATTCATGGTGGCTGTAGCCTATTTATCTCAATAGCTCCTACCTATGTTTGTTTCATTTTCAATAAAGCACTTTGTAACTTTGTTTTGAAAAGTACTATACAAATAGGCTACTGTTTATTACTCTGAGGAGGATAGGCTTGGGTGGAAAGCACAGGGGCTTTGTTTGTGGTGCATTTTACTGTACTACTACTAATAATGTGATAGTTCATTAATCCCCATGCGGAAATTGACATTTGACCCCCTCCACAGGGAGGTCAGAGGTCAGGTTCAGCTACAGAACAGCAGCTCTGGAGGTAGGGATTCAGTGTCTTGTCAGCAGAGTGGATGCTTGCTGACATGTGGGTTTTGTTTGAAGGATGGTCTCCCTACACACTTCGTCACCGACTGTACCGTATAGCTGTGACCCTCAGAGTTTGCAGCAGTTATAGGATAATGCTTTAAAGCGCTTGTGTTGTCAAAGTATTTAGTAATGGCAAACCCTTGTAGGTGTGGCCGCTTACTTGAAGTAGAACCAACCCCAGCAACCTGTCTAATGACATTCCCTTGTGATGGGCATTGAGGATTCCTGTGTTAACACCTTTTCTTGCTTGTGACTCTGCAACACACTGCTTCCCTTACACAGTCGGTGAATAGTAGTTCTCTTTATAGAACAAGTTGTTTGAGCTACAAAGGTTAGCTATTGACTGCCAGGGATCCCTCTCATGTGGCTCTTTAATTTGAATATTTCCAAGATGAGCCACCATATAGCCAAAGCTTCGGATGCTTTTATAACAACCCTAAACACAACCCAGGGCACTATGCTCACTGCAATGTATGTTGAGTTGTGTAAACTGAACTTGTTTGTTTTCGTCACCTCTTCCCTAACTGTCAGCATGGCTGTGCTTATCTTAGCCACACAGCCTGAAAAAGGAAATGAAGGGCTAGTGTTATGGAGCGCGCCGTCTTTGTAAGCCGGTTTGCTTCACATCTGCATGTGATTGTGACAGGGCTGAAAATGTCCATGTTCTCCAGACTATGTTGGGTGTGTGCACATGAGCTTGACCACACTTGGGAAGGGTGCCCAGTCTATTTGTGTGCCTCACATTTCCCATGTAACTGTGTGGATGAAACACTGGCAGGGCGGGGTCTGTTGGCTCGACACATTTCACTCTGCCATCTGGGAGCAGCCCTCCTCTTTAAATTGACTGAAAGATCCATCAAAGGCAATTGTAAATGGTGTTGATGTGCTGTTTTTGGCTTAGCAATTAAAGCTGGTACTTGGAAGGAAATACTTGTGTGTGTGGGACTTGCATGTGTTGTTTTCGCTTTATCACAAGATCCCTATGGAGCCGTTTGGTTATGTTGAGTCCCACCTAACAAGAATGTATTTTAGCTGAATTCAGTTAGAAATGCTGAACTTTGTTTTAATTTTGGAAACAGTTTTTTTTCCTACACAGTTTAGTCTAACCGTAAGTCAAGAGCCGATAGCATCATTCTGCTCTGTTGTACTCTTGTATTGCAGCCAAGCATTGCCTGTATTGACATTTCAATAATGTATTTGAACTCTATCAGAGGTATTGTCATGCTTCCAGGCAAACGTGGGCTGCTGCATTTGAGAGGCTGCTATTACATTTAGTTGAACAGTGCAGGAATGTTTCTGTGCTCTCCAAGCAAGCAGTCCAGCTGTCAAGCACAGCAACTGTCTTTGGAGCCTGACACTCAGGACTCATTTTCTAACGTTACAAAGGATTTATTGCCTTGGTTTATGGTGGTGATAACAAACCCTCTTTTCTTCTGTACACCAGTGACACCCCTCACATTTGTCTGTTGCCATCTGTGCCCTGCGCTCCATGTACTTAACCCCTCTTCTCCTCCCTGTCGAGGGTGTGACAAGGGTTGGCAAATGAGGTAATGTTTGTAGGCCTTTATTGTAGCTGGGCCGACTTCAGCAGCCTCATTTCACATCCTTCTGGAGAAAAGTTAAATATAGCAGCTCTCGCATCGTCATTTTCCTAATCGTTTAGTCAGGACTTCGTACTTGCCCTGATTTGTACAAGAAAAACACTCCGTTCTCCCTCTTTCAGTGAGTCAAATATAAAAAAGGTATGTCTGTTTTAGAGTTGTTGCTCATTAGGCTAAATTGACAAATTTGGCCTTGCTGTTGCTATTACCTAGAATCTATTCTCTAGTGTGTTTGGCTTTTTGTATTGTTAATACAAACAACATAAACATGAGGTCATTTGATTGGCCTTGTTGGGGCAACTCGCTATAGAATAGTTTTCATCACTTGATAATATCACAGGCTTTTTTAGGATCATAAAATAGCATTGTAGGAACTGAGTCACATCTTGGTCCCCGCACGGCTGCTGTTGAATCATCTTTCCTGAATACAATCAATAGTTTCATTCATGGAGGAGGTTGCACAGTTTCACGACTTTTGTCCATTGTTTGTCTTCTTGAATGTGTGCCTGTGATGCTAGTAGCTACTGCAGATAGAGAGAGACTAGATCCCCAGGATATAGGCTTATATTCAATGATGTTTTTAGAATGATAAAACAGATGGATTATGACTCCTGATCCATTTCTGTAACTGCGCATCACCTTATCAATATTTTAATACTGTTTTGCACATGTAGCAATATGGAAGTCAGACTTGGCCTTGCCCAGCTTCTCTGGGACAAATTCATGCTGTGAAAACAAAGGATCTGTACTCCAGATCAGGAAATCAGGACACTTTCTGTCCTGAAAAGCTGTGTTCCTTAATTAATTTCAGTCTAAACCTTTTTTTGTCCGCCTGAGCTTTGTTGTGTGAAAACTTCGGTCAGAAAGGAATGCTATCATTCCAGTTCAGCCTTGGACCGGAGTGAGAGCGAGGCGGCACAGCACACCCCGCTCACCTCTGTTATAAGTGAAGCACACTCTGCTCAGGCCGATTGCATTCCTCTACCACTAGAGCATGGGAAGGAGGCGCTTGGAGGAATTCCTTATTTTTTAAGTGATATTCAGATGGTTCTTTTGCCTGACAGTTGTTTATGAACGAGTAGATTTCCTTGTCAAGAAAAATAGCTGACAGATCAAGTCCCACAGGCTGTTGCCTTGCTTTGTAGCTCAAGTATTTATATATCTAGATGAGTCTGTCTGGGTGGTGGCAGTGCTTTTCACTGCTCAAATATAAAAACATTACCCACACGGTGTCAGATACGGTCATCATGATCTTTGAATATTGGTGATATAACAGAACTCACACAAATATTCTAGCTGCTATGTAGTCACACAAATATTCTAGCTGTTATGTAGTCACACAAATATTCTAGCTGTTATGTAGTCACATAATATTAGACTCCATCACCGTCTCCTCCCATTATTAGTAGCTTAGTTTTCAGGAATAATCTTAGATCACCAAAATTACAAGCAACCAGTAGTAAGGAGTGCAAGGTCAGGGCCGCAACCAGTAGTAAGGAGTGCAAGGTCAGGGCCATATAGTGCACTGAGAATATTCCTCTGACCATAATGATAATAATAGCATTTCTTTATAAAGCGCTTTACAAAGACAAAAAGACATTATATTAAAACTAGTCAATAATAAATGAGGCCAAAGAATTACGAATCTAAAGCCTTGGACAGATAGAAAGCGTCAGATGTTAGCACCAACAAATGCACCTATTATTCTCAATGGCTGCAGGCAAACTAGAGGCATTAAGTGGCAGTCAAACTGTTTTGACGCGGCTCCCAGCTTCAGCTCAGAACTCGGTTCAGTTTCAGAGCATCAATGTGGGGAACAGACCTCCAAAGTACAATGTTTTCTGACATCCATGAACTGCAGGAGTGACCAGCTGATCTTCTATTTGTCCACTGACGCTTCATATCTGTCCAGGGCTTTAAAGAATTGTTGCGGAAAGCAATTTTAATAAAATTGGCTTTAAGAAATGATTTAAAATGCTTAACTGGCTCCTCTGGCAGGTTGTTCCACAGTACAGAGGCTCTGTACTGGACAGTGAAACAGACAGGACCATACAGTGATCATGTAAGGGAGAAGTACTGGGAAAATAAATAAAATAAGAGCTAAGGAGGGAGGTCGAAGGGATTTTTAGAGCATTTGGAGTGAGTAGAGAACAGGGAATGTGATTCAGTGGGGAGATGTGAGGTACTTCTTGAAAAAAATTAGTTTTCAGCCTCTGACAGAAGTTGGGGAGTGACTCTGCTGTTCTGACAGAAGAGGGAAAGTCATGCCACTATTAGAGAGGAGGGAGAAGAGCTGAGTGACTCTGCTGAGCAATGACCAGGGAAGAGAGAGCCAGGCTGCCTTTAGTGGACGGCTGGTGTGAAGGACTAGAGGTATGAGGGTGCGGATCCCTTCGCAGTCTCCTGAATTGGCCAGCAGTTGTTGGGGTTGAAAGGAGTGTTAAGGGAAGCCAGTGAGGATGCGGCTCCTCTACATCCTCCCTTCTGCCCCTTTTAAGACCCCATTGATGACTGGGTGCTTTTTTCTCTCTCTCTACAGTCCCACCTTTCTCTGACTGACCACTTCAGGTCAATCACAGGAAAATGGCAGGAAAGATTGCGAAAGAAGAGCTGGAAGAACTGAGAGAGGCCTTCGGGAAAGTTGGTGAGTAAAAGTCAATATTACTCTTACACCAGTCCATAGCTGTTACAGCCGCTGCATTGATAGTGAAACATCTGGACAGTCTGAGCCCCAGATGCCATCTCGTCCACACTTCCTAATGTTTATGATTAAAATGGATAAAGTACATGAATTAGGATTACATACTTTTCTCATTGTTCATACTTCAAAAAGCCGGCACAAAAATGCCTGAACCTTCTGTTATCTCTTTCAAGGGTTTGCCTTGATTGTGTGAAAAGAGATGGAGGGTTGAGGGCTTGTTCACTGGCTTTATTAGACAGATAGAGGTTAAAAAAAGAAAACATAATTCTTGTTGATTGTGTATTTCCATTCTAGGACCGTCCTACCGTAGCATACCAGGAAATAGTTTGGTGATTTTCTAACTGTAATGGCATGAATTAAATATTTTGTTCAGCGATTTTCTTTGTTACAGCAACACTGTGCTACCACAGCACTTTGGTGTTAGCAGGTGGAGTTTTAAATGTCAACGTAGTTTCACTTACTCCAGTCATGCATACCCCCCCTCCACCCAAGCACCTAGAAAGCGCCAGTGCACTTGTCTAACTGCATGAGCATCTAATACCTCTTTGACTCAACTGTACCATATCTCCTGGTGTCTGATTCTCCTTATTGTGTTTCTATAGATCTTGACAGCAACGGCTTTATCTGTGACTATGAACTCCATGAGCTCTTCAAAGTGGCCAACCTTCCCCAGCCCGGATACAGGGTCCGAGAGATCATCCAGAAACTTGATCGCAACAAGGATAATAAGATCAGCTTCGATGAGTTTGTGGCGGTACGTTGACTAGGAGCTCGGAGCTGCTTGTGTACTCTTCTCAAGGAGTCTGTACCAGCAGAGCAAGTTTGGCCAGTTTTCCCTATTGGTCAGAGATTTTCTTGCTGTGAGTTGGTCTCTGTTTTCTTTTCTGACTAAAGCACCACTGGCTCCTGAGCGGGACCGCTATGCAAAGCCGCTTTTAGCAGCCGAGCGTTCGCTACATACACAATAGAGCTGAACACTCAGGGAATGAGGAAATGAGGTCAGCAAAGTGGTGTGAGTTCCAGTATTTTGTTTCGCCAGTGATGAGAGAGCAGTCATTCACAGGGGCAGCCTCTGGTGCAGGGCCTCAGCAGGACTCAAAATGTTAAGATCCCCCTACAGCAGGGCTGAACAAAACCTCGCTGTGTGTTTTCCTTCTTTGAGAATTCAAAAGCACTGTATCATGGTATGAGGCTCGGCCTGCTCAGCCACCAGAGACAACCACAACCACGTTTTTTTTTCATACCTTACATGTCTCACAGTAATGGAATGGATGATTGTAAAAATGTGTTCCTGCAAAAGTAGTTCATTTTATCATTGTTCAAGCCTAACCCCGACTATGAAAACAGCTAAAAGTGAAAAGAGATTGATTTATCAGGACTTTATTGTGTTCGAAAAGCTCTAACTGCGCATTTAGAGGTGGTTGAATTTAACCCTTAAAAGTTGTATGAATCCTGCTGTTCACTTTATTTTTTTAAGATTAAGAGGAGAACTTGTATTGGTAAACTTGCTGCAAGTGAATATATCTACAAATTGATCCTCAGGTAAAGCACTGATGGGCACAGCGTTGCTACACAGAGGCAGACGTTAACTTCACCCAACAGATGTTTCAGTCCTGATATGAATTTGGGGTGGAATGTAATGGGCTTGTTCATAATCTTACTATTTTAGGCAGTTCTCATAGTTTTATGCTGACAGGATTTTAGGATTCAGCTGTTTTCTTATGTGGGTTTAGCCACAATTATGTATGATATCACAACTGGTAGGAAAAAACAAGGGTATGCTTGATTTTTTCTTTAGTCAGTTGCTGAGATATCTTGAAAATTAACAAACACATTTGGATGAAATGTTGTGGACATGTTGTGCCCTTGGCCCAAGGATCGGTTAATTAGATTTTGGTAATGATCCGGGATTTCCTCCATTAGATGATTATTGTTTTTTTGAGCCACAACTATTATGCTGTGTTCGTTTACTGGTGGGAAAGTCTGATAATCTGGAATTCCAAGTCGGCTGCTAAACAGCACCGCATTCATGACACGTGCTGTTTTCTGGGAAAATCAAACCCGGAAGAAATGTTCAGCGTTGGCAGAGGTTTGCACTCTACCAAGTACATTTGTTTATTGGTGTTTTTATTTTCATTATCAAAATAAATTCATATTAATCTGATTTACATGCAAATGTGGATTGAATGTGTTAGAACAAATCTCTATCTCAGTACCCATGAAGCTGAATACAAAAGTCTGCATTTTGTTGGACTTGCAGAATTGAGGGGAAATCCTTATCCTCTGTGCAAGGTCATGATTATATGTTGTGGTTACCTCTTCTACCTAGAGTGCACAAAAAGTGTGAGCTGGCACCCTGCGACCTTGTGTTTGTTTGTGGTGGTGTGCGGTGTGCTATTTAAACAAGTCATGGCTGAATAGCTCATTGTGGTCGCACACCACAATGCCAAGGTCTGCAGGGCTGAGGTCACTGATGAAGCAAAGATAATTTCAGGCTCAGGAAGTATCAGACTCATTAACATAGAATATGTATTGTCAAAGCAGCTTTGTATGAAACAACTCGCACTTTGTGTCCTAATGTTAAAACACATTCGAACTCACACCACATAGCTGTCTACACTCCCATTAGCCTATTGTTGTTGTCAGGAGTTTAGAAATTATTAGGTGCAGTTGTGGACTGGGGATCAGCCTAAGTGTAGTGTGGGTGACTGTAGCTGTGTGTGGTGCGATGGTGGCTGAGTGTCTTACTGCTGAGCCCTCTGGAGCTGTCCTGGGCCTAATGTCATGAAACATCTGTGATGGGAGGCGCCCACTTGATAACCGCAATGACACACTGGCACTCACACACGCAGTGCTGTAATAGTTAGATTAGGTGTCTAGTGAATGCCCAGTCTCAGTAGAAATCATTAAAGTAAACTGCACAACGCAGCAATTATGAATGCTTGAAGGCCAATACCGAATCTTAGGAGAGGGAAAGACATGTTTGTTGTTTTTAATACAATTCAATCATAGGCTGACAACACTGAATGAAGTGTGAAGGTAAAATACTAATTTATTTGTTTAATCTATTACAATAAGATCGAGCCACCTTCATCCTGGACCCCTCTTATTTATGAAGACACATTGAACTTTTTTCGTTTTAGTAGATTTTCAAAAAGTTTTGTCGGCGCTCCTAATGACGGTCAGCTTTGTGTTTCCATCCGGATGGAAAGGAGACGTTCCAGCGGCGCTGCTGTGTCTGCCTAGTGACCTCGGTTGTCATGGCGGTTGACGAGAGCTCGTTAAGACAACAAGACATGCAAACAGGGCTAAAAGGAGAGGAGATGATTGAGGCTTTTACACAAAAGGTTAAAGGACTCTATATATGCCTCATCTCTGAACAATTGATGACTAAAATAAACTTGTAGCTATAGGAGAAGACGGGCTGTGTGTGGAACAGAGAGTGAGAGAGGAGCAGCACCAGAGGGAAACACTAATATGAAGAATTAATTAAATAAATATGTCCAAAATAACAGTAATTATCACCTGAATGGCAAAATTACTAATTGATTCACCAGTATCAGAATAACTATAATTTTGTGTGATTTTTGTAATAGAGTTGCAGAAATGCACATCAGCACAGTCTACACATTCGGACACAGACGGATTCTATTAGTGCTTTCAGGGTAAAATTTTTCTGGTTTGAATTTTCTAGTCAAGACTTCTATGCAATGCTGACAATGCAAAAGCACTATAAGCAAATACTGAGAGGCAGCTGCCATGAACAGCGCCAGGCAACGCTATTATTTATTTTCAACAACATAAAATGTAATTAGCGCTCACATCTACCAATTACCAATTGATTTTAAAATGTATAAAAGTCCCTAATTGATTTGCCAAACCTATGAATTTGTCAGCCTATACAACACAGTGATATTCTCTCTCAAAAAAATCTTAAAATATGTTTTAAATTGCTATTGTATTGATTTCCATTTAATTGTCATATGTTTGCATTGTTTTGTAAAAAATGAAAAATTGAGCCACGGTTAGCAAAGTGGAAATGGTATGAGTATTGATTTCCACAATCCCCAGCTATAAAATAATGAAGTGAATAGCCGGTTATTGATTAAGTCAGTTTACCAAATTGAATGGTTTTTTTAAGTCCGTCTTCACTGGTCATTGAATAAAAAACAATTGCAGAGAATTAAGTGTCATTAGAGTATTACTTTATTACATTACAGACATTCAACACACAAGAATGTAATTGCCAGTCATTAGTTTATTAGATTATGGGCTTGGATCCATTAATTTTATTACAGTCTTGGCAGTTGATATGACATTATGAGCAGCTACACTATGCTTTTGAAGATTTGGAAGACTTAAATGTTTAAGGTTTACAAGGCTCTCACCTTGAATAGAGGTGTGGTTGCATTTTATCACCTCTCTCTCATCTGTCACTCTTTACTGTCCGAAACATGAATGCCTTGATTAAAATTACCTAAAAAAAAAAAAGTTTCACAAAAAATCTTGTGAATTGACTTGGTGCATCGCAATTGGAGCATCTGTCAAGTAGGGCTTTAGCAGCATAATGGTGATTGGTCCCTCAATAATATTTGACATTATTTTTACAGATCTTCCAAGAGCTGAAGAGCAGTGAAATTGCTAAAAGTTTCCGCAAGGCCATCAACAGAAAAGAAGGGATCCTGGCCATTGGGGGAACGTCTGAGCTGTCCAGCGAAGGGACGCAACACTCCTTCTCTGGTAAGATGTGCAAAGAGTCCCGAGGCGGTGGACATCATCTCTTTCCTCTCTGCAGCCACTGCTAATGTCTGTCGTAAACGGTAGACTTTGTACCTTGTACAGTTGAGACAGAGATGCTCCATTTACCGTGACAGTTCCACTGTAGAGGAACCATAATGGACAATATGACCCATTGACATTTCCCTACATTGTTTATTTTTTGTCTAAATATGTTCATCTTTACAGAGGAGGAGCGATTTGCTTTTGTGAACTGGATCAACTCGGCTCTGGAAAAAGACCCTGACTGCACACATGTCCTGCCCATGAACCCCGAAACAGACTCTCTCTTCAAGGCTGTGGGAGACGGTGTAGTACTCTGGTGAGACTTCTGTTTGCTCTTCAAGCTGACAACGCGACTACCTTCCTCTCCTAGCTACCCATCTGACGGGAGCTGTATAAATGCCAAATACCTGCATCTCGCAACACACCTAAAAAATAAAAGCCATACCGGTCAGCATCACAGGATGTCAGTCAACCACGTCGGCAAACTGCCTTCTCTTGCCAAGGACATATTGATAAACAAAACATAAATTAATAGGAAGCCAAGTAGAAAGTTGGAATGGCTCAGCCACACCAAAATTTGGCTGTACATTTTCCCCAAGAAGAGTTTTTCTGAACCTCAAAATGGTCAGTTAGAAGGAGAAAGATTTGCTTAATCACTATTTCCATTGGGACAAAAAGAGCAGGCGCGCAAACGTATGTGCATAAATCCTTTTTCGCCAGATATTTGGTTTGTCTTCACCGTCACAGTAGGAGGCAAAAATTAGGATAATAAAATTTTTGTTGCCATCTGTAGGTGCGGTATGTGGCACTTGCTGCCAGACTTGGTTGAGTTTGAAAACCATGAACATCCAGGTTGCCATCTATCCCATATCGCCACAATGTGATGCAGCATCAGATGCCTCATGAACCTTTCGTGTTTGTTTTTCTGCGATTACACAGCAAAATGATCAACCTGTCAGTGCCAGACACTATTGATGAGAGGACAATAAATAAGAAAAAGCTGACACCGTTCACAATACAGGTCAGTGACAATGACAATGACCGTTTGTCTCTCTTACTTTTATGCGAGTCTTCCACCAGCTGATGATGCTTTGTATCTTACAGGAGAATCTGAACCTGGCCCTGAACTCTGCCTCTGCCATTGGCTGCCATGTCGTGAACATCGGGGCTCTAGACCTGAAGGAGGGGAAGCCCCATCTGGTGCTGGGCCTGCTGTGGCAGATCATCAAGATCGGCCTGTTTGCTGACATAGAGCTCAGCAGGAACGAAGGTGTGAGGCACAGTTACGATGTCCGTTAGATAAGATTGTATTTGAATAGGTTTTCTTATCTCTAGGATTTCCTGGTCTGTTGTCAAGTAACTTTTGATGGTGTAGCTGATCATCAACACTCCCTCCCCAGCACTGGCAGCCTTGCTGAGAGACGGGGAAACCCTGGAGGACCTGATGAAGCTGTCTCCAGAAGAACTGCTTTTGCGCTGGGCCAACTTCCACCTGGAGAACGCTGGCTGGCAGAAGATCAACAACTTCAGCTCGGACATCAAGGTGGGCCTATCATGGCAAGGATCTGTGCCATCTCTTGTCCATTGTTGTAAAACCCATTAAATGCTCTCACTTAGTAGCTGGTTCTGTGGCTTCTCGACACAACTGTCACCGCAGGGTTGTGTAGGGTGACTGCAGTTTGTGTTGGCACAAAAAAAGCTCCAAAAATAAAACTAAAAGCATAGTGTCCCTCTCTTGCTACCATTGGCAAACCCAATACCCCCTTATGTCAAATGTTTCATAATAATTATATGAACTTGTTATTAATAGTCATAAATTAAGAAAGTGTTTTTGATGAACTAGTTGATAATGTTGCATTTGTACAAGCAATTAGCATATTATGTGCACATAGTTAAAAAGAGTCTCTAATGTTAAGGTGATGTTTTGTCGGCTAGCAAGTAAAGCAACATTATTCACTTTTGCAGCAAAAAGTCTTTGTTACTCAGAAAATGCTGCTAAAGTGATAAATAATGCAATGTTTTGCTCATGTGCAGCACAGTTTCATTATCAACGAATGCCATTAGTAACAAAGTTAAAATCAACAAATCAAATCTGAAACAAATGTGTTGAATGCTTCATTGTTTTACTTGTTACTCAGCCTCAGTTTAAAGAATATCCAAAGGTTCCTTGAAGTACCCTTTCTTTCATACAATATAAAAACATGGCAGAACTGAGTTTGCACTGGAGACAACAGTGGAGTGAAGTTCCTGCAGCTGAGCACAACGGCTGTTCATGCATACCAAAGTAAAAATGCAAAGTACTCTTAATAGCAGAAGATCTTGAAAACCCTGTCAGCTGTGCTTTACCCTCCTCTGATCTGGCAGCAGCCACAGGTCTGTGATCTGCAACAATGCTAATCTGGGCAATACCAAACGCTATTGCAATCGATTGTTCCCTGCCATGCTACGTTTGGGCTGCCTTCTTTTTTCTCTGGATTGTATCGTCATACTTTGCTTTGTTTGCCTTGCTTTTACTTTGCTCTGTTTTCTATAGTGTTTTTGACAGGCTGTCAAAACAAATTTCCTCAGTCAGGACAGTGAAGATTTATTCATCTATTTATCTATCAAACCAGGATTGCTCCTGGTCCTTATTGGCTGGTAGGCAGTTTGATTACAGCTGTTTTCTGCTGCTTTTATCAAATACTTTGATATTTCTAAAACTGAACTTTTAAAAACTTAAATGTAGTAATTCGCCAACCTTTTGATGGTTTGAGTAAAGCTTCCTCCATGTTTTAAATTCATATTCAACAAGTAAATTTTCAAATAATGAATTGAAAGTCAAGAACCTCAACAAAATCTTGCCATTTGACACTTTTGAAATGTCATTTTTAAATTCAATATTTGTTTCTGAATATTTCATAGTTAATTTATTGTTATTAAATACAAATTGAATTAAATTTCTAGTAGCGCAATCTTCATACACCATAAAGACAAATGTAGTGTTCATGAAGAAAATCTATATATCAATAGAGTACTAGACACATTTGGTGACACATGTATAAAGCTATTGTCAATACACAACCACACAAATACTAATCTGATGCAGATACAAGACAGACTCCGCACACTGAAAGTTGATCCCAAGTTGTATGAAATGTATCAACTCCTAGACATTTTCCAAACGTCATCGCTCCGGAGGCAAAAATAATAAAAGTAGGGAAGGGAGCCTCTAGTAATGCAAAAAGATAGCTGAACTGGATTAGTTAAATTGAAGTAATTTGAAGACAAGTCCTCACGAGCAGAGCAGTCAAAATGCTTGCTGACATCATCAGCTCCTTTAATTCAAATGAGGCAAACCTGCTGAGTAGAGGCTTTCCAGTTCAAATGCTGCAAACTGACCAGATTGGACGGATTTCAGTGATTCTTTATCACAAGTCCAGTTGTGGTGCATTGAGTGGAGTTAGTCTGAAACTGCCTGTAAAAAAAAAAAGGGTGGATTATTGAAATTGCAATAACTTTAAATTCAACCACTCAGACAAAATCAAAGTCTTCATTAAACATCTTTGATCATATATGTATAGAAATTGAGAAAAAAAATGAATTCCTATAATATGGGACCTTTAAAACAAATGTGGAGTCCCAATTATATAAAAGCATGAAATAATAATGAGATGGCTGTATCCTTGTAGCCTGTATACTGTATCCTGCCATCACAGCCATCACATCATTTTTGCTTTTGTTTAATTGGAACGTCACATACGTATGTTTTCAGGAACCCAATAAATATTGACATGATGGCGGCCCCCTTCCCTATTTTGATACAAATTCTGCATTCCCGGTTTCCCGGTGAAATTTCTTGTTCCTTCAACGACAGAAATCTAATTATTTGTCTATGTTTTTTTTGTTTTTTTTTCTTCTGTTCTCCAGGACTCCAGGGCATATTTCCACCTCCTGAACCAAATCTCCCCAAAAGGTACAGAGGAAGACCAGCCACGCATAGACATTAACATGGCAGGCTTCAGCGTAAGTGCTTTTCAGACATACACAACTGCCATGAACATTGAGAGTCAGTGTCTTAATAGGAGCTGAACATGTGGTCTGTGTTCTCCAGGAGAAAGATGACGTGAAGAGGGCAGAAGCCATGCTGCAGCAGGCGGACAGGCTGGGCTGCCGTCAGTTCGTCACCCCAGCTGACGTCGTCAGCGGAAACCCTAAACTCAACCTTGCCTTTGTGGCCAATCTCTTTAACAAATATCCATCTCTAACCAAACCTGAGAATGAGGACATTGACTGGGGACTGCTGGAAGGTTGGTACAGAGGAGGAGGAGGCAGAGTTCAAACTGTGCTCACATTTCAGATTGGGCCATTAACTTCTACTATAGAGGCTTTGCAGTTGTGTCACAAATCTCCCAGTCTGGCATCATCTTGGAGGTCCACTGGAGAATTAGCTATGTGCAAATATAACTATTTAACAACCTGGCTAGAAAAAGAGAGATACCTAAAAAGTTTGTTGTGATGTGTGTAGATACCTTCAGACACATTTTAAGTTAAGTGAATAGCCTTAAGGTAGATTTGTTTCCAAATTTAGGTTTTAGCTTTGTTACCAAGCCAACTAGCCAGCGGGCTAATTTAGCAAATAAACTGATGCTATAATAAACTGAAGTTGCGACTACTAACCAATAATAATGCTAACCTCTACTGGATATGTTAGCTAGAGTGCAAATAAAATGTGATGGTTAGCTGACCAGATACTACAGTTGGCTAGCTAATGAACTGACATTATCTAAACACAAAATCAATCTGATGTATCATTATCAAAAACAACACAGAAATTAACAATGTCTATTCAGTTCTGTTGAGGCGGCCAAGTTGTACATTTAGAAACACAATCAGCTGTTCACAGCCACGATTGCCCAAGAGCTGAGGACTTCCAACATGGCCGCCAGAGGCTGCATTACATGGTTACAATGTTACAAAGCCCTCTAAACCACTTGATGCTTTGCTGTCTAGGTGAGACACGAGAAGAGAGAACGTTCCGAAACTGGATGAATTCCCTGGGAGTAAACCCACATGTCAACCATCTGTACGGGTACGTCCCACACAGGAAGCGCTAACATGCTTCATTCTGAAATATACTTTTCACAATAGGTGCGATCTTATATTTATTTGATGTTAATGATTGTCAAATACATTATTTTTGGTGTCGTCTTCTAGAGACCTACAGGATGCCATGGTCATCCTGCAACTTTATGAGAAAATTAAAGTCCCTGTTGACTGGACCAACAAGGTCAACAAGCCTCCTTACCCCAAGATTGGAACCAACATGAAAAAGGTGAACCATTGTCACAGAGGAGATTCCTCTTAATCCTCCCTACTGTAGCACAAGAAAAAAAACTCACTTATTTTGTTTTGTGTCCTTAGTTGGAGAATTGTAACTATGCAGTAGAATTGGGCAAAACAGCGGCCAAGTTCTCCCTTGTTGGCATCGGCGGGCAGGACCTGAACGATGGCAACGCCACCCTGACTCTCGCCCTGGTGTGGCAGCTGATGAGAAGGTGAAACAACACTACTTCAGTGTAGCTTCAAAGTGGAATAAAACAGAAAGACATCATGAAAATATAAAATATCCCCTTTTATTTGTTAAAAGAAAAGTGAAAACAATAAATGTCCATTTTATCTGTAACAAGGAAACACAAGACACTGCTACAGTTTGCCTCAATCTCCCAACATATATTTGTACTGTCACTGGTCCTGCTTGGCATGGTGAAGGTTTGAAATGTCTCCTGGATGTTCACACACCTGAATTCTTTGTTTCTTGTACCTCAGGGGCATTGCTGCAGAAGTATTTATGATGTGAAGTTTTTTTCCATGTAATTCCCACAGCTAGATTTCTCATTTATTGGAGTGCTGTTTCATAGTTTTCATGCTTTTTGATGCAAGTACTTCAATCTTTCAGCCAATCAATCAGTTTAATATAGCACGTCATACAAGGAACTGACTGAAAACAAAGAAATTAATGAGGCTACTCCAAAAGTCTTTATCTAGGATTTGGGGACTTAAAGGAGATTATTATTATGGAATCTGTGGGCTCTGCTGGGAATATACAGCTCAGACAAATAATTTGGTGCAAGACCATGAATTGATTTACAAATGAATAGAGCTGCAACTAACGGATATTTTGTTTTTGATTGAATTTGCATTTTTAAACATCAATATATCGATGTCAAAATATTTGTGATACCTTGGTGTAATTACTGTAAACAAATGAGACAGAAATGAGATGGTTGAGACAATTAGCCTCTGTCTCATGCCAGTGGTATTGTTAGTGCGGTGTTTCTCAAAATTAAGACCACATTTCCCATAAACCATGTCACCTCCTTTCGCAAAGAGACCATCTATTTACAGTATTTGCATACTTTGGATGCTCTGGGTCAGAGTTTTTAATTTTTGGTTGAGCCCAGAAAGCACAGCAATACAGAAGTCCAGTCTCCTAGTAATGATGGCGTGCATTTGGTGTTCGATGTTGGTTTCTGAAAGGTATGACCGCACTGGAGTGATGTTCTTAAGATGTAAAAAAAAGAAACAGATTTTGTGACATTTTAAAGTGTGCTTCAAAGTTAATATCAGAGTCAAAGATTAAGTTCCTTCCCTGATGTTTTGTGTTAGGTTTTTTCTGTTAGTCATGGTCCTGAGGTTTATATATTTCTATATTTATATACAGTTGTTCTTGTTGGGTTAGGGTTAGGGTTAATTTGGACACCAGTAAAATAATAATTTAACTGGATTGTTCACTGCATATGGATAATAAACGTGCTTCTTCCTAACTCTTTCAGGTATACCCTGAATGTATTGGAGGATTTGGGAGATGGACAGAAAGCAAATGACGACATCATTGTAAACTGGGTCAATAACACGCTGTCCGAGGCTGGGAAAGGAACCAAGATTTCAAGCTTCAAGGTTAGCCGGGCTTCCTACCCTACGACTACTGCTTTTTGATTACGTGGCACCAATTATCTATTGGTGGCAATTTAATGATGTAATTAGTTAGTACAGTCAGTCTCAAAGTGTCATATGGATTGTATCTTTATCAGTCCAATAAACCCAATTAGGCAAGCATGTGTGTTGGATTGTCAGTCTTTGTGTTCTGTGTCATCAGGACAAGGAGATCAGCAGCAGTTTGGCGGTGGTGGACCTGATAGATGCCATCCAGCCCGGCAGCATCACCTACGACCTCGTCAAGACAGGCAGCCTCTCTGAAGACGACAAGCTGGAGAATGCCAAGTAAGAGATTCACTGACAAAAACCAACAGTGCAAAAGAAAGAGAACTTGTGTCTTGCCATTACTTTGGGAAATGCGCTTGAACAATACTGATATGAGTCAACTTTATTGTCCTTCCTAGATACGCCGTCTCTATGGCGAGGAAGATCGGAGCGCGCGTCTACGCTCTCCCAGAAGACCTTGTGGAGGTCAAGCCCAAAATGGTGATGACGGTCTTTGCCTGCTTGATGGGTCGGGGGATGAAGCGAGCCTAAGAGACTGGCCGTGTTGTTAGTGTGGCACTTATTAAAATCCCAACCACAAGCCATTAGCGTTTCGAAAGGGCTCCCCCAGCTGAAGGAATGAAGACCGGTTTCTGAATGAGAATAACGTGACGGTTTGCAATCAAAATCAAAAAAATGTGCATGTATCCCCACCTCTTTGGATTAATAGAGGTGTTTACTGAAGAAAAATGTGCTGTCCTCTTATTTAAAGTAAGCCCACAACACTAAATTGCTAAAGACACGGGCCTTGTGTTACAGAGGACAACTTGGTATGTTACTTCTCAATATGCAAAACTCTTTATTAATGTATAAGAATGCTGTTTTTTAAAGTACGTATGCATATTTCCAGCTGCAAGGTTGTTTACATATTTTTACTCAGACAGACTGATAAGTTAATTATATCCTTGATGTTAACAAAGCAACACACATTCCTGGATACCATACTGATGAATTATTGCTAGACCTGGCAAAATGGAAGAAGTTTGAGAGGTTGGATGTTTTCGGCGTGGCACACGTCACAAAACACCCGAACATCCCCTCTCCCTTATTGAAGTACATATATGTCTTAATAACTGGCATCATAAACTCCTACATATCTCTATGCAGAAGCCATAAGGTCAAACTATAGTAATGACCAAGCCTGATGTGCTCTCTGTATTCTTGTACACGTCATTTGTTTGTTTCTTGGGATTATGAAGTGAGGTAAATGCTGTTTTGGGGTGTCTGGCCTTCGTTGTATTGGGCTTTATTTTTTTGTCTGTTACGTTGGATGAGCAACAGACCGACTTTACTCTCCTGGCTTCTGCTGTGCCTTCCTGTCTCAAAGACGACTTGTATTTGCGCTTTTGAGGTTTTCCCTTTTCTTTTGTATTCAACATTACCAAATATAAACAATATCTCCATTCCAGGTAGCTTCATGATATTCTATGACAACGGCCAAATAATTATGTTTGGTCTTGTGCACATGTCTACTCTTAAGGGCTTTATATGTAACAATAAATATGACATTGAAAACTGCGTATGTGTGTTATCTGTAGTTTTTGGAATAGACATCTTTCATAGCAATGGAGTCGACTGCAAAACCTTGTGTAGTCTGTAATCTGACATTTGCATCATACCCAAGGTATGATGTAAAATATCCTAAAATATCTTGATCCATGTAGGCTGGTCTGGTTAAAATGACGCACTATATTATCTCTCCCATTTCTCTGAATTAGAACAGTTTTGAATGAAAAAATACTGTTCAAAATCCATAACTACAACTGAAATATAGTCTGTGTAATATGTTATGAAATGTCACATATTTGCCAGTGACACCATTTCTTCCTTAGTAATGTTTAGACTTTTACCACCTAGTTTTTGTCTCAACAAATGTTCTTTGGAAAGAACATTTTGACTTTTTACAGACTTGCTTCTATGTAATGTTTTATGGAATTTGCCTGCCTTAAGTTTGATATTTTCACTACTATGCCTTGTATTTTATGATTTCTGGCAAAGTACCTTGCAAACTATTACATACAAGTAAGTTACTAGCATTAGTATTATTATATCTCCTTTCACTTATTATGCCAGTGCCAGTTTTTTTAAGCTATGGCAATCTAGAGGAAGACGTCCTCCTCCTTCAGTCCACATCAGAACTCCTCATCTCATTTTCAATCTTCTGGTCATCTAAACGTCTTCTCCATCATGGCCTCTAGACACTGGAACGACCTGCCAGAGGAGATCAGGACAGCAGGCAGTAACTTTTAAAATCACTTTTATGAGCAAGCTTTTACCTCATTATCTTTCTTCTCTGTTATTGCTTCTGCCCGTTTTTTCTCTTCTCTTATCTCAGTTTTTTACTGCTGTTATTGCCCTCATGCTTTTATGCTCCTTTCCTCTCTTCTCTATAAAACACTGTATATGTTCTGAAAAGCACTTTATAAAAACTTTTATTATTGTTGTATCCTCTCCCTGCTGCTTTTTGATGCATAACTTTAAATTCTACTCTTAAGTAGTTTGCATGGAGAATTGAGCTCATTAATTCTCAAATTGGAGCACATGAAAGCATAAAGCTTATTATTATACCAACTGTTTTTAATGATGAGAGTTGTGTTTTTCTGTTTGTTTTTTTGCTGGCATTAGAATGCATCATCACAATTAACTGCATAGTTTTATATTACTGAGAAGCAGTTTCATGCTCAGTTTTAACTTATTAACATATTTTTGTTTTCCACAATTATTAGAGATTTCTTTTGCATTTGTCCCAAGACATATTTGAGCTGCTGTCTGTAGGCTGTGTACTCTCCTCACAATAGACGGGATTTCCTCTACAGTCCATTAACTGGCAAAGTTCTGGTGAAGTGCAGGTGATGCAGCAGGGAATACTGGTGGCAGCTTGTACTTTACTGTTCACTGGCCTGAATCTCAACTAGATGTAAAAACATCTCGGTGCTACACTCCCTCAAGGGTTTCTCAGCAAGTCTCCATTCCCTTACCAGGCATTTGACTAAAGTTGAACGTGCCATGCTCCGTCAGAGAGCGGGAGGATGAGCAGGAGATGGGAGGCGAGCGCCCGTCTCTTGTGGCCTCCATCATCATCTGGGCTTTTCAAGCTTCATTTGCATCAGACTCTCTTCCTGTTTGGTGTCAGAAAGAGGGTTTACATTTACATAGATGAGTTGACTTGCCTCACACAGGATGGAAGAGGGCTGGATAGTCACACAGTAAAGATGACTTGCTGACTAGTCGACTTGCTTTGTGCTCTTTCTCACTACTCTCCAGTGTAGCAGACATGCGGAAGAAAGGTACTACCAAGAGGTTTTCCCAGAGGACTCCACAGCATCTAACCTGATATCTGGTCTCTTACCACTCAAATGTTTCCCCGCCCTTTATGTGCTGTTGCACCTTTCCTCCCATCCTACCCAACCTCCTGCGCTCAGTCCATCGGAGGATCTATTGACACAGGTGGACAAGCTGTGCTCACGCTCTTGAGGGGAAGATAGAACATTTCAAGAGGCGGCTCACAGACAAATATTGCACATTAACCAAGAACAGGACAAGTGATTGTTTTAGGAGTGCTGAATGCAGCCTGATTTTTGCTCTGTAATATCTGCAATGGACACTGACAATGGATTGGCTGGGAAAGAGCTCTGGGTCTGTCTGTGTGAAATCACCATAAGGATTTTATTGGAGTAACTGGAGGAAAATCAAGGTAGGAACAAGGCTGTGCATGAATCCCTCTGAACCTGTTCAGTGATAAACTTATTGACATTTTCCATAATTGAATATTTCAAAGGCAGAGCTGATAGCAGTGGTATACATAGTTATATAGATCATAACTTGCTCCCTATTTTCTTGCATTATTAAGCTGCAATTAAGATGAAAAATAAGTTTAATATAAATTATAGTCACAATTATCATTTTGTTGTAAAGTTGTATGTAATACAGTGATATTAATTAAAGGATGTTCATAACACCATCATTTTTATTTACATTTCACTTGACATTCACAGCAGTAATTGTTAGGGTAACATCTAGTAAAAACAAAGAGCAGCTCATCCTTTTAATGTATTCAATAAGTCTATTAATTATCATTGACATGCTAGTATAGGGAAAAATTGTAACTTTGGTACTGAGGTGTAATAATGCAATTTTGAACTGCCTTTAATCCATACTTATTGGAATAAATCCTTTGGTCTGTCTCCTTGCAGTTTGATGAGTTGGAGGTGAATCAACAGTGTAAAACTTTGCAGCGTGTTTAACTCAGCAGCCAACTCACAGTCATGAGACATACTGTACATGACACACTTTGCTTTAGTCGGCTCCCTGGTTTCCTAAGTGATGAGGCTCCTGGGGGAGCGGCGCTGATTGGCTCACTGAGCGTAGTGCTGCAGGCTGACTGTGTGTGTTTTCCTTAATGATCTACCAATTAGTCACACATTGGTAACAGTCGTCTAAACACCTCATCATTTGTCTGCGCTTCTGAGAGTCAGTTTCCCCTCTCACTGGTGTCACTCCCCTCATTTCCAGCAAATGGGATGTAAAGCTGCATGTTGTGGTTGGAACAGATTGGACGCATTATGTTTTTCTCCCTCCTACACTCATCATACACTCATCGCTTTTTATCAAAACATGAGTCAAACTTCCATGTCAGACAACGCAACATCGCCACAGCAACCGCTTGCGGTGTGGTAGGCCAGATGAGGGACTGTGGCAGACAGTCCCAGTCGTCCCCCGTCCCCTGACTATAATCTGTCATACACACTCCATAAACACTGAGACGCCGCACTTTCTAGTCACCCTCTCTTCTCTCCTGCCACAATGTCACTGCAAGAAAAGACAGTTGAAAATGTATGCAATCACTTGATGTAGATGGCTGTAAAGGAGTGCTGTAACATCAGTGTCTTGTCCACACCTCAGATTTGAAGATGACGGGCCAGGCGGCTGAGAGAGACCTGTCCCCCCACAGGCTCTCAGTGAAGACCACGTTAGAGGAGGAGATAGAGAGAGCCGAGAGTATTGTTAGCAGGTGGGCCATGAAGAAATGACAAGAGATCTTACCGGTTATATCACATGTTTAGTTTCTACTCCTCTTTGTACGTATGAAGCTCTCAAAGGTCTGTTTGATACACACAACTCATGTGGCTCTGCTGTAATGTAACATGGTGTCATGGTAAAGCAGATTTAGTCACTAACCATAAAAATGAAAGCTCACACATGTGTTTCAGATGGTTTTTCTCTCCCCTCAGGGTGCCATCAGTATGTGATGACACATCCTCAGAGCTACAGAGAGTAGCTGCTCTTGATCCTCAAGGAGGCAATTCCAGAAATTCTTTTCGAAGAAGGGGAGCTATCTCAAGGTAAAAACTTTGACAATCCAACTGTCAAAGAAGCTAATATTGTTCCCAAAGCTCACAGTTCATAAAACTGTCCTAACTGACATCAATCTCTAGCCCATTTCACACATGGAATATGTAACACTGCTGGGTTATTTCTTTTGCCAAAGATGGTCTGGTTTGTTCAAACAGCCAAAGACTGTTCCCACAGACAAACAGGTAGAACTTAAAATAGATTTGAAAAGTGCTCCAGTCCAGTGTTTTTAAGGTTACATGCTGGATAGAAGTAGACCTACTGCACAAACAGAAAAACATATTCTAGTTATTGGCAACATTTCACTTGTTTCAAGGAGGATTTTTAGGAGATTAAATTACTCTTTAAGATGTATATTTTTGCAGAGAAGGCAGTCTTTTTGTTGACAAATTTATTCTAATTCCTGGAAGCTGAGAAGCTCACTTATTTTGGCATTGGTCCGCTTTGAGGAAATTTTGCCAAATAACTCAATACATTAACTGCTTAAGGTACTACATGTAGCATTTTTAAACATCAATATATCATTGTCAAATTAATTGTGATGCCTTGGTATAATTACCATAAACATTAGCCCATGGTCAAGACAACTGGTAGCCTCTATCTCCCAATGGTATTGTTATTGCTAGTGTTTCTCAAAATTAAAACCGCATTTCCCATGGACCCCACTGCTCCCTGTCTCAAATACACTGTTGCTTTTTCAGTCAAAGGTTTTCTATTTCACTTTCACACCATCTGCCATTGTCATGCTCAGTGTAAACATCTCCTTTTGTGCCACAAAGCAATCCCAATCAATTCCTGTGAAATCTGGCCTGGTGGCACACAATGTAAAATGCAATGTAGAGGCTGGTAGAGCCTGCCAATCTGCTCAGCAATAGTCTTAATTTTTTTTACAGTTATTATATGAATGTCTCAAAATTAATGTGGTAATGAGTTATTGAGTTAAAATGCTATATGCAGCACTGTTAAGACGCATGTTTTTTCTGTTAATGTAATGGCCTTGTTCTCAAATATGTTGATACAGAAATGTTATGAGGTCGCTGCCAGAGTTTTGACTCCAGCTCTCATTCACACATGATGCTTACATTTAAAAGATGTGTAACAGGTACGGAAAAGGTTGCTTGTGTGAAAGGGACATGCTCTTTGTTTCTGTGTGTCTCAGACTGGTGAGCCTGGTGGTGACACTGAGGGAGTGGGCACACAGGAGCCTATTAGAGGAGGAGGAGCGGCCCGACTCTTTCCTGGAGCGCTTTCGTGGGCCTGAGCTAAGAATTGCCCCCAGTCGCATCAGCAACACGCAAACAGATGCCAATGGCAACAATGCCAAAGGGATCTTGAAGTATGCCTGCCTGCCACCCTGCACCATTACTATACACTTTGAGTGATACTGCACCATTAAGGCATATATCTTAGCAGAAATGTTTAATCATTTGTAATCGCTTCATTGTTTTAGGAAAAAGTGGGAAGTGTTTGTGGTGTCCCCATCTGATGACGCATACTACCGCTGGCTGTTTGTTATCGCTACAGCTGTCCTCTACAACTGGATCCTTGTAGTTGCTAGGTAATAATACCACAGTCATCACCTGTTTGGGCCTTGCAGAGTTGGGTTATGAGTATACTGAATGGATATGCTGTCTACTAGTTAGATGGGAATTGGATGCCCTTACTCAGTGTGAAATATTTTTCTATTTTATCCATAGGGCATGCTTTGACAAGTTACAGGTGGGGAATTATATCTGCTGGCTGGTGCTGGACTATCTCTCTGACCTTGTCTACATAATGGACACTTGTGTCCGACTTCGCACAGGTAGCCTATTTCAACATTTAGCCTCAAGACACAATGGAGTCACATTGCACAACAGTGAGTAGAGATGAGACATAACCTGTTCAATTGATTGTGCTTTATTTATCGTAGGGTTCCTGGAACAAGGTTTGCTGGTGAAGGACCATGCCAAGCTGAGAGACAGCTACATCCGTACGTTCCAGTTCAAGCTGGACGTCCTGTCCATCCTCCCCACTGATCTGGCTTACATCACCACAGGCATCCACACGCCACAGCTCCGGTTCAACCGTCTGCTGCGCTTCCCGCGCATGTTTGAGTTCTTTGACCGCACCGAGACGCGCACCAACTACCCCAACATTTTCCGCATCTGCAACTTGGTGCTCTACATTCTGGTCATCATTCACTGGAATGCCTGCATCTACTTTGCTATATCTAAGTCTTTGGGATTTGGCTCTGACACGTGGGTGTACCCTAACATCTCCAACCCTGAGTATGGCTCCTTGACTCGGGGTTATGTCTACTGTCTGTACTGGTCCACCCTTACTCTCACCACTATTGGAGAGATGCCTGCACCGGTGCGGGATGAGGAGTACCTCTTTGTAGTCTTTGACTTTCTCGTTGGGGTGCTGATCTTTGCCACAATTGTGGGAAACGTGGGCTCTATGATTGCCAACATGAATGCTACACGCGCAGAGTTTCAAGCTCGCATTGATGCCATCAAACACTACATGCACTTCCGCAGAGTCAGCAAAGAGCTGGATTCCCGTGTCATTAAATGGTTTGACTACCTCTGGACTAACAAGAAAGCAGTGGATGAGCAGGAGGTGCTGAAGAACTTGCCTAACAAATTGCGGGCTGAGATTGCTATCAACGTGCACCTGGAGACCCTGAAAAAAGTTCGCATCTTTCAAGACTGTGAAGCAGGACTATTGGTGGAGCTAGTGCTAAAGCTCCGCCCGCAGGTCTACAGTCCGGGGGACTACATCTGCCGGAAAGGAGATATAGGAAAGGAAATGTACATCATTAAAGAGGGGAGGCTGGGTGTGGTGGCTGATGATGGTGTTACACAATACGCCCTCCTCACTGCGGGCAGCTGCTTCGGGGAAATCAGCATTCTAAATATAAAGGGCAGTAAAATGGGAAACCGTCGGACAGCCAACATCCGCAGCATCGGTTACTCCGATCTCTTCTGCCTATCTAAGGATGACCTGATGGAGGCAGTAACCGAGTACCCAGATGCTAAGAAGGTGCTGGAGGAGAGGGGCCGGGAGATCCTAATGAAGGAGGGTCTCCTGGACGAGAATGCAGACAGCGGGGGGCTGAGTAAAGAGGACACAGAGGAGAAGGTGGAGAGGCTAGAGTCCTCTCTGGACACCCTGCAGACTCGCTTTGCCCGTCTACTCAGCGAATACACGGCCACTCAGCAGCGGCTGAAGCAGCGCGTCACTCTGCTGGAGCGGCAGCTGAATCGCACATGCTGTGGCGCCTTGGCAGATGATGACATGGACACAGATGCAGAGGCGGTCGTTGAGACAGACTCCGTGCCTGTTGCCAATACAGAGGGGTCTCCATGTGGAAATAATGTGCACACTAAGCTCAAGATTTAAACAATAACTGTATCAATGAGGAGAATCTCTTCAAATACCTGGATTCAACTCAAACTCAGTGAGAGTAGACATGCCTGCACGATGAGAGCCTTTTTCACTTCCATCTTGAGAATGCTGCACACATTTAAGCTTTAAGATTAAAGACATGTCTTCATGTCATTGAACGTGAAAACAATACTGGACAAACTACAAGCTGTTAGGCTCAGTCTTTGAGTTCTGATGTATGCCAAATCCAGTGTAAGGTGAATGTGTGTTGAGAGTTTTGAAGTTACTGGGTGTAAACTAAAAGTTAAGCTTGGCACAGAAAACACATTAACTGAGCTGAGAAAAATGAAAGTGCATGAAAAATCTGGAAGTGAAACTATAATGTCTGCCTAAACTGCCTATACTAAAGACCATTAAAAATTGCTTTTAGTTTTAGTCTTTTGGTCAGTACCTTACCTTGCGTTCTCATACCTATTAACTTCTTGTGCTTAGGTTGCATCAGTTAAAGGAATCAGTTCTCTTGATGGCATATTGTGTTTTAGCGCAAAACACCTTGTCTCTTGCGGCTCCTCATGGGAAAGAAGTCCTGGGAGAGGTGGTATAGAAGGTGGTTTGCTGGAGTTCACATACACACACACACACACACATACACATACACATACACAAGTTATTTTCCAGCGTCCTTATCTTCCAGATTAGAACTGAATTAGGCAAATTAAAGAAGCTATGATCTCTTACAGTCACATAAACTATGATTGTCATGACCAACCTTTCATAGTTCCTCTCCTACTTAATTCAAAGGGAGTTCTTGCATTGAAAATTATTGTGCGATTTTGTTGCCCAGAACGAAGGCACTAATACTGTATTCCAGTTTTTGACGTACTGAGCCCTGATACAGCAATTTCAGGTCTATTTTGCAGTTAAAGTCAGTTCCCATGGTGAACTTTGAAAGCCTCAGTGGGGCTTCAATTACGAGACACTTTCACTTGCTGTAAATTTTACTTCATCAGCCTTATATTAAAATGAGCAAAGGGCGTTGTCTCAATTTGCATTTAGTTAATCCCATTTGTGTTACGAATAATTAATCACTGAACCGAGGGACTGGGGATTTTCCAGTCATTCAGCCTCTGCATTCCTGGTGCAACTCAACCGCATGAGCAGTGTCTATAAGCGTTACTGGAACAATGCTTCTGCAGCAGCGCTGGCTCTAATAAAGAAGCAGGTGGTAATGAGTACATATCCCCTGTAGCACGGAGGGGCTTCAATAGGTGTAATGAAGTACCATACGATATGGACAAAGCTCCAACCACCTGCACTAGGCTGGTGTTTCTCTTGTATCACAGGTGGTAAATGATTTAAATATCAAATGTTGTCAACAAACACACAAACAACTCACTCATAACCTAAATATGAGATTAATTTGGAAATCAATTTGCAGTTTTGTCATTTATAACCTCCACCATTAATTATGAAGAAATGCTTTCATGTGAGTCTATAGCCAACGCATTATGACATCCACCATCCAAGGATGACACAAAAATGTAGTCTGGTTAGTTGGGCTCAATACCTTTTAGAAGTAAATCTGCTATAATGAAGAGAAGCCTATTCAAGGACACGGATTAAGAATGAAATCCTATCACTTTCATGTAGGCTACAAATGTTAAATCAATATTGTTAAATCAAAAAATCAAATAACCTCTGTAAAATTGAAAGAGGAAAACAAAAACGTTCCAACCAATAGCAGCAGTGGGTGTAGCCTATATACTTGGGAGCTGAAGCAAAGCCTGCAGAAATTCACCCCTTGGTGATCTCACACACAAAAGATTCCCAGCAAGTAGCATAGCGCTGGCCCAGTGTGGGTGTAACACGGTTAATCCCATGTGATATGGCCCACAGTTGGAAATTAAGAGTTGAGTTACGCCCGCTTCGCCAATTAAATTGCATCATTTTCAAGTGTTGGATCAGATAAGACAAGAGATGTGGTTTATGATGTGGAGGCCGTATGCTGAGTGCAAAGCGCCTGCCAGCGGCCACTGACCATCAGTTAAATGGGATTTAGTGGGCAGTGCTGGCCAGGGCTTCTCAGCCAGCGTTCCTGTCCCAGTGAGGGTTAGTGATAGTCCCATCGTGAGGCGGCATCGGCCCACTGAGCTCTAGATGGGTAACTCAAATCTAGTTTGAATTTGCTCTGCAAGCACTCTCCAGAATTCAAAATTGGTTGAAAATACAGGCTGGACAGTCACAGTCAGAGTTAAGCAGCACATCAGAATGATATACTGTCAAGTGGTGATTCAGATACTAACATAGCTAAGTTTATTGAAACTTTTAGCTTTCTGTCCACCATGTGCATTAAAGTTAATGCTAGTTAGGCTGAATTCCCTCAGATGAATTGATTGTGCTGCGGTTGTAACACGCTGCTCCATCTGTCCAGACACTGCTGTCACCCCCGCGCAATCTGCTTGACAACAGGTGCTCTGTGCAGTCCTGCCTCCCCTGCAGCTCCAACCCCCTCTAGCATCAGACTTTAACCACCAGATGCCATCTGTACAGGACAACTGCTGCGAGAGCGCCAACGTCTTCACTCATAGCCTCATGGGAAACACCATGTCAAACAGGCATGAGAAATCTAATATAAACTTTCTCTGAGAAGGCTGTGTACAGATTTTAAGTTACAAATATGCACTGATGTGTTGTCAGTTCATACAGTATATGCAGCCTTGGCATGATAAATATATATAAATGTGACAGCTTGTAAAAGTTGATTAGTGAGTGAATGTATTGCAATTGTCAAAAAATAAAAACATAAAAAGACATTTCACACATATTTCCAAATATAACTATATTTTGCGTACTTTCAAAGCAACATAGCATACAATCTGCATTTGTAGATCAAATTATATACGCTGCCCTTTTCATTTATCTGGGATAAGATCGCCATATCACTGGGATTCACTGTATGGAGTGAACGGATCTACGACAAAGTGTGACAGCAACGGTAGCCCCCTTAATAGTAAACACAAGTATTCATTTTTCTTTAATATGTAAAGTTAGGACAGTATTTCAAGAGAATAGCATCACTGTTCAAGGTACATATGATCACTGTAGAAATTAGACTGAAGAAAATATGATTTTCCAGTAATAATAACTGTGATTGAATGTGAACATAAAGGGGAAACAGTGCAGGGCTGCTCATATGCATCAGAGCTGGACCACAGCATGTCGTCTGCGGTCTGTGGACTGATTGGCTGAGTGTATCCACTGGGGCAAATGCACTGGCTAACGCATTCGCATGTGCAGACTGTGCTTGGGTCCATCCACCCGCTCCAACTTCTCAAAGTGTTTCCTAGCATTACGGATATTGATGAGAGTGGCTGCAGATGCTAGAAAATAGAGAAATGTATTATTATGTTGTCGTCACTATTCCTCTTGCAAACAAACAAATGTACATTCCATGCAATGAAACCGTTCTCTTCACAACTTACGAATGGAGGGGTCCGACATGATCACCATGACGTATGTGTTGGAGGTGAAGACGTCAATGAAGGCCGCAAAGTTGGAGTTCCTCACTTCCATACTCTGGAAGGACGCTGCAAGTTTACTGCAATAAAACAAGTGAAAGTCAGAAAACGCCCTGGAAATGCAGTAAGCGACAAGGGGGAAAAGCTTCAGTGAAGGCAATGTTTTAGAGGGCAACCTCACCTACAACTGAGCTTGAACTGTTTGATAATGTTGCTGATCTTCTCAAATCGGTGAGCGTCACGCTGCTCTTTGCACTGATAGTGGGAGATCACCTACGGCAAACACACACATGTAAAAAATGACATTCATTCCCAGATTTTCAGCCCAGACATAAGCCGGAGAAAGTGTCTGCTCTTACCAGGAAAGTGGCTCTCTCGAACAGAAGAACTTCATCTGCCTCTATGATTTGTGCAAAATTTCTCAGGTTTGTCTCCAGCTGCTGTACGTTTGGGATTAGCTGGTATACAATGCTGGACCATGCCTAAGAAGACAGAAAACAATGTATTTTTTAACACCATCCACTTTATTAGCATACATTTGAACATGCGGCCAGTCAGATTCACAACCTTGTACAGGGTCTCGTCCCAGATTGATGTCCTGAAGCATGTGCAAGCCAACGGTCGAGACAGTCTCCTCAAGTCTTCTTCACGCTCCTTGAAGATCTGTGAAGACAGAAGCCAGTAAGTCACATGGATACAGGTATTACAACAATATTAATTTTTGGTCTTTTCCCACACTCTTACATCAACAGGACTCTATCAATAAGCTATTGATAGAGTCCTGCTGATGTGTGTTCAATATTCACCACCAACATCACACATCCTGTCCAGTGCAATCCCATTCCTTTCAGTAGACACTTTACATAAAGACTACTCTAAGTATAGTGGTCAACCTACAATTTAGGAAATTGTCAGACTTGTTATTGACTGTTTCAAATTACTGTTTTATATATATCTCAAAATAATTCTGAAAGCTGCAGGCCACTTAGCTGACAGTTTGGTAGCTAGTAAATTAACTGCCAGTAGTCTAGCTTGCTATTTTTAAATGCTGATTTTTTGCCAAAAGAGACATGATACATTTCCATGGAGTAACTATCATGTATGAACTGTAATCTGGAAAATATTAATTTATCAAAACAAAAAATATATATATGTTTTTACAAATTTATGTAGCCATTTATTTACAAAGAGCAAGTATTTCTGTGTTTAAGCACAAGGAAATTCTGTTAAAGGCATTTCATTTCTTGATTAGTTGGCTGTTTTCTCATCAACATTTAGACACAGAATGATTATTTCTGGTTCTGACCTGCCATCTTTTTTCTTTTTAGCAGAAGATAGCAGCAAGTAACTTTCACCAGTCTCTGCCCCTGTCTGCTCCCTGCCTGCCACGGGTAATGAATGGGTGTCGTCTTTCTTGGAAAACTGCTATGTGAATTTTGATATGGCCTTCTTCACCAGAATAGTTAAACTAACTGGAATTCAACTCGCATGCTCAACAGGGCACCTTGATAAATATAGACAATATCCCTTTTTTTTTCTTTTCTTTTTTTTAAATTGGTCAGATTATACAACTGTTACCTAGGTTCTAATACGTTTAAAGTTCTAAGTGTTGTATCAATAACTTTTTCCAAAAATATTTTTTTTTCGACGACCCCCCTCTGTTTGAAATGGCAGTTGGAAAAAAGTTTACTTAATATGAATATATGAAACAAAACAAATAAACAAAAACAAATTTAACAGTGGTATTTTTTCCCCTGCTTTACCAAAAAACTGTTGTGACCCTAAAACCAAGGTATGTACTGCTGAAGGGTGAATTTTGTAAGTCTTCAAAAACAAAAGTTACACTAAGGTATGATGAAGAAAACATCACTTTATTCTAATGCTGGTGGCAATCTAGCACATGATCAGTTTTCGGGTCAAATGACTTCAATTACACATGCTTTTACCACTAAGAGCAGCATGCGCACTGAAGAACAGCGGTAGCAGCGCTGTTCTGTCAAATTGTGTGTAGATGTGCATGTGTGTGCGAATTAGTGAGAGAACTTCACTGTTTATTTACAAAACATCAACTAAGGCTCACCAGGTCTCTCTGGTCTTCCTGTACCAGATCCATTTTGTGCACGAGGCAGAAGACTTTTGCATCAGGGGAGTTCTGCAGGATGGCCTCCAGACAGGACTGGTAGTAATGCATGTCTTTCTCCAGCTCACGGCTCTCAACATCAAACACATAAATAAGCACCTCTACGTTTCTGAAAATGTTGTCCCTCTGACTGGTGAAGTAGTTCTCCATGAACGTGTCCTGTCTGATGGGTAAAGAACACACAGAGCAGTGTTTCATAGGGTTTATCAGATTCTGATCAAGCAATCAATTTGTTGAAGTTGGTCAGAAGGTGGCAAATAATAAAAAAAAATATAGCTTACCCTCCACAGTCCCACAGGTTCAGAACCAGATTGCCAAGAAATCGCACATGGGAGTGTTCCACATCAACTACATTTCACAGAGGATGAGAGTTGTTATTGTAGATGAAAAAAATAAATACCCCTCAGATCATGGATTCAACCTTGATGTGGCTTCTTTCATTAAGGCCTAGCATACTTACTTGTGGCTCCAAGGCGACGTGTGTCTCGAGCTATGTAGTTGGCAAAGATGATTGATCTCATACTGGTCTTTCCAGACCCGCTTTTGCCCATCAATAACACCTTGGAGACAAAATGCAGCATATTAGACTACTTCAACTACTGAGAAACCAATCTTCTAGCCTCGCAATACAGCACAATGCCTACTATTAGCCTCGGCTTCACCTTTTTTTTCATGGCTGTGCTTGACATCCCCTTCAGTGGACACAGTGCTGAGTCTTCCTGGGAATTGCAGGTCAAATGATCGGGTCAAATGACTTCTCTGTGTGTCTCCAGCAGGTCTCCAGCTCCCCTCCTTCAGATACTCTCTGGCTGTGGCAGCTGCGAAGCAAATGAAACAATTTTCACTTAGGTGTTAGTTGGACACAGGGGAGCTAACGTTGTTATTGCTTTCTGTACAAGAGGCGGATAATAAATGTAACGCCACATGACGAGTTAAAATACTTGAATAACGCGAAAATTAAACATGTATACCCAATGTGGGGTTCATTAAACAAAGCAGACGATATAAGAGCTTACTAACTTTATTCTAACCTTTTTTTTTAGTTCCGGATAAAGAGCTAAGCTAATGCTAGCTAGCATGACAGGCAGCCCAGATGAGTGTCAGGTAGCTCAGCCAAGCTAGACGGCGAGCCAAGTTAAATTTGACGAGTTCAGCCTCTACTTTCCCTGGCAGGGAAGAACGGTTACTTAGATTTACGTACTTTGAGACGATAGTTTTGATATTTTTGAAGAAATATGTTATACATTACTTGGTCTTGGTGAGAAGCAGGCAGTCAAGTCCAGATCAGCTGCTTCCTGTTTACGCTTTCAGTCACATGACTAAACTCAGAAGGAGCCAGAGATCTTCTTCTTCTTCTTCTTCTTCTGTTATTGTTGTTGTTGTATTATCATTATTAACATTTAAAATAGCATTACAGGAACATACAAAAATACAAGTATACATGCATACAAAGCAGTACATTACTTAATTACCAGAAATTACCAGAAAAACACAGACATCTGTTTCTCGGCTTTCTTGGAAGAGTCTAAAGTTAGTTTTGTTCAACATCCTAATAAAAATATTAGGAATGTGTTTTTTGTTTTTTTTTAATAAATACAAACTAAGAATATTTAAGAATATTCATTTTAGCCGTTCAAGTAATAAAACTGATGATAAAAAATAAACCCAAAGCATTCGTTTCTGCTTGTTTCTGCTCTCACAGACACCAAAAACAATTTTCCCACAATACGATAAAGTTATTTAAGTTAAGGTAAAGTCAGGTAAGGTAAATAACAAAATGTCTTAACATCTGAGCGATTCCAACATAAATGCAATACTGTCTCTAGGTGGACATCACAAAAGGTTGTGGTTAGCACGATAATATTTATGAATGAGTTGTAAGGCGGGAGTTTGACCTCCTAAATATTTGTTAGACAATATCAACACTCTTCTTCCAGCTTGTGTCACTAATAAACTAATTCCAGTAAGTCATAACATACTGTATGGAATAGAAACAATATCCTTTTGGAATAAAGCATGCAAGCCCTGTTGTTGCTACAGGGATGAGATGAAAAACACACTGTCCCTCTGTGTTGAGGTAAATATAAAGACTCAGGTCGAGCACACAGACATCTGCATCAGAGATAATAAAATCCTCATGGAAGTTTGTCAAGTGGCAGAAACTGAAAGCCACAGCTCCTACCGCAGGGCGCTAGGTGGGGACTGCAGCCGCATAGCTTTCTTCTTCTTTTGCCTTTTCTTCTTGTTCTTCTTCTTGAATGTCTACCCGAGCTAGACGCAACTAAGGCCACTGCTGCCCTCTGCAGAGAGTTTGGTACAAGCACAGTCACAATTGGCCCTGACAGTCAACATGTTGCTCTTTGGTGTTAGCCTGCAACGCTCAGGGAAAGTGATATATTGTTTAATCACTTTAGTCTTGGTGGTGTCAGTGCAGTGTATGATTAGTACACATAATGCTGTACATATTTATAGTTAAAGGTGTATACACTGTATATCTGTATGTCTGAGTAGTGTGGCATACATGCATCTGAAGAGGTAAGTGTACTGTTTGACCAGTAGGCCATTATTGTTACAGTCAATAGAAATAGACCCATGAAATAAAATCATGGGCATTGGTGGGCCTATACATTGTTATATTTTGCATGTAGGTATTTTGTATGTTTCCACCTATTTTATGCTGCATAATTCATATTCCGTAGTATATTTTCATACATATTCTGCATTCATTCTTTCTTTGTCTCAGTAAATTATGTTTGCACAGCCTAATAATGCTGTAATGTCATACTTTTCCACATACAGTTGTTTCCATAACCCCCATTTGATATATTCTTGTTTGTATTATATTTTTCTGTTAATTATTTTCTTGGTTGTATCCTATTAGGATTTGCAGCTGCAACGACCCAATTTCTCACTAAAGTTTCATCTTTTCTTACATCTCTGTGGCTGAAAGTGTTGTGAGACAGGTTTGTTCAGACACCGGGTAGAAAAAAATGGAATGGTAATAAGTAGTGACAGTAGTAAGGGAGTTGGGGAGCGTCTGTCACCTGGGCTTGAGGCAGCAAGACACGGCGTCTGGCAGAGCCTCGTCTGTCTGCCATGTGCCTCTGTACCCTGCAGTGGATAGTACATAACGGTCTGTGTGTGTGTGTGTGCATGTGTGTGTGTGTGCGTCTCCTCACAGTACATGAGGAATATCTGACTGGGTGGAGAACAGAAGCTTTCCAGTGTCATCATCATTGTTTTCTGAGTGAAGAGACGATTTCTCCAGGCCGCTCGGAGACACGTTCCAATCAAATTAGTCATCGATTCCGCGTCAGCCCGACCCAGCTAGTGTGTCTGAACATATTATCCACCTCCTCACACAGTCAAGGCCCCATTCATGTGGAATGTGTGACAGGGTGGAAAGTTTGGTGTCTGAGTGAAGAGACTGCGGCTGCATGGTAACCTTCCAGTCCGTTTTACCTCAGAATGACTTAGATCTCATAAATGTGGTGTCTTTCCTTTGCACTAACACAGGCCTAACATATTGTACTTGCATATACTGTATGTATTGGTAAATGTACACACTCTTAAAGTCTGCTTACTACTAGCTACAGTATGCTGAATACCAATAGATAGTAGATAGCAGAAGGAAACCCATTATACAGTCTAGACTAAGTAGATATAGATGATTCTATCAATGGGCTCTCATTTATCAATGTTGCATATAAAAGATTTAAAATTCTCTCTTACAGATATGATGAGACGAGTCTGAACTCAGATCTAAAAACCTAAGAACTGCTAGGAATGGTCTAAAACAAAGTCAAACAAAGGGAAAATCCTCTGGTTTTAACTCTAATAAGCAGCTGGCTGACAAATTAAATGTTTTGTGTTTTTCTTGAGATTTGATAATCACGATTTTACAATCCAAATAAATGAGATCAGGGAGAAGACTATGTCATGCCATGTATTTAACATGGAAGTTAACACTGTTGCAAAGCTATTTTGGCACACCAGAGCTTAAGACCTAAAGACCTAAAGATATCTTTCACTTTCACAGAAAATATCAATCTTCTGAAAACACTCCACTGTTGTTGCCCTATGCAAAAATCCTTACGTTTTAAATGATTTTCGGCCAGTTGCACTAACCTCTTTGATCATGAAGGCATTTGAATAATAAAATTGGATGATAAAACAGGAACAGATACAGCAGGTTGACAGCTGTATCCCTTGCAGTGGCAGAGGAGTGGAGGATGCCACCCTTACTTTATTGAATTATCTGTATCGGCACCTTGAAGGTCCTATGAATCATGCCAGGCTTCTATTTATAGATTTTTCTTTCTGCATTTAATACAACACAGACGTACTTTCTTGCAGAGAAACTTCTCTCTGATTTGAACTTTGAATTTAACATCATCGGATGGATAATTGCCATTTTGACAGATAGGTGACAGTGTGTAAGGCTGAATGGGTGTTTTCAAACAAGCTTTACTCATTAACTGGTTTTCTCCTTTCCCCACTTCTTTATATCTTTTGGACCAACAACTGCTGAACCAATATGCCAACAGACATAATAAAATTTGCAGACGTCTCAGTCATAAGCCTCCTGGAGGGAGAGGAGCTGTAGTGGATGGCTTTGTGTCTTGGTGCGATGAGTCTTTCCCTGCATTTAAATGTGACAAAAACCAAAGAGATGATCATTGATTTTAGAAAATCTGTGTCTACTCCCATCTGGACAGTCATTAAGGGGGAGGAGGTCGAGGTTCTAGATCATTATAAGCTCTTGGGTACTGTGCTTGACAGGAAGTTGTGCTTTGTGCCAAATGCAGAGGCAATTTCAAGTAAGAGACAACAACAACTCGAACCCTCAGGCTGACATTAAAGAGCCCGGTCTCACAAGACGAAGACATTCAGTCTCGTTTGTTTGCACAGCCATTGATCTGCTGAATAGGCACATGAAGTAACCTTCCACCCAGATCACATTGTTCACTTCTGCCATGTTTTTGCTCTATTTCCATCGCTTTCATCCATCTCATATTTATGCGTTATTTGTTCTGTGACCTGTGTATTATATGGTTCCTTATGTCTTATATGTCCAATGTTTTATTGTGTTTATGTTTTAACCCTGGCTGCAACCTAACTTCCCCGAGAGGGGTAATAGATTGACTATAGAAAATTTGCATACACACATATCTGTAAGTAATCTGCCTTGATAGATATCGCACCTTCTAAACCACCATCATGCTCGTGCACAGCTGCTCATTAACATGCAGATAAGGCCCCAAATTGACCATATATGGTAATAATCTGGCAAAACGTCACTGATGTCTCCCTAACACTGAACATTGTTTAGACAAGAAGAAATCCTGTCAAAGCAAGAGGAGCTATTGTACTGTCTTATTGTTGCCATTTCTATGATTGAGCTGTAGACCTGAATTTCCTCACCCATACTTATATTTTAAATTATTGTCATTAGCCATTTTAAGGCTGTATGCTTAAATGATGCATAATATAGTTACTATTTGCACTGTCTAAATTTTTTATGAAGGATATAACATGTACTTATAGTCTCATCTACATTTTTATTCATTAGATTGACTGCTTGGTTGTCTTTCTTGATGGTGTTTTGTCATGCATTTCTAAGTATGCAATGTTGATAACACATCAGAATAAAAACACACTGCAATTTCCGGGATGTTATATAGCAAAGATTTTTTTTTGTAGCTTGTTTTCAAAAATTATAATTGACTTCAGATGGAATTTATTGAAAATCAAAGGGCAAAGGGATAAAAGTGTTATAAAATTTTATTGTCTACTTGTCTACATGTAATTTCCAAACTGTGATCCCTTCCCAAAGAATCAATGAAAATGATGAAGAGGATGATGAAGGCCAGCCAAAGACAAAGGCTAATCATCCCATATCTTCTTCAAATAAATGTCACAAATCAACACAGAAGGTCAATTCACCAATGAGGGAAAAGGTCTTTCACACCATGATACCAAGAAGAAAACAAATGTATATGTTGGCTGCAAACATGCCCATATGAAAGAGAAATAAAATTCTAAATATATTCCAAGATATTTTTGACCAAAGCTTATACATTATTAGTATATGAAATTGGCCTATAAATATAGGGAAATAACTTCCACACTCCCCCCCTTTTTTTTTTTTTTAAATGTATGGTGTTCTTAACTACACATATTCACCAGTTACATTAGCTCCTCTTCATTGGTAAATACACATGTTTAAGAAATGCATAAATGTCCCCCAACCAGCATGTCTGTTAGTATATAGGCAGGGAGGTATCCTAAGGCTTAAATAATCATGGTGAGATCATAACAAACACGAAACCAACGAGGCCACAGCCTCTGAAAGACCATGATACAGTAGATCCTCGACAGACAGGTATGACATGTAAAGAGGAGGAAAGACATTCTGAAAGTAAGAGGTGTTTGGGAGTAATATTCATTCCAGGTAGTGCAGAGGCTCTGCAGGATGGTCCCAGTCCGCTGCAGTCTTCCTTTACATTTGGTCTCTGAGTTTGGCGAGCCTTTGAGACAGTTCGTCCTTTGGACAAGAGCAACAGCAGGGATTGAGATGAAGATGAAGAGAAAAGAATGAGGGATATTTTGAGTTGTGTGATTATTTTGAGATTGCATTTAATTAAATACTAATCATTTACATTTTTAAAAAATTGTGTTTACAAAATGTATGATGCATTTTTAAACTCCTTGCTTGACAAATGCAAACTTTTTTGTTGGCAGAGACTTGGACACTGATGAGACGCTGCCTCCAGCTCCAAACTGCTGTAATCCCACCTTGTCTAATAAAGCCTTGCTTTTTACACTGCCACCAAAAAACTGATTTATGGAATAGTAACAGTACTAATGTTTCTATGGAGTCTTTTATGGTTTTGTCTGTGCAACGTTTGGTGAAAGGTTTCTGAAGCCAGGCGGCAGTGTAAATCAAGTCCATGTCTTAAAAGGTCAATTCCTTGCATACCTGTTCTGCAGAGGCGACACTGGTGCCCACTGATCCCATCTGTCCCTGGGGGAGCTCCATGTTCAGGTCCAACCTACAAATGATGCACACACAAACACTCAACACTTACAAGCTCATATTAAAGATACTACTAAATACTGAATAATGAACTTTATCTTTAAATAAATGACAGTCAAATTATTTGTGATATCCACCACTGGTGCTACAATTAGAGGCTGTACTATATATGCACACTGTATATCTGTATGATCTTAGACTTATCATTTTTGAATACATAACACAGGGAAGGAAAATAAAGAATTACCCTGCTTCATCAGCCATTTCATGCATCAGTGACTCCACTTGATTCTGAAACACACATTAGACCGACAGTGAATATATTTTTCCTGAAAACACACTTTGTCTCAGCAGAAAACAATACAGAAAATAAGCAGAAAGCAGCGACACATGTACCTGTGGTGTTGTAAGTGTTGTTGTGCTGCTCATGGTGTCCTCCATCTGGGCCGTCTGAACATCCAGAGTTTCAAACTGATGCTCAAATTTGTCCATTAGAGCTGAAATCTGAGGAAAATGGGGACATCGCATTTTGTGGTTTAGATCTCCAAGGAATTTGTGATAAACTCTAACAATGACAGACTATTTTCATTTTTGCTAAACATGAAATATATGTGTGACGAGATCATGGTAGTGAGCCTATTCAGTGTGAGCAACACAAACACTACCTTTTCCAGATTCATACTCTTCAGTGTGGAATCCATGCCTTTCACCACTCCAGCCATAGATTTTGTGACCTGAGGAAATAAAATGGTTAACATGGTAAAGCTCCTCCACAACAAACAAACTTCCTCAGTTCTGAATTGCATATCCTAAGGCTGTAACTGGTTATCTAGGCCAGTGATTCTCAACCTTTTTCATATCAAGGAGCCCTAATTTAGTCCATATTAGAGCCACAGACACCCATTTGATGAGATTTTGTCTCTCAGACACAAATCTGAGAATATTTTTATTGTTAGATATGATTTTGTCCAGAATTCCAGGACTATCTGTGTTGTAGGTAGAGAAATAACAGTGGAAATATGATCAAAACAGTCATGCTTCTACATTCTGTAATTGTGTTAACTTCTTGTAAATTAAAAAATGCTGAAGTTTAACACTTCATCAATTTGCTGGAGACCCCGTGGAACCCCTTCAAAAAACCCCTGGTGGTCCCCGGACCCCACGTTGAGAACCACTGATCTGGGCTTAACATCATACTGTTAGAGTGCATGTGTTGTGTGGGTGTTCAAAGCACCTTGTTCATTGTAACTGCAGTCTGGACCCTTGCTGCCACGGCGTCAATCCGAGCGCTCATCCTCAGGAAGTTGACCGACTGGTTCTTCTGTCGGATGGCGTTTTCTGCGTGGATCCTCGCCACTTCCATATTCCCCTTCTGGATAGCCTGGGGAGGCAACATCAAAGCAGCGGTTCAATAAACCGTTCTGGACCAACACCTGCCAGCACCAGTCAATGGGCTTTGATGAAGTGCTACGTTGATGAGTACTGAAGTACAACTTACTTTCTTCACTTTAGCCTTCTCTACTTTTTCCTCTTTGTCACATCTCTTGGAGTTTCTTAGAAGTTCTTTGGCAGCAAACTTTAAATTGAAGAGATTCTCTGTGATGGGAGGTTAAAGACTAACAAAGTTCAGACGTAAGCAACAAGCAGCTTTGACCACTTTGACTTTCCTAGCAAGAAGAAAGAAAGAAAAAACAGCCTCTAAATCCCCAGTTCCCATTTGATCCATTTGTGGCCCCGCAAACCACATCAATTTCAAGCAGTCTGTATCAATAGTAAGAGCTGATGCTTTAATGCTTCAGAAAGTTACCCATTAACACATAAGATGCATAAATAACTTATTTGATGATGTGCACAAATTGTGCACAAATTGTTCTGGCACTGTAGAAAGATGTTCTGAGTTAATTTGTAGGTCCTGACCTGTCCTTGTACACACTTCAGAAATTACCTTTATTAATGTCACTTCTCACCATTTAAAAAAACGTTTTTAGTTGGAATGCCAATAAATGACCCTAAACAATATGCTCTTCCTATGGGATTTCTTATCCACAACGATAAAGTTCATACTCAGCTAGGTTTCCGCTGTTAGTTGAATTTCCTTTTTTTGCCAAAACTGAATGAGGTAAGTAAGAAAGTGAATACTAAACAGGTGTATTGCGTTCCCACATTCTTACATAAACAGGGTTTTAGTGATTATAAATGTGGTACTTGGTGTCATATTTACAATTTAAAAACAAATACTAGCAATCTGAAACTCACAGAATTTGGAATATATTGGGTAACCTACTGTCAATCGATTACAGACCGTTGCGCTTGTTTAATGGCTATTTTTGGATTCTATTATCTATCTATGTTGAAAGTTTTTAGTCTGAAACTTTCATGTTGCCGTCTGAAAAGAGACAGTCATAGCAAGACTACCTGGTAAAACAGGTTAAACAAAATAATACAGACTTATAATATACACTGGCTACATATTCTTATTATCTCTACTATGAAATGACACTTTGACTAGTATATGGGTAAACAGTACACCGTCAGCTTCCATTTTTAGGGAATTTCCAGCCATATCAAATACAAATCTCAACAACTACAGCGACTGTTGTATCTCATTTCACGACGCCCAGAAGTAATTTGATAGATTAAGACGTTCAACAAAGTAGCCATTTTAGTTAGTAGGCAAACATGTTACTTCGCAATGAGTTTTATAAGTCTGCAACACATAGAAATCACCAGTCTCGCCATATATTATCATTAAGTTTGCTGTTCGGCCTTTTTGTATTCCAGTGACTGTTTGGCTCAAATTATGCTACACCACAGCGTTATGTCCCGTTTTCTCACGTCATTTCACAAGGATACTCTCCATATTTGGCATACTAAGGCGACTCTTCAAGAATCCAAGAATTAGATGATCAAACCCGCAGAGGCAGCGCGGTGAAAACGGTGTTAAATAAAGTAAAACTTGACAGCAAAACTTAGCCTTTCGTCTTCGCCTTCCCCTTCTTCCGTACTTCCTGGTACCTTTACCAAAATATGAACGACGTCATTGTCACGTGGTAGCGGTATTCCAATTCTACGTCACGAGGGAGCTCGACCCCTCCCTCCCTGCCTCCCTCCCTCCTTGCATAATGTGAATCAAACAGAGAAAAAACTAAACGTTAACACCATAAATGCTACTTTTGTCGTATTTTAGTAGTTTCACTGAGTTGTTATTTTTTTGGTGGGGCGTTCATAGTCAAATAAAGGTGAATGGGGTGTTGAGTCGGCGGGGGAGTGGGCGGTGAGAGCGCTTGATTGATGATTAGATTTACGCTGTGGATCACGGCAGGGAGAGAGGATGACTCACTCCGTCTGATATGATATTCACCCCGCAACAGCTCGGCAGTGCAGCGGAATACCCTGATAGGCCACTACAGGCATGCCGGTAATCCAGACAGTTATATCAGCCTGATATATCGGTGTGCTCTGCCAATAAAAGTCAAACTTTTGGAAACTATTAAGATACATCTAGATGGTCCTGCGCAACCTCGCTGGTTTCAAAGTTGGCTAGTTGTCACTTCGTAGTTGGAGAGATCGAGCGTCGTGATTTACCGTAAATTCGTGACGCCTGATTGCCATGGAAACAATGCTCCTGTGCTGAGAGGAACTTCAGCATCATTGTGTTGGAGCCAACCTCTCCAACGGGGTCGGAGATAAACCTGTTGGATATCTCTCTGTTTTTATTCTTGTGTGCTACTCTGGCTTACTTTCCATTTTAATTTGGCCCCAAACCAGGTGAGTTATCAAAACTGTGCGGCTGTTGTGTGGTGGCTTATTCTGGCAAATTGCCTAGTCTATCCCCGGTTACAGAGTTGTTGTTTTTTCTGTAAAATGCCTAATCTCAGCCGAAAATATTAGCCTATTCATTCCTTAAAACAGACTGTAAACTTGTAGGCTGCATTCATGTCTTGCAACGGGTGAAAAATCCATCAAAAACACACCTATTTCAACTAATTGACGATAGATGATTTAGTTAGTCGGTAGTTGATACATGGGCAACATTTTTGAGGCAACATTTTGAGTTCAGCAATGTTATGGATTGACAAAACAGTGGCTGCAATGTAACATATTGGAATCAAAGATCAAAAGTATCTTGTTGGTCACAGCTGTGTTTAAAATTGCCCATCAATATGCATGCCTTCAGATCACGACTACGTGTAGGATTGATGTAGCCTGTAATGTTTTTACCAAATTCATTGCCCGGGCCTGCTGCATAAACATTTTCTGAATTTCACGACCCAAAGACTACCTGAAGTGATGCATTTTGTGTCGTTTTTGCGCACAGAGAAAAAAATCCAGGAGACTCAACGGGTGATGCTTCATTCAGTGACTGTATGAGTCATATAGTCTTATCTATAAAGAAGCCAAGTGGCAGCAGAGCGGTCCTGCTGCAGGACCGAGCTGATGTAACCCATGTGATTCACTAGAGGCTGCTGTGGGCCAAGCCGACCCGGGCCATCAACTTGTTTCCACAGCATCCACACTGCTGAATGCCAAATCCAGTGCTTACATACTACATAGGTCATGAGGATGGACTGCTTACTACACTCAAGTGGTGATTAAGTATGCAGTCCAGATGGAAGTATACTAACAGTGCATTGCATGGCCAGACCAAGCTGAAAAGACAACACAAATTAAAATCAACATTAGGCTACTTCTTTCCAATAACATAACATATAGTTGCAATTCTATAAGCCTTAGTTACTTACTTTATCCTACATTATATTTATCAGCACTAATACATTTGGCATGTCATTGCTATTAATTCTTGATTAAATAATGGCATTAGCAGGAATACAGCTTTGGTCAAGTACATGATAAGACTGTTAATTGGCAACCATCATAGGGCTCATTATTTCAAAAAGCAACGATTTACTCATTACTTATTCATCCATTAAACCTGATATCTCAGGTGATCTCTACTGGTCTGATGTTGATGGAACTTGGATGGTTGATGCATCTTTGCACTGTGTACCAGCGTTTAAGAAATTACACAGATTCGCCTATGGGGGCACTATAATTAAAGACCAAAACATTTGTATTATTTTTTTGGGCATTTCTGCTTTATTTGGACAGTTGCAGTAGAGGGAGACAGGAGGAACAGGGCAGAGAGAGGGGATGACATGCAGCAAAGGTCACGGGCCGGATTTGAACCCGTGCCACTGTGATAAGGACTTAGCTTTACTGCCACGCACTCTGCTGGTTGAGCCACACAGGACCAAAATGTTTAACTCAAACGTGATAATTCAGACCCCACTGGTCCGATTTTGATGAAACTTGGAGGGATGATGCATTTGTGGGGGGTGAAGTTTAGTGTTGTGATGCATTCTGTTCAAGCAGGTGCTTGCAGAGATTTGACATTGTGGTATTTGCTCTGACTACAATGTTCCTGTCATCCTTTCGCTTGATAAAATCAAAGTAGTGGGAATACTTCCACTTTTGTGCCATTTTGCATCTAGGCTAGTTAAGAGCGTGCTCACGTCAACTGAGGGAACGATGACTAATTCGCCCAGTGGTTTTCAACACTGGTCCTGTGAGAGAGAACTGCTGCTATCATACCAAGTAGTTAATTGCAGTTATTTGCATTCACCTACTGTGCCAGGTGTAAATCAGTACCTGGTTAGATGGCGTCAATGAAAACCAGCAGGACTCTGGGTCCAGGACTGAAAACTACTGAATTAGTCTATATGGCAAAGTTAATCAAGATTGGATATATATAGTTTTTAGATTTAGTATTTAGTGGGTTCATAACACCATGACGTCACATTTAAAGCAGGAATTTTAATCTAACTGTGATCAGACACCTCACCAATTTGTGGCCAAATAGCCCACTTTGGGAGTCAACACATTAACATTGTTCGAGGTGGTCCAAAAAGTGGCTACATTTGTCACTAGTTGCTTTTCAGAAATACATTTTTCACAGAGTCTAAAAAAAGTCACTAAATCTGGCAACAACGTCACCAAGTTGGCTGCAGTGTGTAGAGCTGTACTCTGCAGATGTTGTTTTTGTTAAGAGCTGGGCTGTGAAATCCACCCCACCCTGTTTCTCCATGACATACGAATTACATGTAAGAGTTTCTGTCCTCATAACACTGTGTCCCTTTACCATTAACTGTTGCATGTTGGAAAGTTTACTAATCATTTTTAAAATGTTTTTTAAATCATCAGGGGAAGTATCAAGTGTTCTTTGGGGATGTATAGTGTGGAAGTTTGACATCAAATGCTTTTTTGTGAAGTGGTGCACGACTATCCAGAAGTCAGTCTCACCAGCTAAACATTCAGTGATGACGCTGTTGAATGCTCTGCTGCTATTTGTGTATGATCATGCTGTGCTGGTCTGACAGTTATGCAGCATCCATTCATTTGACAGGTGACTCATACCATCAGTCATTCACAGGCTGTCAGCCACAGGTACACCCTGTATGTATGTATGTATGAATACACCTGGGTGCTGCTGGCTCTGTGTGGGGCAGGCTGGGCTTATTGCACCTATACATATCTATCTTCCTCTGGAGTAGGAGTACTGATTCTTAGCTTGATCTCGATTGGCTGACCGAGGCATGTAATGCTGTGCATAGGCTGCAGTCATACAGCAGAATGTACTGTTGCTAATAAACAGCTTTGACCGAAGTTGTGGCTATTTCCTGTTATTCTAATGTGACAACAATACATCTGATGTCAGAAGAAAAAAGGAATGGCAACATTGGTGTCAACTGGCCCAGTTTAGCTTGCCTACTGGTTGTTGACTTGCCCATTTCCACTAATTACAAGAATATGGCCTTAATCGTCCCATACATGCACTCTAAATACTGAACTGATCATTGGAACCATTGGGGGACATTTTGGTATTCAAAATATTTGGTAAATCTGACTGCCGCACCATTGTGCTTAATGGCCATCTGGAATAAAGTAAATTCAGTCCAAAAGTTGCTTAAAGGTTCTTTTAATTGTCTATTTTACTTTTATTCTGCTTAAAAAATATGAGTTTCTTAAATAGAGGATGATGAGACTTCCTTGCTCATCTTTCCTGCTGTGACAAATAACTTATTTTTTATCTGACAAATAAATGGGTGGCATTGATGGTTTAAAAAAAAAAAAAAGCTTCAAACAGCTGTCATTACCTGTAATGCCACTGGAATGCATTGTAGCAAATCGTTGTCTCTTTGTTGCTGTCTCTTTCAAAACTCACAGTGCATTGTGGGAGAGTCGTGGAGAAGGTGTGTTCAGGGTCGTGTCAGCATAACTAGTCACAACCTAGTGACTGGTTCTCTGCATTATCATAGTTTGAGCAAGTACCATGTAGTTGTTGTGGATGTGGAGAAAAATCAACATTTTCATGGTGATATCCTAACTTGCACACATATGAATGTTCCTTCTTCAAACAGCGACTCAAAGGCATAACAGAACTAAACCTACTGTGACAAATAAACAATACACAGTGTAGGACTTCACCACAGACTTTATTCTACGTGATCCTCGCTCTTGATTAGTCAAAGTAATTGCTAAGCGGCAGTAGTCTAAGGATCAGTTGATTAGATTTTGGTTGTGATCTGGAAAGCCGTAGATAGCCTCCCAGGTGAACTAAGAGCAATTTGGAAGACAAATGAATAGTGTGAAAAGATCCGGCCATTTTAAAAGTCTAAACTCCCATCTCTTCTTCTTTGGTTGGAACTCAGAAATGTTGGACATACTTTTACTTGCTAAGAAGTGTTTACTGTTAACCTAACGGTGATAGAAAGGTAGTTTATATTTGCTGCAATTTATGTTTGAATTCTGCACTTCAGCAATTATGCCATTGGGATTATTTATTTTATACTGTGATGATGTTGCCACCTAGAGGTGGATAATCTTACTTTCGAAGGATGTACAAAATCTTGAAAAAAAAACCTGTTGTATGTCCTCAAATTGTCATGGGCCGGTGTTCCCCTTTAACTGCATATCTCAGTTCACTTCAGATGTTAGCCATGATGTGATATGGATTTAAGACCTGTTTTGTTTTTTACAGGTGAGGATGATGGAGCTGCAAACGGAAAAAAGGTTCCACAACTTGACCCTCGAACAAATCCAGGCTCTGGACAAGGTCTTGACTGAGGTAATCCCCATCCATGGGAGAGGAAACTTCCCCACACTGGAGGTGAGAGCAAAAGACATCATTCGTGTGGTGAAGGATCGGCTGGTTGAAAGAGACATCCAGGTTAAGGACATCCGCCTTAACGGCTCCACCGCTAGCCATGTGATGGTGAGGGATAACGGCATGGGCTACAGAGACTTGGACATCATTTTCGGAGTGGAGCTGCCCAGGCAGGAGGATTTCCAGGTGATTAAGGAGGTGGTGCTGGGCAGCCTGCGAGACCTCCTCCCCTGCGGAGTTAACAGACGTAAAATCACCTGCCTGACTATGAAGGAGGCCTATGTCCAAAAGATGGTGAAGGTTTTCAATGAGCATGACAGATGGAGCCTTATCTCGCTGTCTAACAACAGAGCGAAAACCGTAGGGCTCAGATTTGTTAGTTCCCTCCGAAGACAGTTTGAGTTCAGCGTGGACTCCTTCCAGATAATACTGGACCGCATGCTGGAGTCGTACTGGGAGACCGAGAGGAAACAAGGAGGAAAGTTGACATTGAACAGTGAGAATTTAAACCTGGGCAATGTGGAGGAGAAAAAAGAACAGCAGCAATCTACCACTCCTCAGGATATTGAAGAGGATATTGAAAAAGACTCAGCAATGGCAAGCGGCGCTGAAAGTCCACGGCAGGAAGAAGAAGTTACCGTGCCCGAGAAAGACCTTTCACATCCAGTGGCTGAGCATGTAAATGGAAAGCCTGAGCTGCAGCAAGTGTTAGAAATTGAGAGCGCTGGCTTACATTTACCGTCTCTACAGGATGAAGAGGAAGTGGACGGCATAGAGGTCGTTCACTCAGAGGAGGACATCGTGTTTGAGCTATGTGGAGAAAATGTGGAAGAAAAAGAACAATTTCACACAACAGATTATCCTTCAGTTTCATCCCCCAAAACTTTATTTACAGAAGTCCATGATCCTCTGGTGGCAAATGTGTGTTTAAAGCTACAGAGTAATGAAGAAGAGTTGTCTGAGCCACAAGCTTCCAAACCACCATCCATAGAGCAGACAGAGAAGTCAGCCGCACAAGAAACAGTCCAGTGTGAAGAAATGACTCAATTCAAAGCAGACTCGGTAACCCACAGGACTGAAAACACTTCTAGCCTCCAAGATTCACATCTTGAATTCTCCTTTCCTCCTCCAGCTAAGAAAACCTGCAGCACGTCACAGGACATAGTACCAGACTATTGCCCTTCACCTAAATTACAAAGAAAAATGTCACGGAAGATGATCAGTAAGCCGCCGCTCCCTGAAAAATGGACTTTATTGACAGATTTGTCAGATCTTACAACGCAGCTGTTTCCACCCATAGAAATACCAAAAACAATTCAGCCAAAGCCTCCTTTATTGGACAGCGCTCAAGTTCATTGCTCAAATCTCCCAGGCTCCGTGCCCAAAGCCTCCGAGGGTGCAGAAACTCATACAGATCCCGCGTGCAATCCAACCGCTGCGCTTCAAGATGGAAACGGCTCAGCTCAAACGGTAGAGCAAACTGTCAAGCCAAAACACTCAAAAAAGCCTCCTGACTCAAAGACTCAAAATCACTCATATACAGCAAACGTAGCCACGCAGCCTAAGCTTGTTGACCAGAAAGCAGCAGGGCCAGCGGACACTGTCCCGAACAGCGCGGGGTCAGGCACGTGGTCCGGGGCGGGAGGGAAGCCCGCCATCACCGTTGAAGCGGAGTGCATGTACGGGGACTTCGAGCAGGTGATGGACCACCTCCGCCTCCGCCTCATCGCCACCCACAACCCCGAGGAGATCCGAGGAGGCGGCCTGCTGAAGTACAGCGACCTGCTGGTGAGGAACTTCAGGCCGGCCAGCGAGACAGAGATCAAGTCCTTGGAGCGCTACATGTGCTCCCGCTTCTTCATCGACTTTCCCGACGTGGGCGAGCAGCAGCGTAAGATCGAGGCCTACCTGCAGTGCCACTTCATCGGCAACGAGGAGACGAGCAAGTACGACTACCTGATGACCCTGCGGCGCGTGATAGACGAGAGCACGGTGTGCCTGATGGGACACGAGAGGAGACAGACGCTCAATATGATCACGGTCCTGGCTCTGAGGGTGCTGGGCGAGCAGAACGCCATCCCCAACACCGCCAACGTCACCTGCTTCTACCAGCCGGCGCCCTACATGACGGACCCCATCTTCAACAGCTACTTCATCGCCCAGGCCCAGCCGCCGCTCGTCTACCACCCCTACCCTCTGCACGTGCACATGCAGACTGGCCTAGTGTAGCTGTGGCGTGCCCATAGGGAGAGGCTGCATTCAGTACGGTGCTCTGTAACCAGAGGCACTTTGGAGGTTTGAAACAAACGGGCGACCATGGGCGCAGTATCGTTAAACGCTTTGAAATCCCTCCTGCCTGTGACATGAAGGACAGAGGTCAGAGCGGAGGGGCTTTTGCTAGAGGCCAGCAAGTCACCGTTTCAAGATGAAGACTTTTGAATAGGAAAGAATAGCTAACTGCCAACTTTCAGCACGCTCCGAGAGAGAATTTGATTGAAGTAGAAGGACTTTGTTCATGGCAGATTCAGCTTAGCTTTGGCAGGGTTCGGATGCTCTGTGCTGGTTTCCCTGCCGTGTTGAGGAGCATATTGTGATGTGATAATTCACTACAGACAGAAGATACACTTATCTAATGTACAAAAGCACTATCTATGAAAAACCTACTGGCAACAAAAATCTTGATTTGGTTTCAGTAATGAGAAAGGCTGTTAGCCTTAGGTGTGTGAGGGGTCGTAACCCTGTATAGCTGTATCGTGAATCATCATTCTCTATAGTAAATTTCGGCACGTGGCTATACCTGTGTATTTATTGTATAGAAATAGAGCACCATTTACTGAGGTCACAAATTAGCAAAATTCACTATGGTATTTCTGTGATCTCATAAGTTCTGTAATTGTGAATGTAAACAACTAGTTTCCAAAGCTAGAAACAAGAGATCCAAGACTCAAGTCCATGATGCCATCAACAGACCAAACCCAGAGCTGCTCTATTGACAATTAATGACAGATTTTATCGACTTAGAGAATGTTTGGTTGGGATTTTACACTGTTTTAGCACAGTACTCCCTTATGAACCAGAAATTGTGCCCATATCCCCATGAACTCACTCTGCTTACTGTCAAATGAAGTCTCCTGTTCCTTGTCAAAGGAGCTTCTCCAAGATTTTTTTGAACCGATATGTTCACAAATGTCAACTAAACAGCTCAAGATAAAAAAAGAAAGAAAAACATAACATGATGAATCCTGTTTTAGAATGGATTTTCCCTCTGTGTGCCCATTTACATCTTCAATAGGTTAAATAGATTTTTCTCTGTGTATTAAGTGGTGACAGTTGTTTGTTATAGTAAATGTCAGCTCTGTGGGGATATGCCTGCCTCTGTGTGCAAAAACTCTGCACATGTCAAGTAGTTGATATGTTGATGCTCTGTCCCTGTGTGTTTGTTCATAGTGTATGCATACATGTACTCAATATAAAAAAACAAAAGATTTCAGCACAGGTTATGATGTGGGCTGATCATGCTAAATCTGAGACTGAAGCACAATATAAATGCACATAGCTATTATTGATTAGTGAGGATGTTTCTGACATGTTTGTGATTCTCCGGTTAAATATTGAAGACATCTTCATACTGTGTGCAGTTAGTGCCGGATGTAGCTTTAAATTAGTAAAGATTGTATCTATCTTGAGACTCTTGGTATTGTGTGTCATTAAGGAACTGTTTCAGTAGAGAAATTTAAGTATTCCTGTTTTCCTGTTATGATATCTAGTTGCCCAGTTTGTTTTGTTATTGTGATAATAAACATAGCACATTTGCCCCTTGTCTGGAGTCTTCCTTTTAACCCAGATGATGATGATGAATTTCCCTGCAAAGTGATCATGTTCTTTTCTAACATTTCTGTCATAATAAAAGCTGCATCGGTGAAGTGCCACAGTCTACAGGAGGTTAGGATGAATATCGTCCTCATATTTTTTTGTAATGTTAACTGCTTAGCATCGTAATATGCAACAAGAGATTGATCTGTAAAATTGTGTATGCATGATATCTTCAATAAATTGCAAGAAGGGGCATAGTCAAACCATTGGTGTTACGTTGAATACTTACAGTTTTTTTTACTAGATTCTCTGTTATTGCCAGTCATCACATGTATGTTTTTTGGTGCCATGGCAACGTTTTTGGCAAAGCGGAATAAGACTGAAGGTTTTTAGCTTCGGCTTCTCTTAGCAGTTTTTGTAGTTCTCAGGTACAAAGAATACTGGGACATTTTCTGAGTCCACATCCCATGAAGTTACCATGCTGTGTAGACTGCAGGACTTGCCCAAACCCTACAAAGGAGCCTATGTGACTGCTGGGCATTTGGACTTTACTCTGTGTATGTAATGCATCGTAACACCTGAAAATGGACTGTGTACATAAGATGGCAGCTTCCACTTTTTACATCATTAGTCCTTACCAGAGAGCAAACCTTTAAACTCTCTTGTGGCAGCACAAGAGAATTCAAATTTTCCTCTGAACATATATGATCAAAGATGTTTAATGAAGACATTGTTGAGATGTCATTTTGTTTTAATGGATAAATTCAAAGTTATTACATTTTCAAAAATCCACTCTTTTTCCCAGACAGTTTCAGACTTACTCCAGTTAACACATCACAACTGGACTTGGTCCTCATTGGCTCCCCTCTTTTAACAATTACTGAAATCCGTTCAACTGGTTTATCTCATTTGAATTAGAGGAGCTGGTGATGTTGGCCAACAACTAAACTCCATTAATTTACAAAACATCATGAAGAACATTATTCTCATCCTGAGCCAGAGTAGATGTGAAAACAAAATAATTGAAAACTGAGTCATATGTGACCTTTAAAGCCATTGTTAGCCTGAGGAGTGGTGGCAGGTCTGTTTGTGGTTCAGAAATGCAGGAACTGTGTGACCAAGTCCATTATGTGTAAACTCATCAGTGAACGCTATTGATTTTCCTTTTCCCCCGATTCATAGTGAGTGCACTGACTAAAGTAAGACCAACAGTGATTGTCCTTTGTTGCATTAGTGCCTGTCCCTCCCGGTCATGAATACTGAGGAATGTAAGAACACCAGAACGCTGAGGAGAGTCATTATAACATTGTGTAGACTGAGCTGACCTCGCTTTCAAACCAATGAAGTGCTCTCAAGTTAGAGATCTTGCTATTTGAGGTCATAAGGTCTCTTCCCGCAGAAAAATGCACACCCGGCCTTAGCTTGACCTCTTTGACATTTGGATGCTTTGTACAAAGATGGCACATTATTTAGACAGCCTAGAGCCTTGGAAAGGTTTGTAGGTATGTTTATAGTTCTTAAGTCTATAAATATAAACTCATTAATTATTTTTTTTAATTATTTTTCAGATTCACTTGATACATATTTATGATCAAGATGTTTTGGTCTGATAAACAGACAGAAGAAAACAAGCACAGCTCATATAGATCTGTCCCAGTCCCCTACTCATGAATATTCATGAGTACCAGTATACAGAAGAGATTCATTAACATGCAGATGTGGCAGACTTTGCTTTGCCCACTTAGCTTCCACCTGTAAGCAATCATACCCTTCATCTTCGCTTTGCAAAGCGGTACAGGCATGAAAAAAGTAATGCCATCCAACCTGGAGGCTGCAGTTTTTATCCACTGATCCATTTTGAATCCCAGGACCTTCAGCATCACTGCAGTTTGTAGGTGTGGTGGAGCGCGGTGCGTCAGAGCTCAGTCTTGTTTGTTGCATGTCTGACTCACCTCAGCCTTCAGTGTATTAGGCCGATTAGGGAGTTGCCAATATTGGAGTCTGGTTTACTTCTTAACAAACTCTGCTCCAACGGTTCACGGCCGATGCAGAGACATGTTGTGTTCGAGCCCAATATTCTTTAACACTGAACCTTTGCAAAGTACCCCCACTGCTGTAGAGATGTGGCCTACGGTGCATCTGTAGGAAAACACTAATCTTCGAGGGCAAAGCTACAGATGACTCATGTGAGCAGGAGCTTTAAAAAACTGCAGAAATTTGAGGGAGAAGGGAAGAGTGACTGGTGTTTTCATGGGTCGCCCATGTGTGTGTTTGCTCAACAGACAGAAACCATGCTGTAAAAATAAACGTGGACGTACTGAGAATATTCTATACCTGGGGGGAAATGTACAAACCAACACCGCCACCTCCTGATAGAAGAGTCAAACATGTAGATATTTTTGCAGCTATTTTTTCATGACAAAGAAAATATTTTGAAATAGAATTTGAGCGACAGAGAAACACAATCAAGGAATTCCATCTTAGGAGAAATCCACTTCTTTATTTAAAAAACACATACAATCAAAACATTGTGTAAAAAAGACAGTCACGTAAGCTTATTCCACCTAGAATCTTATTATTGTTGTATCAACTAATCTGATGCTTAGAGGCAAGCCTAAGAGCCATCTACTATATGAAAATAATAAAGTTTCCAAAATATGAATCATAGTCTTCTCACACTCAACCAGAATAATTTCAAAACACCAGTTAATGCTTCCTCTCAGAGCAACCAAAAGACATTGATTTTTGTTAATCTCTGAGACCCTGACCCTAACCACACTCCTCAGCCAAAAACACAAAAGAAAAATAAAACTCTATGACGCCTCTTTGATGTAGGCGACCACTCCAACTGAGCGACGAGGAAGTTGATCGAACTTAAGCACCCTGTTCTGAACTGAGCATTTGCGGGTCTCCTTTGCCGGCATCGCCTGACTCAACTGCTAATCATTTACCAACCAAATAGTCAAGTCTGTGCGAGCTTTAAGTAAACATTATCGGTGCAACAAGAGATAGAGAAGCACCTCATCGTTGGACGTTAAGTGAGCTCCGGCTTGCCAGGAAGGATTTCCAGAGGGAGATTTCAGAAACACAGACTGATTGGTCAGGAATCAGTGATTAAGAAAGTCTTGGACACTGTGATAGTGCGACACAAACAGATTACCTGATGCTAGTATATCATTCCTTTCTGTACATCTGTACACTGTCCTCAACTGTGGTGCAGCTGATCTATCCATTGCTGACCCCGGCTAACAGATCTGTTGGTTCAGTGATGCTCAGAAGCAAGAAAAAAAATAAAAATAAAAAATGGCACAACACACTAGACCAAAGGGTTTTCCGATGAAACATGATCGCTCCTTTTGCATTAGCCCAATAAAAGCATGGATACATGTACCAATCAGATGAGGCTCTTTGCTTGAAATTCTAGTATTATAAATGGGTTGTTTGGAGGGTTCCAGCTAGATCCTGTCTTATTTGTTCAAACTTCATCTTCTTTAAAAAAAACAAACAAAACAAAACCCAAGACTGAATCGAAAGTGTGCTGGCACAGTTCAAACATTCTTACACAAAAAGCATGAAAAAGTCTGGTTGATTTTGTTTCTCTTTCTCTAATATCTTTATTACTCAGCTGCCACATATAGTAGATAATGTGCAAATATTTCCTTTTCCTCATAACTATTGTTTAAGAAATAGTTTAAGTAATTGAAAGTATAATACAATGGAAAAATAAATATTTCTGTGGAAGAGAGTTGGCCAGGGACCCTTTTGTTTTTGAACATGCTGGGTAGAGACAGTGCCATGGAAGCAGCCAGGAATGGGTGCAACCAAGATCTGATCCGTCAGGGGATACAAACACAAAGATGATGTGTTGCCTCTTTTTTAACCCTCCAAAAAAAACAAAAAAAACAACAATCAGCACATTGTTCCTATAAAAAGCAGCCAATTCTAACTAAATGACACATGAAGGGCCAACCTGTCCTAGTTACCTTGCTTCTGTGAAAACACACAGCCAAAGGGAAGTGGGGCAGAGCATTTTAACATTCACTGGCCCTCTGTTGGTCAAGTTGTCCGACATAAAGGGTGTGGGAGTTGGGATATTACTGTGGAACTGTAATCTAACTACCTAAGTCACCTTGCTTACTCAGTATTGCTAGTCCCAAAAAACTATGCTGGTCTCGACGCTTCTATGACTGAACCCAGATGCCTGTCCCGAAAAACAGAACACGAATGGTGTGAGCATATGGTTTACCTCTGAAAACTAAGGCTAGTGGTCATGGAGAATAGAGCAAATACCAAAAAAGTTGACATCAGTGACCTTATATGATACTGTATAAACCCAACCAGTTGACTACAACCATAATGAGAGTAGAGCGATTTTTTTTTTGTAGTTGAGAAAATAAAAAACAGAACCATCACACTCCTTGAGAAATAAAACATGAGCACCATTTTTTTTTTTTGGCATCTCCGAACCTTTCTTTGGTGACCAGGAGTAAGAAAGTTGCTGGAGAGAGGCGGGAGAGAGAGAGAGAGAGGGTTTTAGTGTATAGTGTTGGACGTGAAAAGCATAGGACGAGGAGGAGAAGAGCAGTCCCGTGTCCGGAGAGCGGTAAGGCGGAGGTGAGTTGGTTCAGTTGGAGAGGGTCCGTGTTGAACAGTAGCTCTGTAGACCAGGGAAGGAGATTCCTTGGCAACACACCGTGAGCACCAGCTGTCAGTTTGAGAGTCATAAGCAGTCTCAGATAAAAAGGAAATCATATATATATATATTTATATATATATATATATATATATAAAAACAAAAGAAAACAAAAAAAATCCCTGCAGTATTACTCATGTCTAGACACCAGTTTTAAGTTGAGGGCGTTGAGGTTTGAAAAAGGAGGAGCGACGCGTCAGTGGTTCCAGCCCATGAGGTGGCTGACACGGGCTTTCTCAGTCATGCGGCGTACCCGTCCTGAGCGGGACATGCCCAAGTTGAGGGGGTCCTCCTTCGACCCGTGGCCGTCGTCCTCCGAGTCGTCCCTGTACAGAACTGTCCTGCGGCCCTGGTTGCGTGTGTTCACCCGCCCGGACTTGCACTCTTTGCTTCTCGGACTGTTGGCTGCCGTCCCCGCCGTGCCTCTCTGGACCGGACCGGAGTCCTCGTCGTCCTCCTCCTCCTCTTCCTCCGGTTCCTCCTCCTCCTCGGGCTCCTCCTCCTCCTCTTCATCCTCCTCCTCTTCGTCTCCTACATCCTGCTGTTGTTGTGGTTGTTGCTGCTGCTGCTGCTGTTGCTGCTCCTCCTCCTCATCTTCATCCTCCTCCTCATCCTCCTCCACCTCCTCCTCGTCTTCCTCCTCCTCCTCCTCCTCCTCCTCTTCTTCTTGCGGCAGCTGCACTCGTGCTTTTTTAGGTCTCTGTGGTGTTTCCTCTCCTCCTTTACGTCTCCTTTTCCCTGAGGCGGCGACCTTACCCTTGGCTAGGAGACGTCCCGATAAGCAGGGGGCTTTGCTGTAGTCGTGATCTCCCCCTTCCACGTACTTCTCCATCTCTGAATCAGAGCTGTTCTCGCTGTCGGACGACGACGAGGAAGAGGAAGATGAGGACGATGAAGACGAGGACGACTCGGATGAGGAGCTGTTGGATCCAGATCTCTCCTCGTCATTGGATTGCAGCGTGCCTTGCCGGTGGCTCTGTCTGGATCCATTGGTCAGTGGCAAGTTACGATGATGCCCTGACGCAACAGAAGAAAACAAATAGTTCATTTCTGCACCGCAATGGAACATTCACATTCTACTGTGCTGCTGTCATGACTCACACAATGCTTAAGAAATTATAAAATTAGGCATAAATTAGATATAAAGTACTAAATTTGATTTGCTTTATGATATACACTACCAGTCAAAAGTTTAGACACACCGCATTTTCTTTATTTTTACTATTTTCCACATTTTAGAATAATAATAAAGACATCAAAACTATGAAATAACACAAATGGAATTACGTAGTGACCAAAAAAGTGTTCAAAAAAATATCTTATATTTTAGATTCTTTAAAGTAGCTGCCCTTTGCCTTGATGGAAAGACAAAGGCTTTTGGACAGAAATTCATACATAGGCATCAACAAATTTCAAACATTTCAAGCCTTTAGATCAAAATGGCTTTAAGCGAATGAAAAACATAGAACATTCAATCAGGTGTGTCCAAAACTTTGAATGGTAGCGTATGAGACATTCTTCTGAAAGGTAATATCAATACATTTTAGTAAGGTGTGAGGCTTGTCATACCTGACTTCTTAACTGGCGTAGCTTGGCTGCGCGTCACCCGATTCGGCCCGTGGCTCCTGCTCTCACTGCTCGTCCCTGAACTGGAGGAGGAGGAGGGCTGGCTGTCCTCGTCCACTGCTACACTGCTGCTTTCTGGAGCTGCAACAACAACAACACCGACAGCTCAGCGATCACTACCAGCCAGGCAATTCACAGCGAGGCCCTGAGCGCCACGGAGACCCATAAAACACACTAAGCCACAATATTGCAGTCTTACCCTGATATGGCCTGTGAGAACGCTTCTTGGATGAGGTCTGGGATTTTTTTGGCTTTGACATCTTCCCTGACTTGTGCTTCCCTTTAGGGCTGGACATATGAAAACAGAAAGAGAAAAGAAGCGTTTTTTTCAGAGGAATTAAATGCATTACAGTGTGCCAGAGTGTCTTAAATTTAAACTGATGAAACTTGCAGACTTTTTAAGACCTTTTAAATTTCCAGTTAGATGAAATATAAGACCAATTTCATATTTGAAAAAATAAATAAATAAATAAAATAAAAAACGAGAAACTGAAAACAGCTGTAGATCTATCACAATATAGTCTGTAGACCAGGCAATTAATTTCTCAACAGAAGAAAAAATGGTGCACCAAGAAACCACAACATTTTTAAGACCTCTAAAACTGAACTGAAGACATAAAATTCTATAGTTAACTGTATTCAAGACTATTTAAGGCCTTGAGTTTAGATCATATAATTGAAGGCATTTTAAGACTATTTCCAGGACCTGCAGACACCCTGGTGTGCGCTGCAATGAAAAGGATTATTTGATCATGTGAACTGGGCCTGGTACCTGGGGGGTGGACTAGTGGGCGGGGAGCTGCCTCCACTGTGAAGTCTCTTCCTGTAGCTGAGTCTCTGGCGAGTCCGCCGCTGATTCTGAATGGCGGACTTGTAGTCGGAGATGATGGAGATGATGTTTCTTTCAAAGAAGGCTGATAGGCTGAGAGTCATGGTGTAGATCTAGATGGAAAACAGGAAAATCTAAATGAAACAGACTAATAGTGTCATAAGGACGGACTTCTGTCACAGATTTAACTTGATTATATCCTCAATCTCAGGGCCGGTGCTTTACCTGTGATTTCTTGTTAGGTGTGTATGCCTTAGAGTTGCTGAAAATGAGGCGGATGTCTTTGGCAAACTCCACAGGGTTCTCGTAATTCCCTGCGATCAGCGTCTCTGATACCGTACCCAGATCCATGGGAGTGTCGATGATGTCTCGATAGTCCTGAACACAGACAGGGTAGAGGGGCGAAATGTTAAGTAGACAGATGACTCAGAGGCTCAGAACAGGCTGCTTTTGATTCATAACCTATGCCAGGTATTTCTAATGTCGTGTATATAAGTCATATGAATAAGTAACTGCCTTCTGGCAACAATTGCAAGTGATTATCAGTATCAGATCGTCTTACAGGGTAAACAAAGAGATCCACAGGCTGTCTGAATGGTTCTGAATCTGGAGAGACCATCATTCGCCGTAGCAGCTCTCGACACTGGCCTCGCCACGCTTTCACATCCAATACCACACCCCGCCTCTTAGAATTAGAGCTGGACACCTAGCAGAGAGAGAGAGAGAATACTAATAAATAGCTGAATATGAACCTTCATGAAAAGAAATTTTCCTTTTGCCATATTTCCTGTTCTAAAGTTACTATGAATGTCTCATTCAGTGAGACTGGAGCTAGATGTTGCTGCTCACAGATAATTCTCATGTCTGTGTTATCTGGGATGAACTAATGTGGCACACTGGCCTGTGGTCCGTCTTACCCGATGTCCTGTAGATGTCCCTGGAGTGTCAGAGTCCACATCCACCTCCTCTGCCTGCAGAGTAACAGACAAACCCATGTTACCACTTGCAGCAACATCAAATAATCCAAAGACAAAGCAAGCAACCGAGTGTGAAACAATGACAAACCTCTCCTCCGCTGCTGATCTCAGACTTCAACTTGTGATACAGATCCAAGATGTCTGTGCAGCTCTGGTCCCTGGAGAAAACAGAGGGCCAAACAATTGGACATAGTTGGACAAAAGATTATGGAGGTACAGCAAGAGGAAAGACGTAACCCCTTCATTTGACTGTCAACTCAGTGGGGTCTTACCCGATGTAGTGGAGGAGCACGTCAGTCACCACCTTGGCGGCAGCCACGATGGGGCTCTGCGGCTCGTTGAAATTGCGGGCGTTGTGCTCGATGTAGCGCACCTCCCACATTAATGCAGAGATCCGCCTGCAGGAGAGATGCAGGTTAAACACTTGAAACTCAAATGTCTCTACAATGTCACGGTTTTGTACACTGATTCACAGTGTGAGGAAAGGTGTGTCTTTGGATGAGGTAGGGGTGTTGCTGTAAGGAGTGTGCTGCACCTGTAGAAGCGGTTCTCCAGTCGTTTGCGGATGGTGCTGAGGTCAGTGGGGTAGGCCACCACAGTGCAGTACAGGGGGTAGTCCCGCAGGTCTACTGGTGAGGCAAATGCCTTCGCTACATCTGTGGACAAACAGAGCAAATTTCAAACATGGCAAAGATAATGTTCAGGCTTTATCTTTCCCCATAACAAACATCTGTTATCGTTCTTTCTGGTGGCCTACCCAGTGTGAGAAGCTCATCGATGCCGTGCATGACTCTCTCACAGTCCTCATCCCGTATGTGAGCCCCCCACTCCCCCTCCTGAGGACTGTAGAGCAGGGCCTTCAGCTCCTCCTCTGCCACCTCCACCCCGTCACCAACCTGCTCTGGCAACGCAGCTGATGACGCCACAACGTGTCAGAAGGAGAATCAGTATTAGTTCTTTGGCTGCTCAGCAGAGACATATAGATGGAAACTGCTATGAATTTTCCATATCAATATCAGTTGCATTTTACTGATACAAGATATTGTAGATACCTAGAAAATGCTACATTTTCTGAAAAACTGTATGCTTCATAAGCATAGGAATTTGATAAAATGTGAACATTACCAATGCTCTTTTCCTGTTAAAGTACAAATTGGTTTCACTTACATCATTCTGCCATTGAAATGACTATCAATCAATGCTAGCAATGTGAGAATGAAGAGATTTTATGAGCTTAATAGCCTGGTCATTTTAGAATTTGAATGAACTGCTTGGGTTTATAATTGTGGCAAAAGTGCGACAATATCACTCAAAGGCAGCCAGTCATTTTCTAGGCCATATAAAGCTCCAAAGCTTCGAAAGACCAAGCTTGTAAATTGACTTTAATGATGGTTTGGATAAACTTGATTAGTTGAAATGTATAACATTTGAACCACGTTTGAATATGGTTATATAGACCATCTATTTCAATGGAAAGGGTATATTAACCGTGTATGTTCATCTGTGGTGTTTCCAAGTATATGGTCATGCTCAGAAGTTTGTAAAATCCTGGACATTTTGCACATAATCTGCCATATATATCTAGTAAATATATATAAAACATAACTGCATGGTTTATTATCAGGGGAATTCTCATATTAGTACTACTGACCTTCCTCAGAAATAGGCTCCATGTCCCAGGGACTCATCTTCTCCCTCTCACCATTATCCCACCTGGCGAGCAAACATTGCAACTCAACATTACAAAGTTATTCAACCAAACTGTGTAATAGATTACATAAGCTTGTTAGATCGAATTTCCAAGAATGGGGACATCGGGTCATTGCAGCAGCGAAGAATATGATCTTGAGAGCAAACAGAGAGTATTGAAGATAGATTATGTTAGAAGGGACAGAGTGACCTACTTCACTGCATAGCACTGAAACAGGCTGTCTGGATACTCTGGCTGCAGAGGCTGCTGGTCCTCCACAGAGCCGAACCACCAGGCGTCGTCAATGATGCTGCGGAACCTCATACCTGGAGGAGGTGATGTGGGGTCGGGTTAGGACGCAACATAGGAGTCATGAATCACTTAACTTTTGTGGACACATTTTGAAGGACACAATGAACAGATTTGGAAGCGTAACCCCATAATTTCTAAAAAAAAGAAAAAGCAATAGCGAGACTAGACCTCATCAGATGTAATGGTGGAAGCTGTGGATCGACTAACCTGGCTGCCAGTTGTGCTCTTTTGCCTCATTGTAAAACTGCTGTAGTACCAGGAAGTCTATGACATCGGGCATGTCATGGTACCTAGGGAGAGTGGGAATGGAAAAGTAGTGAAATATGCATGTACATACATGTAGAAAAAGATGAGCAGGATATTTCAGTCATTCATTATCCAGGCTGAAAATCACCAATAAATAAAACCAATAAATACATAAAGAAATGCTCACTTTAAGGAGAAAGACTCATTGGTCATCTTCCCTGAGATTGGGTCCAAGAAGGCCAGTTTTAGGCAGCAGAGGGTGGGAGGTCCCACCTCATACTTAATTCCAACCACCTTCACTGACTCCTGGTCCTGAGGGGGAAGAAACAATACACAGAGGCATGATGAGGATGAATGAAGAGGATGGAATTTAAAGCTTCTCAAAAAGGAAAATAAAAGTAAGAATCTTAAGTAATTGCCCATGAAAAATAATACAAAGAGGAAACTATTCAAGATAACTTGCAGTAAATCAATGCTGCCTTTTTACTCTTCAAGCTTATTTGGGGTGAAATGGGTCTTAAATCTTATTTGAAAGGGTACTAAAAGGGTCTTAAAAGTCTTACAGAAATCTGGAATTGCACTGTTTATGGTTCGCAATAAAAAAAAGGTTTTTTTAAGTCATGTCTTCATTCATATGTTGCTCAAAATACTGCTGTGCTGATAATATCGATCTATGAACCCAGTATCATGTCGAACCGAACCAATAGCTGAAAGTATCGTTACATCTACTGTATATTGGGAACCCTTTGGCTTTCTTCACTCCCCTCACGGTTGTACATGTAATTTCCCTTTAAGAACAAATTCCACACTAAAACACTTTTTTCTTTAGTGGTAAACTGGTATTTAGTTGGACTATGTAGTTATGAAATACAACAATAACGGTCATTCTTCACATTTGAGCACTTACACTCACCGAGCACTTTATTAGGAACACCATACTAATACTGAGTAGGTATCAACTTTCAGCTCAGTGTCAACCGGCTACCAAAGTGGCATCCACCTCAAGTAGGGCTGAACGATTTTGAAAAAATATCTAATTGCGATTACTTTGACTGATATTGCAATTGCGATATGATTTGCGATATTAGAGGGAATGATAATTTTTACACCATTATTCTCATTTTCACTGAAAAATGTATTAAAATGATTATGGTGGGATTTGTGCAGGGATCTGTACCAAACGAAGATGTTTTCTTAAGTCTGTAGAATATTATGTGTAGGCCAGGACATCTCTGCAGCACGATAATATTTAATTTAAAATGGTATTTTGACACACATTTCGCCTTTAACAAATTGCAGTAGGCCATATTGCGATTTCGATAACATTTTGATTAATTGTTCAAGGTTTGACGTGCTGCATTCTGAGATGCTTTTCTGCTCACCACAGTTGTAAAGAGGTTATTTGAGTTACTGAAGCCTTTCTGTCAGCTCCAACCAGTCTGGCCATTCTCCTCTGACCTCTCTAATCAACAAGCTGTTTCCGTCCACTGATCTGCCGCTCACTGCATGTTTTTTGTTTTTCACACCATTCTGTGTGAACTCTAGAGACTGTTGTGCGTGAAAATCCCAGGAGTTCAGCAGTTTCAGAAATACTCAAACCAGCCGTCTGGCACCAGCAACCATGCCACGGTCAAAGTCACTGAGATCACATTTTTTCCCCATTCTGATGTTTGATGTGAACATTAACTGAAGCTGCTGACCTGTATCTGCATGATCCTATGCATTGCACTGCTGCCACATGATTGTCTGATTGGATAATTGCATGAATATGAAGGTGTACAGGTGTTCCTAATAAAGTGCTCAGTGAGTGTATGTGCTGGCCCCGTATTTATCTCACTAAACTTGGCTCAGTTCGCCCTCCAGTGGTTAAAATGAGCAGCCGGCGTTCAGTTGGAGATGCAGTCGTGTTCAAGGACAATTGTCCTAAGATACAGTATGTCTTTTGGTAAAAAAAAAAAATGTTTACCACCCCAATTCTCTTCCCCACTCTTCACGCCCACTTTCTAGCATTTTTAAAAAATCGCACAGTCAGTGGAGAGAAGCTCAAACCAGGCGCAAAAAGACTCTTTAAAATGCCAGTGTGCCTCACCCTGAGGTTGAGCCTGTTCCACGGCTGTTTCTGAGGGTTGACGCTGTAGGCCTTGGCCCTGCGGACGGCCCTGACGTAGGCCTGGTGGCCCTGTCGGAAGTAGATGAGCTGGAGGAAGACAGGGGAATCAGCATCAGAATATAATGCCATAACATTTTAGATGCACAAAAACAACTGGATCTCCCATTTAAATTAGATGCTGAAAAACCAAGAGAGACAAGGAGACACCAGAGAGCTGAATGTCACTGACTGGCTGAAAATGTCTTTTCTGTTAGGTGAGGCAGTGACGCTCCTTACCTCATCTCCCATTTGTGGAACGAAAGGAGAGCGGCGTGGGATGGTCTCCATTATCCACGATGGGGGCAGCCACTCCTCCGCATCGACTCCAGCAAGAGAGGAGGTGGGTTTCTGAGGATAGACACAAGTTGTTGGAACAATCAACAAAGGGAAAGAAACAGAATTTATCCTTTACTGCACGATCTGACTACAGTGAGCACAATGCTGCTGGACAGTAATCAAAATCAAAACCTGGAGCACAACCAATGTTTACCACACAGAAAACGTAATATTCTCAGCCTCAATACAGGAGCTGCACATCATGTTAGCTCACCTGTTTGGTCTGCTTGGGCTTCTTCCGCTTCTCTCGGTCCCTCCTCTTGGCCTCCTCTCCCTGGGCGTCCGCATCACCTTCCTCCTCCTCGGAGCTGCTGTAACCCGGAGGCTGCACCTGCCTCCTGGTCGTTCGCTTCGGGGGCTGGAGGTTGATGCCCGCATCGGCTGTCCAATCAGAATACTCACTGGAAGAGTCGCTGAGAGGGGAACAGAAGTGTCGGTAGGTGATATAATACATACACACATATACATACACACTAAGTGCATCTAGAGAACGCCTCTCAGTCAAAAGATATTTACCTGGAGCTGCTGTCGCTCTGCCACCGTGCTTCGTCGTCAGAGGAAGCGTCGCTGGGCTCCACCTGTTCTGCTGCCTGTGGACAAACCCACAGAAAGCACCAGTCATTGTTATGAATGATGGTAGTCTGATGGTGCTCTAAAAAGTTACTTAGTATAATGCGATGTGAAACAAATTTTTAAAAAGAAAACATCTGAAACCAAAGCAGTTTCTTTGGCTTGGAAAGACATTTTTCAAGAAAATGTAATTATTAAATAAATCTGTCATTTACTTTTAGGTTGATTATTTTTGACCTAGTAACTGAGGAAAAAGACTCATTCAACAATATCTGTCAATTATGAGAGAGTGATTCGTAATTAGCATCAATAATTAGCTAACCTTTTTTTCATACCGGCCAAAATGAGAAAATAAATAAATAAATAAAATAAAATAATTGGATTCTGACTCCGACTAGTCCACTGATACGCGCCTTTCTTGACAAACAAAAACAAATAAGATATGAGTTAAGTCACAAAACTTGAATTAATAATCAGTAACATTAAAATGAATATTAATTTAGCAAAAACAAGTTTCTAAAAATAAATCATGTCAGACCACTAAATCATTGAATGCTTTGAATGTGCTTTTACGCATGGACCGTCTGCTCCCTTGCCTCACCACACTCATCTCACACACAAGTTGGTTGAATTTTTAAAGAATCATTAAAAGAGACAGCATAACCGGGGGCAGAAGGTGCAAAGACGTCATAAATGTGCTGTGGTTAACTGACGTCCTGTGCATCCAGCGTTCGTGCATGGGTACGGCTTGGATCACTGAGGTGTGCCTTTGTTTGAAGATGATTTGCAGAGCCAGATCACACAGCCTTAACATCCCTCCAGTGTTACACTGGGTAACTTGTGCCCTTTTCATTCTGGCGACAGGTGCTGCATCAGCTGGACAGAGTGTCTGGCAGATGTGGGAACGGCTCAGATCTCTGTCTCCTGCTGTCTAGCGCAGCTCTTCATGGCAAAGATGCACCAAACAATATTTACATCCTGATGCATGACCAAGTTTCCATCGTTTCCATTGTTTCCATTGTGTTGCAGGTTTTCCAAACATTATCAATGCCATTGATTGTATGCATGAGACCATCAGGGCGCCAAATGCACAATAATAAAATTACATGAACATTCAAACTGTATGTGATACAGAAATGGATATAACATGTTTGCCCAAAGTTTTAATGCAATGAGTACTGCAATTGGAGAGTGGCTTCTTGGTGAGTTGAGTAGAAAGCAGTTGTCATTAAGAAACTCATTTCAAGATACAAAACCTATTTCAACTCATGCGCAAACGGGGTGCCCTTGTCCTAACCAAAACCGAATTAAGGCACACAAATTTAAAGGCAATGCCTCAGCAGAAAGACATGAAAAAACAGAAAAGTCCTCGGCCCGATTTTCCACTATGCCAATGACATGTTACCAAGGACAAACTTTATGCAGTCTGAATCGTGTCCATAATAGTTTGGCACATTGCCGGAGGAGTATGGCCTCTGTTCTCGCCAAATGTAATGCTACATAGTTAGATCTATTGTCCAAGCTCTCAATGCCTATTACAATCTTGAAATCATATTACACGCATTTGCAGATGTAAGTTAGTCAGTAGTCCCTGACTACTGACTAGCTTTATAGCACAGGGGGGTGACAATTTGTGCAGGACTTACATCTCCATCACTGTCGGAGTCTATGCGGCTGTCAGAGCTGCGCCGGCTGCTGGAATTTCTAGTCCTGCTCCCAAGCCGGCGGACTTGAGCCGAGCGGGTCTGGTAGGCATGGCGCCGCTGCTGCTTCTTGTTGGACGGCCGTAGAGAGCGCATGCGTGGAGTCATCGGATCGCTCTACATTCAGTGGAGAGGGGAGGGTAAAGCATGAGTAAAGCAGGAATTGGTTGACAATGACAGCGCATTTCTTATGATTTGTGAAGACAATTGTGAACTGAAGAACAGTGTGAAGATCGCGAGAACCTTGGGTGTGCTGGATGCTGGTTTCTTCCTCCTCTCTGCGTTGTACAGGGAACATTCCACCTCACCTTTGGCTCGTCTGCATTCCTCCATTACCCTGGGTAAAAAAATAATCATTCACATCATAAACAGAGGCACAGCATGCATGTACTCTTCTGATAAACATGGCTGTCTGAGTAGGCTATGACTCCCCTCCCCCCCAGACCTGCATTGATAAATGTTCCCTGTATCCGGAACATACACTGAAGACACAAACGGAACCGTTTTGAGTCATAAAACTCATCTGCCCAAGTCCCTGTTAGCCTAATGAAATTCTATCAGGCTGCCTCACCTGAACATCCCGTGTGGCACCTCGTTGATCACCACTCTGCGGCTCCAGGCCAGCAGGTCCCTCTCGGTGGCCACTTGACTACGGAGGGCATTATGCTGCATCTGCCACACGCCCTCCACCTGCCCACTCCTTCGTGGAACAGGGGATGATGGCACCAACTCAGCTGCATCATCAGCTAAAAATAAGGAGACATTAGTTTGCTATGTGTATATTTTATGGTTGGTGATAAGGAAACCTGGAAATATGGTATACATGTTTCTAGCGATGGACTCAGACTTAAAAATCAAAATTCCTCTAGTATCCACTGAATGTGTTAATTTTTCAATAAAGAATCTGCACCAAAAATATCAAATATCAATATCAAAATATAGCACATTTAATCTGCCATAATGAGCAAAGATTGGTTGTGACTGGGTATCGTGTGTATCTCCCCAGGCAACCAGGCCAACATCTCTCACCTCCCCCCTTCCCCTTTTTGCAAAGGGTGCCTTTCCTTATGTGTATTGTCATATTGTTTGCATAGTATTGCGATTGTCTTTATACTGCTGCTGTATGTCTGACTGCTGTAATTTGTGATTCTGTTTAATGCTGTAAACTATCACTAAAAACAAGAAAAACATTGCAACTTTGGTGCATTTTGAGAGGTTTCCTTGGGCTACTTGTACCTGCATCATCTAAGTAAACACTATGGGTGTTTTTCAGTTTTGCTGTGATGCCCGGTAGCATTGAGACAGCAAAATAAAAAAACGATCATCAGATCATCTAAGCAAACACTATGGATGTTTTTCAATTTTGCTGTCTCAATGGCCAGTAGCATTGAGACAGCAAAATTGAAAAAGACCCATAGTGTTTGCTTAGATGATGCAGGTAAAGAAGCCCAAGGAATCCTCTCAGAATGCACCGACGTCATCAGAATAGCTTCACTTGCAGACAGGTCAACAAATGGTTTGCATGTATTGCCTTGAGGGGCAGAAAAACAGACCTCCTGCCTCCTCGGGCTGTTCTTCTACGTCCTGCTGCTCATCCTGCTCGTTCTGTAACTGTCTGATGAGATTGTCCAATAGGCTTTCTCCGTTTTCTGCCGTTTGTTGGCCAAGTACCTGCTCAACCACCTCTCCATCACCTAAGTAACAAACAAGCAGATCTTGCGTCAAGCCCTGTGTCAATAATATTTACCAAGTTACAACCGTGCCAGTTAAGGTTGGCATGCTTGCTGAATGGCATCAATGATGGGTGAGCAGGTTTTACTGTTTGCCATGTAGCCCAGCTGGGGTACGAGCTGCTCCTCCTTGCAGTTCTCCCTTCCTGGCACCAGTCGCTGGAAGTGAGGCGGGTGGGGATTCCCATCCACATCCACCAGGAAGGGTGGAGGCATGAGGTGCGGGGCCTGCTGTGTCTGCTCATCCAGGACGTAGTTGTTAGAGTCACGGATAAGAGGCCGGTAGTCCGTGTGGAAGAACATCTGGTCAGGAATCTGGAGGGGATTAAGAGTACATTTGTGTCGATAATGTGATAATGATAACGCGATACTTTATTGATTCCTGTAGGGAAATCCTCTCTTTGCTTCCAACCCTGATTGTTTAAGCTGGGGAGTGTAGTTACCTTCTCATAGGGTCTGCTACAGCCGAAGCCAAAGATGAGCAAATGGCCGTGAGAGTCAGTGCAGGCAAAGTGCTGCCCATCAGCTGAGAACTTGCAGTCAAAAATAGCACCGTGGCCTTGCCCTTCGATCTGAAAAGAAACCCATAAATTTAAATATGAACTCTAGCTATAGTAGATAAAATATTAAAAGGTAACTCAATCGGTAGGTAATTCTCACTGTAGGTCTCTTACCATGTTAAAGAAGTTGCGGATCTTAGCACCCTTGGTCAGATCCCAGATGTAAATGTTGCCATCGTGGCCGGCAGAAAGCATGATGCGGGAGTCAAATGGGTGAGCCTCCAGCACAAAGACCTCATCGTCGTGACCCTTGAACAGGAAGAGACCAAACATCCAGGACAGTCAGTTTGTGAAAAATGCCGGGAGTTTTTTGATCCAAAGGGATTGCACAGTAGATCAACCTTCTTCTTCAACTCACAGATAAAACATGCAGCAGCTGTCCGGTAGTAGAGTTCCACACTTTGAGCAGGTAGTTGGAAACCGCAGTGAGGACGGTGCGGTCTCCGCGGTCCCAGGCCACCATGGTCACCACCAGCTTGGTTTTATCGTCCCCGTTGACAGCAGAACTCCTGGAGGGAAACTTCCCATCAGACACTACACACTAGGCAATTTACCACTAAGGAGAGAGTCAACGGGACCACAGTACTTAACAACAGGTACTGATGGGAGGCCTAATTTAAAAATAAATGAAGGTAAATTAAAGTGGGGCTCTGTGTATATTTAAGCTCTCTTACCCAGGCAGTCTGGCAGCCATGTCTAAAGTGATGCTCTTCCACTCCTGTTGCTGGTAATGCCAGATCCTGGCCGTGCCGTCGCGGCTGCCACTCACAAACCTTAGGCTGGACACACAAACACACACACACACGCACATCTGTTAGAGGCCCTGAGGCCACAAAACAACAAGCAGTTTGACATCTATACAGATATCAATACACAAACTCACCTGTCACTGTTATTGCAAAACTGGACTACTACAACTTTATCCTAGAAACAGAGAAAAAGGCATACATTAAGTATAGAGGGAGTTTTTAAGGTGGTGTTAACTGAGTGGCACAAGTATTATGCAGATACTGCGTTCCGTACCCCATGAGCATCCATCTCAGAGAGCTTCATGGGAGTTTCAGCACCAAGGTAGTAGACCCTGATCACATGATCCGTGCCGCCAGTAGCCAGGAACATACCACCTGTTAACAGTGAACATAAAACAACATTCAGCTCTCTACTCTCTCTCTCTCTCTCTCTCTCTACTTTGGAGACACTTAAGAGTATATCCAGGAGGGTGGTTTCAGAGAGAATGATGAAGCAAGATAAATGCAAATTCAGGATGAGTGTCTGTCAGGAGAAGTATATCTGGGCAATGAAATGTTATCTGGCAGGGAAATGCTGTGTAGCAAAGTGGGGCCACCTACCACTACTGAAGGAGGAAGTGGAGACCTGTACACCTGGGCGTGACCGCTCAATGAACTTGACTGGCTGATCACTGAGGGAAGAGGAGAAACATAAATGCTATAATTATTTTTTTTTAAAAACACAACACACAACTTCAGTAGAACAAATGGTAGAGCAAAAAATCAGGCTACAACAGAGGCCTTGAATACTTACTTGAATTTCATGCTGAGTGAGTGCCACTGCCAGAAGCACACCATACCGTCTGCGCCTGTGGAGGCCAGGTACCGCCGCGTCCCTTTAACTGCGGGACAAAACTGCAAGAAGAGGAGGAGTTTATGTGGGTTACTCATGGGTTAGCCTCTCTTGACAGTCTCCCTTGTCCGTACTGTAACAGCACTTCAGGAGAGTAGTTCTTTAAAGAAAGGGACTGAATGCACAATATGTGTCCCTTAGGGCTGGGCAGTATATCGATATCGTGATACGAGACTAGATATCGTCTTAGATTTTGGATATCGTAATATCGTGATGTGTTGTCTTTTCCTGGTTTTAAAGGCTGCATTACAGTAAAGTGATGTCATTTTCTGAACTTACCAGACTGTTCTAGCTGTTCTATTATTTGCCTTTACCCACTTAGTCATTGTATCCACATTACTGATGATTATTTATCAAAAATCTCATTGTGTAAATATTTTGTGAAAGCACCAATAGTCATCCCTACAATATTGTCACAATATCAATATCGAGGTATTTGGTCAAAAATATTGTGATATTTGATTTTGTCCATATCGCCCAGCCCTACTTACAACTGAACATTTAGCCCACTTCGTAGAAAATACTGAGATATATATCGTGTATCACCATTCAGTCTAAAAATACAGAGATATGATTTTTGGTCCATATCGCCCAGCCCTAGTGTCCCTGATATCCCCCTTATGACAAATACAGATTTGCTATTAGTCAGATTAGTCTGTATTGGAAGAGTTTGGGCTGTCTCACATCCTGAGCTGAGCTCTTGCAGAGAAACTATCATAGCTAAATCCATTTCATTTCACATGTTAATGTTTCAGGGATTCAATCTCACCTGTATGGAGGTGATGGAGGCGGCATGGCCCTGCAGAACAGTGACGGGGGCGCAGGTACGCAGGCACCACAGCCTGATGACCTTGTCACAGCTGGCTGAGGCGAGGAGGGTGTTCTCGTGGTTGACGGCCATGTCGGAGATCTCCGCCGCGTGGCCGCGCAGCGTGGACAGGAGCCGGCCGTCATCCGTTGCCCAGATTTTCACCAGGCAGTCATCAGAACCCTTTTGAGACATTAGACACAGACACATGAGACAGTAGCTGGGTTTCCATCCAAGTGTTTATTTATTTAACCTTTACTTCACCATGAAGTACTGAGTTATAAAGGCTGAGCAGAACCATCAGATTTCAATAAAATTTCCTTAGTATTGTAAATTAATATCATTCCCTTGCTATGTTTAAATAGCGATGGAAACATATCCGTCAAATAGATTCTGAACCAACTAATTTTTCTCATGGATGTGTTTTCCAATACAGCTACTGTATGTCCAACATCCAGGAAGTCTATTTATTCACTTTAACACTGCTGATGGAAAGACAACTAATATGCATCTTATTGCTTACAACATTTCAAATGTTCGCCGAAAATTGGCATGACAGTTGGACGGAAAGCTATTTAGACACATAAATTACCGACGCAGAAATCATCACTCACCGTAAATATCCGCCGGCCGGTGCGGTCAAAGGCTACACAGTAGACTGAGGAGAGGTGGCCAAGGATACGTTTGTGTATCTTCATGTGTTGGTAGGTGGAAGACGGCAGGACCTGGCCGAACCGGGCGGTGCCTGTGGCCTGGCGAGCGCCCATGATGGACACTTGATATAAAAACACAAGAGGACAGTTAGTAGAGAAAAGAGACTGCTTCATAGGTCTGTGTACTTTTGTCCCTATAACTGGACTTTAAATTAAAACAAGTTTCACACACCGACACTGGGAGGGTTCCCGAGGCTGACTGGAGGTTCTGGTGGACGCCCTCGGTGGAGCGCAGCGACTGCTGAACCACTGCATACTTTGTGGCTACAACCTACGGTGCAAAGGTGGCGGGTTAAGAAACATTATGACTGATTTTTTGGAAATAAATATTAATAACTACAGTTACTGCAGGTACAGTTTTTCTGTTGCCAACAAACCACATAAACATACAAAATGTAGAACACCAACAGTATTAGTATGTACATTTCCCACATAATACACAGAGAAAATAACTTTAAGAAAGGGAAGGCTCACTTTTGGTGCTTCGGAGCAAGGACTGTCTCCCCAGCCCCAGGAGGGTGTGGACTCCCGGGACACTAGGTGGGATCTCCTTCTCTATAAGCGGACCGATCCGCTGACAAACACGCAGCAGATAGTCTGCAGGAATGTGCTGGTTCACAATCACCTACAGAGGTAACAGAAAAATAGTTAATACGTCACTTTACTCACAGCATGTAACACCCAAGCATCATTACTTCACTGTTACATTTTCATAAAAAAGGTGAGAAGAAGCAGTTCCAAATATAGACATCACAGCAATCATTTAAAAGCCCCATTTATTAACTAAACAGTGTATTGAAAAATTCCACCATTTCGATTTTTTTTGTGATCAATTAAATCATTATCTTAGCAAATGTGTTTGTCTCTAACAAAAAACTACACATTTGTGAAAACAGTCCAAACAATTACTACGTCCGAACTCTACTAATAAAAAAGTGTAAAACTATCAATTTCAAAATGGTTGTATATTATTGAACTCCCTGATGCTTTATCGTGGTTGATTTATGTTTCTTATTCCTGTGTATTGCTGATATCTACATTTGTTATCTGCAAATTAGACTATGTGAAAATGTAGCAGAGTGATTTCATAGTATAGTTAATAAAACATTCCGGCGGGGGGGGGGGGGCAGAGAGAGGGAGATAGAGAGAGAAAGAGAGAAAGAGAAAGAGAAAGAGAGAGAGAGAGCGAGAGAGGGGCTCACAGCCAATCAGAAGCGCCTCTCACAATTCTTCCGGATCGCTCGAAAGGAAACAGTGATTTCATTGGCTCAACAGGAAGATCGACAGTTCCCGCGGCCTTGATCAGCCTATCACTACTTGCCCTCGTTTATCCCCGCCTCCCGCTACACGACACAATAGCTAAGCCTGGATAGTTATTTATCAATAGGCCTATACTGATATAAATGATTAAATGACTACTAATAAGTATCGATACACGACTGACCCGTGGAAATCAGCATAATCCATTGAATTCCAAAACAGTCGACACCCGCTTTCCAAAAAAATATCGATTAAATAAAACTTACATGCTTCGTTTGATAAAAAGTTAATTATGTCAATTTACACTCACCCAGTCTTGGAAGGTCCGTTTGTATTTCTCCCCGTCCCAACTCCATCGTTGAGGAATCAACTAAGTTAAGAGACACGCTGTTAGAAATGATACAAAACTACGAGCGGCTCAGCTGTTTCCCCCCGCTCGGTAACACGCTCCCAGCCCGAGCCAAACAACACAAAGTGGCCAAAAAGCGGCCAGGCAATACTACGGAAACCACACATGAGAATAAACACAGAAACGGCGAGATAGAGAGCATCATAACCTACCTCATACTCCTCCAGTTCTTCAACTAGAATCTGAGAACAGACAGTCTTAACGTTAGTTGTTAGCACCAGCTACTTATTCAGACAATTTATAACGTTGACCGATGTAATTTAATATTCTGTCATTGCTTGTGTTACCTGTGCTGATTTTTTACAAGGTCCAGACTGCAGAAATCTGGCAATGAGGTAATACAGTTCTGAAATGAGAAAGAGGTGTGTTAGCTAGGTACTAACGTTACTATTCGGCCATGCTAGCTAGCATTGGCTTGCATTGGTTAGCTCGCTAGCTCATATACAACCGCAAACTACATAAATACACAATGTTTAGTCGTAAAGGAAAGGGATGCTCGGCACTCACCAGCTTCGGTTTGTGAACACTGTTCTTTTGCCATTATAAGAGCGGCGACATTAAGACAAACTGATGTTTTAGCTTGCGCGTTAGCCGGCTAGCTAACGGTAGCTAGGTCTGTTTAGCTAACAGGCTAGTGAATGGCCTCCTCCTTTCTCAAGTTGTCCCTGACCACCTGGTGCTTTGTGTTAGCGCCCCCCAGTGAATCAATGGCGATGTTGTAAGGTGGTGAACTCGTACATTTCCGAGTTTACCACCAGGGAGATGAACCTTAACGACCTCTACAAAGTTGTAAATGCCAGTGGGTTTAGCTGAAAGAAGCCTCATGATTTGAAGAGGACCCTCTCCCAGAGAGGAGGATGGGGACTGAACATACTGGATCTCCTATTATCATGTTGTATGGATCAGATTAATTGGATCTTGCCATGTTATTGTAAAATACAAAGTTACGGTAGTTCTACGAGGAACATTTAAATATTTTCCTCAAGTTTTTGATTTGGGTGGTATTGAATATTTTTGAAATCAGACTTAGATGTAAATACAATTACAGATAAAGCTGTTTTGTCATGGTCTGTGATCTACAAACCTTACTTTTAACCTCACAGGTCTTCATTTGGAATAACAAACATGTTTAAAAATGTATAATTTTCAACATTCATTTTCAATGTTTGGGACAACATACATTAGTGTTCATTTTCAAGACGACCCATGTTAATAACCAACATTTGTACAGCAGCTATTGTTATTAACACATGTTGGAAAAGTAACAAAAATATGTTTTGACCTGAATTGGAAACACTGATGTGTTGAAATAGCACACAAGAATGCATATACTTTAACAAATCTCAGATATGGTTCAAAGCAGCCACATTCTGGTTTTAGTTGGTTAATTGCTTAATGAAAGTGACCAGTTGTTATCGCACCAAGCTTTCTTACACCAAACTTTACATCAAGATACACAAGTAAAGTTTATTTATAGCGGTTCATCACAAGCATGTCTCAAAGGGCTTTACAGAGAACAAGCTTACCTAGATCTAACTAATCAATCACAAAACAAAATTATGTAATACACAACCCCATCCCAGTAAAGCACTATAACACTATAGATAATATTAATAAGAAACTTAAATCTGTACTTGTGCTACACCTTTCAAAACAGAAGTGCTCTACACACCATAAAACAATAATAAACCCAGTAAGATAAATTATAAAGAAAAAAATCAGACATGCATTAAAACAGCTAGGGTTAGAAAAGCAAATATAACCACAATAAAATATGAGAAAAGAAGGTAAAAGCCTAACTATGAAAAATGTGTTTTAAGATTAGATTTAAAATATGACAGTGATTTTACAAGACTTCGATTCACAATGTCACCTTTGGTCTGTAGCCCAGACCTTGGGATGTTCCCACAGGTCATGTTGCTAAATTATGTAGCAAGCTATATCAATAGAAAAAGAAACCTGCTGACTTGGCTGAAAATTACTGGCAGTAACCGTGCTATCTTTCCATTGTTGACTGCATTTTTCTGTTCAGTGAATGTGTTTTTCTGCTTTTGAGGGAACTGGGGGAAATGTAGACACAAGATACACAATACACATACATGACTGGGTTCTTGTTTTTTTTTTGTTTTTTTAATCAAACTGTATTTAACTAGGTTGGCTACTTAAGAACAAATTCTTATTCACAATAATGACCCTGGAAAAGGAAAATCATCCTTTGAAAGGTGAAGAGGCAGGGATACAAACTGCAGACAGACATTCAACACAATATTAGACAATAGTGGTAGCATGCTAGTGTAAATATAAAAACAGTACAAAAACATAACAGGCAGCAAAACATCAGCAAAAAACTGAAAGAAGTTCAGAGGCACAATGGAGGGGCGTTAGGCAATAAATAAGTAGAAGCAGAACCGAAACAACACAGCAAAGAGAAATAAGATAAGCACAATTAGGACATAAAAGCATGAGGTATGAGATTAATAAACAACCCACATGTCAGTTATTGCATGAATGGAAGTAACTGCAGTTTCTTTTTTTTTTTGGATAGTCTTGAATGGCAGCTTTGAAAGCTGTAACATTAGCACTATTAGCCATTATCTTTACTGTAAAAACAGAGGTCTATTTCATTATGCTACATTATCTTTTTCCCCACTTGACACCCCCAATGACATTCCTCTAACATCCAAGCTACATTTCTGTTCTCACCCAAATAACACGATAGATTGAGGAGAATTCAGTTAACAATTTGGTTTGAGTCATTTGCAGTGAGGAAATTCATATGACTGCAGAAGACATACCGGTGTTAATTTGAATCATGCACATCTCGTGTACAACTGAGAGGAAAATTAATGTTAATAGTGTAACAGGTTTATTATAGAAGTGGAGAGTCGACCTCAAAAGAGTTGATTTGTCGACCACAACAATCTAATCCCTCAGGGAGTTGAAACTGAACAGAATCGACTCTTGGTATCTGTTATATTGTTATATATATCTGTTATATTTTGCTTATTCAAGATTCAAGATTCAGTACTTTATTGCCATATCAACAGAGTTGATTGGAATTTGTCTTAGTGAGCTCACATAAACACAGACAAACACCTGGAACCACTCACTTATAAAACACATAATACATTCAAAAAAGAAAGTATAAAACAGATAGATAACAGCCAAGCCATAAAATTATCATAAAAGCATAAAACAAATGGGTAGAATAAAATAAACACATAAGAACACCATAGGCAAAAACACTAGTGCCTGTAGGGGAATTAGCAGCAACATCGAACAACCCACTAGATAAAGTGCGTAAGTGCATAATAAATAAAAAAACATCTGCCCTATTGCAGAGTTATTTAAACCTACCGAGCGGCCTGCACTGCTAAGTTTAGAGTGTTAAGGAGGCGGACAGCTTCTAGATATGTGCTATTCTGGAATCTGGATGCTCTGGTCTTAACACTTCTAAGTCTTTTTTGAGAAAGCAGAAGATTAAAAAGGTTGTTAGCCGGGTGAGAGGGGTCCTTTAAAACTTTAAGGCCCTTCTTTTGTAGTCTAGCCTTATAGATTTCCACTGGGGGTGGGAGATTGCATCTGATAATTCTGGATGCAGTACGTACAACTTTGTCCAACTGTCTCCTGTCCTCAGCTGACATGTTGCCAAACCACAGTTATTGCATAGGTAAGGATGCTCTCCACTGCTGCTCTATAAAATTGCACCATACCATTCCTGGATATACCACATTTTCTCAGTTGTCTTAAAAAGAAAAGTCTCTGGTGTGCTTTCTTGAGAATAGTAGTGGTGTTATCCCCCCATTTCAAGGTGGAGGAGACTGTCACTCCCAGGAATTTGTAGCTGTCCACTTGTTTCGACCAATGAGTTTCTTGGTCTGTGTACCTAAAATAGAAATAGAAATTTTAATCAGCTGCCTCAAAACAAAAGTACTGCTGTGTCTACTCCTAGGTCAAACCAGTGCTTGGCTAATTCTGTTTTGATACTGTAAAAGGCAAATTACCTAAAGTTAGAGAGGCTGTTTTATTAAGCCACTTTGTCTCAGTCTCTATTTTCTGAAAATTCATTCATTCCCCTCAACTGGTCCAGCACTAGCCTGGTATTCAGACTGAATGGCCATTTCTGAAAAGTGGTCTGGAACCAGACTAGTCCATCATTTTTGTCTCATAGAAAAGCTTCCACTAATATGCGACATTATTGCATATTTGCCTTTTATTTTGAAAAATCTGACAAAATCACAATCAATTGACATGAAGACTTATTTTGAAAACCTGTGATCTGAAATGCAGTGTATTCTGTCTTTGACTAGACAGCTTTATTGAATTGGTGAAAGTTTGTTCTATTAAGGTTATGATTGTTAGTAGAATAAACTTCCACTGTGAATCCATAAGCTATTCCACTCATTAAAAGCATTATACTTGACCCACTATGGTGCATGAGGCAGGAACTTGCAGCATTGATAAGTGGATTATACTGTATATGGTATAAATAGTTGTTTTCTTGATAAATCTTGAAAATATTTAGCCTTCTGTCCTCTTGAGACTTCAGACTCCCAGTGTGGTACTACAATATATGTTGAAGCCTGGATAGCATGCAGAGATATTTAAATTCTGCGTTTTTGACTATTCACACTTCACAACTGATCACTTCCTTAAAAATCGGAACCTGCCAGAACAAATCAAAACAATTTTGCAGTATTTTTTTCTCAACCATTCATTTGGTGAAAGTCCCGGAAGTCAATTTGGGTACAGTCATGGAAATATTGAGCGCATGTCTGAGGCTCGACTAAAGCCAGCAACCAAGGTGATGTTGTCACCAGTCATTTGGAAACTGTAAGTAAATGTGCGATGATTCATGCATTCTTATTCATCTAAAGACCCAAGCTGATTCAGGCCAGCCTGCACAGACTTCTTCATTGTCTCCTACGCCTTAGAAAAATAAAGACAAAGACTGTCAAACTAAGGCTGGATTCAAACTAAGATTTAGGTTTCATCCCTATTCAGTATGTACTGCTCTCATTATCTTCATTATTATTATTACTATTTAGCTATCCCAGTATTAAAACTATGGTAACCATAGTCTTATTCCTTCTTGAGATTCATATAGCAGTGTGTTACAGAAATGACTGAAGCAGCAAGTGGCAGGCAGATTTATTCTCAGCAGCCAAGTGTAGAGAGGATACATTTGAGTTGCATAACTGTCCTAGTACAGTGACAGGAATATATCTGTCCACAATTAGATCAATTCTACAGGTTTAATATGTTTCATCCATCTATTCACTCCAGTTGATAAACAATATTGAAGTGCATGTAATGCGTATTACTGTGCTGTGTTTTCCTTTTTGTCTGTGATTGACAAAGAGATCCAACCCTGTGTGTTATTCAACAGAAAATGTGTGTGTGTGTGTGTTTGTGTGTGCGAACACTTCTCCCGCTTCTATGACTCAACCTTGTGCTAGAGGTTGCGAGGTCCATGGGGTTTGTGTAATATAAATGTTCAGCGCTCCAGCAGCACCATAGCTAGTGAGCGCCGCAGTGTTAATCAGGAAGTGCATCACTGACGTAACATCCGTCACAGCCTCATATTAGAGGCATCAGGCACACTGATTCTTGCTGGTTTTGCGTGTCATGGTTACACACACATTCACGCACACACCCCCACTCAGGGTCACTCACTCTCTTCAATGGACATAAAAAGGAAATTCTCTTGACTGGGATGCACAGTGGTCTGTTCAGTGCGCTACTGAGCATGGGCAGTATATGGTATGTTCACCATGACATTGTGTGTATTGAGTTGAATTTGACATACCAGCTGCCAAAAATGTTATGTACTTCCTATCGTTTTACATGTTTAGCCCCAAAAGGTTCTTTTTTTGCTTATATAACACCACACAAGCATAAAGTCACATTCAAAAATCACCTCAAGTCAGATCAGGTTGAATCTCTCACTTACTTGCTTGAGCCGTGCTCAAGCTCAAAAATTCTTCATTTCGTTTTTTTTGTTTGGGCGGGGCTCAAACGTTCTTAGTCATTCTTGTACCACTTGGGATGTTTTTAATGTTTTGGTTTCTACTTTATTTTTGTTTCTGTAGTAGCCTACTGAGATTTACAGCATATTTTCATGTAGTGCTGCTGGTGCCATTTAATTCTTTTAACTATACCAATATATATGATCTGATGCACCTGTGGTATTAAATTACTGATAGTGCCTATGTAGAAACATGGCTTGGAGGTCAGTTATGAATATGGAGTTGTCATCTCACATCACATTTGTTGATTGAAGGCCACAAACCCTCCAGAATACTTGACAGTAAATACTACCATCCTTTACACATGCACTCACCTACGTACACTGATGCTGAATTTACACTGAGCTCTGGAAGTATTTTGACAGCAGGACATCTTTTTTTGTTTTGGCTCCATACTCTTATTATTGGATGTGAAATTAAGTTTAAGTACAACTAGTCAGCTCCAAATTGAATGGATTACAACCCTTTTTAGTAATGTTTCCCCATTTCAGGGTGCCAAAAGTATTTGGACAGATTAAGATTATATCCAGCACAGTATCGTCATTGTAGCATGAAGTCGAAAAGTAGTATTGCACATTGAATTCTGGATGACTAAAACCCATAGACCAGACTCTTTCCAACTTCCCTATAGACATATCCAGAGTGTGCACATTGATGCAAAAAGACATATTTAGTACATGTTTCTCATTGTTTAGGTTTATATGCCATACAGTCTGACACCTGTTGCAGCCAGCGGGCCTCCTGGGAAAGCCTCCTGGCTTCGTACCAAACACAGATAACGTTGAACCGGTTCCACCCAGCTTGCTGCCAAGCCATAAAGAATGCAGAAGTGGTCAGTGGTATTGACAGTATAGGCAGCCTCCAAGGGTGCAATCAGAGGTGACATCCAGGATTCACAGGATTTCCCCTCATGTGATCTGCACCACAGCACAGTAATACTTTTTTAGCTGGGTGAAGGCAAAGAGGAAAATTCTTGTACAACTGGTTTAGTCACAATCCTTCACTCACATTTGATATAACTTGAATAAAAACACATAGTTCTATTAAGAACCCTTTTCATTTGAAGAACCCTCTTTAGAAGAAATAGTTCTCCATGGATCCCTTTGAGTGTGCGATAATTTTCTGTTGTATTGATTGATGGATTTATATTGAAAGACTAATTTTTAAAAGCAATACCAGGCATTATTCAGTCATTTGAAAACAATATCAATTGCTGAGGGGCATTTGTATATTATAGCACTTACTTGGAGTATATAAAGTATATAAAGAGCAACAGGTTCACTTATATATTCATTTTTTGACCCGTACCAGGTATTGAACTCTGAAACTCAATGGTGAAATGCTGAGCTCTTGCAAACTGAGCTACAGAATGCTTACATAGTGTTTTGGTCGTTGTAACAAGGTCAAGAGGCAACACATAAACCAAAAAGGTTTTCTTAAATAGACAATTATTCACTTTATTTCTCACACTTGGTGTTTATATTAGTATCATTACATTTTCAAGTGAAGCTTTATCCATAATCAAGGAAAATACACATTGGATTTTGGATCACAGCTCACTATAGTACCATGTGCTCCTGCACATAACAAGCTATCTCATCTCACATGAGATTTGAAGAACAACACACAGATCACAGACAGTTCAGAACACATGTGGTTTAATCACTACTAACTACCTGCCTAAATCATAACATGATTTGGTTGGCACATTTCAAGGCCAGCAATTTGGTTGGCACGTTACTTCATTCACCAAGTAGGTGTGACATGTGACCAATCAGAAGCAGAATTGGATCGCCTCTATTTTTGAGCACCATTGTATACTGAAACTGGATCTTGGGAAAAACAAAGAAGAGAATCAAAGAAACAAGGTGAGCTCAATCTAACATCACTAAGCTCTGCCCTCAGTATACAGTGTAATGTGCACATCATTTTTTACTTCTCATGTTAAGAGCCTTACTGTTTATACATATTATGAGGTTAGACTATTTCATCCAGTGTGCAAAGCAGACCTCAATATGCAGCCACTAGCCATCTTTTTCTCTCCATCTCTTTGTCATGTCACCATTGCAGGAGATGACATGATGAGGACAACCTGACAGGCCGAGCTGGTCTGGACTCAGTGATGTCGCTTCTTCAGCTGCTCCTTTACTTATTTATCACACAGTGAGGAGTGTCAGAAGTTTCAGAAGGATGTACAGAGCCACTCTGATCTAGCTGGCTCATCTTCAGAGAGTCTCTCCACCTTCCCTGTCATCGCTCACGCAGTTCATAATAAAACTGATTTCTCAAACAAAAATGATTTTGACTACATTATTGGTAACTGCTACATAGATAATGTAAAATTGGTAAAAAAAAATACAGCAAAAAAAGAGTCCAAAAGTTTCTATGAGTAATCGTGAGATGGTTCTCAGAAGAGACCTCAGAGGGTTCTGTGTGGAAACCATATAATATGAAAGGGATCTTAATACAATTGCATGGAAAGGTTCTATGGGAACCTGTAAAAAAAAAAATGAAAAGGACATGGGTAGAACTCGCTGGAAGGGTTCCAAGTGGAACCCAGAGAATATAAAAGGGAGGGACCTTAGAACCTCCTTGAAAGGTATAAAGCTAACAAAAACTAGCTCTGGAGGTCTACAGAGAACATTGCACATTATAGGGTGGTGACACCCACACAAGGTGACACAGCGGTGCAAAATTGGCCAGTTTGTACAAACACATAGTAGCAGCGCTGTTATGGATTTTTGAATGGCCATTACTGTTGTTAAGTTACAGTTAATGACATAAGCGCTCTTGTCTGTAGTGCGCTCTGTGCGCTCTTGTCTGTAGTAGAAACACTGCGATCAGCTAGAGCTGCCGGTCAGTCCTCTGTCCTACTGCTACTTGACCTATCGGCCGCCTTTGACACGGTGAACCACCAAATCCTCCTCTCCACACTCGCTGAGCTCGGCTTCTCAGGATCTACCCTCTGCTGGTTTGAGTCCTACCTCTCAGGGAGATCCTTCAGAGTGTCTTGGAGAGGGGAAGTGTCTAAATCCCACTACTTGTCCACAGGGGTACCTCAAGGGTCAGTGCTTGGACCCCTTCTCTTTTCATTATACACCACCTCATTGGGTGCAGTGATCCGCTCACATGGCTTCTCTTATCATTCATATGCTGACGATACCCAGCTCCTCCTGTCGTTCCCGCCAGACGACCCCACAGTCTCGGCGCGGATATCGGCATGCCTCGCCGACATCTCGGCTTGGATGAAGGAACGCCACCTTCAGCTTAACTTGTCAAAGACTGAGCTCCTTGTCATCCCAGCCAGTCCCTCTATACAACAACAAATCAGTATCCAGCTCGAATCAACTGAGCTCATACCCACAAAGTCTGCCAGAAACTTGGGTGTCATGATTGATGACCAGCTAACCTTCAAGGAGCATGTGACTTCTGTTGCTCGGTCATGCCGATTTGCTCTATACAATATCAGGAAGATCAGACCCTACCTGTCTGAGCATGCAGCACAACTCCTGGTACAGGCTCTTGTAATATCACGCCTTGACTACTGCAACTCCTTACTGGCAGGGCTCCCGGCCTGCACTTTCAAACCTCTGCAGATGATCCAGAACGCGGCGGCGCGTCTGGTCTTCAACCAGCCCAAAAGAGCACATGTCACTCCGCTATTCATATCCCTCCACTGGCTCCCAGTTGCTGCCCGCATCAAGTTCAAGTCCTTGATGCTCGCCTACAAAACAATAACCAAAACGGCTCCGACCTACCTGAACTCCCTCATTCAGGTCTACGCTCCCTCCCGCTCACTACGCTCTGCCATGGAGCGGCGCCTGGTGCTGCCACCTCAGCAAGGCCCTAAGTCTCTAGCCAGACTCTTCTCTTCTGTGGTTCCCCGGTGGTGGAATGAGTTGCCAAACTCCATTCGATCCGCAGAATCCCTCTCTATTCTTAAGAAAAGGCTAAAGACCCAGCTCTTTAGCGAATACCTCCTTTCATTAAAAAATAAATAAATAAATAAATAAAAAATTTGATGCACTCTATGCATTACCTCATAGCACTGCCTTGTAGCACTCACTCGTAGCACCTATGTCCTGTTGGACCAGAACTTAGCTTGTTGCACTGTCTCGTAGCACCTTTGTCCTGTTGGACCAGAACTTAGCTCTATAGCACTTACTCTCGTTGTTCTCTCCTATCTAGAAACTTGCTTGTGTTGTATGCAAATCTCACGTGTAAGTCGCTTTGGATAAAAGCATCTGCCAAATGTGAAATTGTAATTGTAATTGTACAAGGGGAATGGACAGTCCTTGTTGGTCACGGTGCAACAAGCAACATTTCAGAGAGGAAGTGTAGATTTCAACTAGAGCCACGCAAGCTTCTCGAAGAGCTCGAAGCCATCAGGTGCATGGCTTGGAAAAAAAAGGGGAAGAGGAGGTCTAAAGATACAAAGCTAGATATGCTGTGGACATTTCATTATATTTTTTTATTAACCTTTATTTAATATGGTTGTTTAGTGTGTGTGTATGTGTGTGTGTGTGTGTGTGTGTGTGTGTGTGTGTGGAGGGGGGGGGGGGTTCTCATTTATTTTCCCCCTCCCAGATTTTCCCAGCTGGTCCAGGATTTCAACTGACAAGAGCCAAGTCACAAGCACGCTCCTCTAACCTCTAGGGCACTGCTGCCCTATATTCTGTTATGATTTATATTTTGTTTTATAATTCATCTACATTTTGTTCTGCATCCGGTCTTACAGTTATTTTATGGGTTAAGTAGCCTCGGTTTTCATTTTTCAAGATGAAGCAATGACTTAATTGTCCACAAGCTAACTTCAGAATACAGATAACACAACGGACAAATGTGAGTGGCTGACATGAGATAGAGCTGCAGTAAATTTCTACTTTCATTTATATTACTTAGTGCTCTTGACCTCCAAAGCTGAGTGAAAAATGAAAGGCTTTTTGTATGCTTGTTGTAAATAGATGGAGGAGGTCTATTTCTGATGTTACTTTTTTCTATTATTTACTTCGACTTCATTATTTACTTCTTTATTCACTTCTGATATAGGTAGTAATAATTTATGATTCAGATGCACTTTTACGTTTTCTTCGAAGACATGTGGGGTTCCCAATGGGGTCCGGAGACCATCAGGGGTCACGAGGGGCTTTGCAGGAGGTCCTAAGGAAAACAAGGAATAGTGTAATTTCACTAATTTATTTCATAATTTCAGTTATTTTACTTCCTATAAAGTCAATTTTTTTTATATACTTTGCTCTCCTCACTGGTATCACCTCATCATACAATATAGACAGCTATGCAATTCTATATCATAACTAATTGCAAAAATCTTCTTAGAGGGGGGTCATAGGGCTGTGGAGGAGGATTAGAGCCACATGTGAAAAGTTCTCATTCTGAGTTTATTCTCAGAATCTCAGAATTCTGACTTCATGCTCATAATTCTGAGATCCCAAATACATTTTCACATGTGGCCCTAATCAAGTCAAGTTAAGTAAAGTCAAAGTTTATTTAAAGTGCAATATCACACCAGGGTGTCCCAGTACACTTTACAACAATGAAACAATATTAAAAGAATCAAGGAGAGACATAATAAATTATGTAAAAGTTAAACAAAATAAAATCACAAAAAATAACAGCAGTAGAGAAATTGTGGTTTAGGGTTGATCATAGCAGAGTGAGAAATATATCTATTTGGAGGTGCTTGATTGGAAAAAGTTGTGGTTAGGGTTAGTCTAGGGCCCCTAGTCTCGGGTGCTGAAAATATTAGACCCCCCCCCCGCAATTTACCCAATTTATAGACGCCAATGTAAACTTTTTTTACTGTAGTCCAGTGGGCGGGACTCCAGTTGCTACCATACTGAGTCTGGACACCGCTGGCTGCAGAAAACACTGCATTTGTCTTCTTCTGTCTATCTGGACAGGACGCGTCTAACACCGCTCTCCAGCTCAGTTAAAAGTCTGCCGCTGTAATAGTGATGTAAAATGTGAAGTGGCTGGATCAGGATCACCACATAAGCAGGCTCGTGGTTTTTCCCCTCAGAAACGGCGGTGCAGTTTTATGTCAGGACAACTTTTTGGAAGTAGGACGAGGTTTGTCGGCTAAAACCTACTGTAACGGGGTGGTTTTCTTGCGAAATGACGCATTTTGGATTCGTCTGACCCGTATACTGTACTGAATGAGGTAAGTTTCCTGCTTTATGTTATCTAACGGCCAGACTATACGTATTTAAGTGTCGGTGACTATTTTTACAGTTTTACAGCCATGCAGACCTGAGAGTGGAAAATTAGAAACTCTTACAACACCCTTGCTACGAAAACAGCCTGTACAATATTGGACAAAATGTATTCGTACATGTAGATGACATTCATGAGAAATATGTTTTGGACACTAGAAATATCTTGCAAGTATGCAAAATTTCGGCCACTCTCATTTCGAATTCGAATTTCGAATGTCAACTAACGTTACATGTAGCATTTTTATATATTTTGAGACATAATTCTAAATAGGTAGGCTATGTGACATGTATATTTTTTGTTGTAGCATATGGGAACTTATATAAAGCTTTGATGCTCATGCAGCAGAAAAGCCAGCATCACATACAGTATGTGCAACGTAGCGATCCATAGGTTAGCAGAGCCCGTGTGCCTTTGAGTGTTGGCTATTTTAAGATGACATTTTCCTCAGACATGAATAAATAGTTGTGTGGAACTGTGTCGCAGCTCGTAATGCAACATCAATCAAAGAGAGGCTTGAACCTGATAATGAAGTGTTGTTATGTTGAACAACTGAGTGGTTTCAAGCAAAATATTCTCTGTTGGTAGCATGAATATGTTGACTGCTGAGATAATTGTGGGGCTTACACAAGTACACTCAAAAATTATAACACTTTGTATGATGTAAGGAGAATGAAATATCACTTTAAAGTACTCGCCTGAATGCAGAAGCATAGTGCATAAGCACACGTTTGTATTCATGTCTATATGAATAGACAAGTAGCTGTATTACGCTTCTCAGTCATATCATATGAGAGAGATGTTGGATTACATCTCTGAGCAAGAGGCAAATTTACAACTGTTTGATCTCATGGCTGGGCCTTCTTCACTTCTGATTTCCAGGCTACTGTTCAGATAACAATAGAATAAAGTGAGATTTTCTCCACATCTGAAGTCTGATCTGAGGGACTGTTGCCAGCTAATTGGCAGCTGTGTTGCTTTGTGAATCTGGTGGAGGAACTGGATGAGAAAGTTTGTGGTCCATGCAAATGTGGTCACTGTAAAGTTGACAGTGAGTATGTATGACTATTCTGCGTCTGCATTTCTATTCGTGTTTGAGCCTGATCCATTTGCCTGCTTGCTACGTCAATGCTGAGGTCGGCCATAGCAGACATGAATAGTGATGAGGATGTCTGCTGACAGCTGAGCGGGACAAGATGGGGTGTTCCATGACCGAGTGGGTCGGGGTGTTCACCATGTGCTCGTTACATCATGCTGAATATGTGGGTCTGCCTCATCACCTATGTCTCATGTCATCCTCTCTCTCTTGTGCTATTTTCTTTTTCTGGTCACAAAAACCCATAATCTGAATTTGCATTGTGAAAGTGCTCTAAATAGATTGGTATATTCCATTTGGTATAAAGGTAAATGGGCTTACTTTGTCTGCCACCATGGAGACTGAAGTCAGGAGTTAATCATGATCCATATCTTTTCTGTACAATGGCTGCCCTCTACTGACAGCTATCTCCCTCGCTGGCATCCCCACAGTCCTGTCACCATTTATGTCCTTTTCCCTTTATCCCCTTTTTGTTACCTTTTCCCTCCTTGTTTCATAGCTGTTTTCTGCTCTACTCTGCTGCCTGTTTCTATGCAAAGGATATCAGTTTATAACATCATACTTCACCTCTTAAGAGCAGATTGAGCAAGAGCTTTAAGGGAGAAATTCTTTTTTTTCTGAGATATCATTGGGATCAGTGACATTTTGCTTTTAATCAGCTGTTAATTCGGAAGCGTACATCCCCTCCCTAAGCAGTGAGTGGGCGTTTGCTTCTCTTTGCCTAAAATATGCTGTGAAGGTTAGCTAACTGATGACACACAGCCTTGTCTCTGATGTTACAGAGCATGTTGTGGGGAAAGTAGGTTACTGGGCCATGTCCTGCAAGCTTAAACTGAATGCTAGTCTGACTATTGCTAGAGCTGCTTAGTGTGACTGGGCATGCACAAATGGTGTAGGGCCGTGCAGTCGCTCAGGGATCGTTTCCACCTTCTGTCTCTTTAAGAAAATAGAGCGACACTCCACACAGAATGAATGTTGAATGTTCAACCCATGTTGATTCATCTCAAACACACATGAAATGGAGTGAAATCTGACAACAGGTTGATGAACAGCCCACGTTGCAAATTGAGCTTATGCTAATAAGATTGAACATCAGTGGTCATATCCCTTTGTTTTTCTTTTGTACAAGAGCAGCCTGATTTTTGCAATTCTTCACATTGACATCAGTGGGATGTTTTTAAAAATGTAATTTTGGTGTCACTAAAGACATTTGTGGCTTAGTGCTATTGTTTGTAAAGAAAACATGGAAATATATGTTGTTGTTTGTGTAGGAGGTAGCTCAGTATGGGAACTATCATGTTACCTGCACATGGATTGCATTGCCTTTGTACTACTGTGTGTCCCCGTGTTATTTACAGTATATGGTTGTTGTTGTCTTTTACACCTGGCCATGACAATAATTTCTCTCTGTGGATAATGAAGTTCATCTAATCTAAGTGCCATAGATCAGAATGCTGGGACATCCTATCTCAATATGTTGTTTCATGTTGATCAATGTTTATAATTATTATCATGTATACTTCATAATGCTCTGTTTAAAGTTTATATCGTATTCAGCTTTGGATAGAACCCTTAAACAGCAACCTTTAAAAAAAAAATACTGCACATGAAACCTTTATTTATCTAGGTTAGTCCCAGTGAGATCAATCATCGTTTTTACAAGGAATACCTGGCCTTGACATCAGAGGCATGTTTAGTTACAGGCAGAACAACAGTAACAACATTTCATAGCAGGTAATAGACAAGGAAAACGTGAGAGAAACATGGATGGGGGGGTTAAGAGAGACAAGAAACAGTGAAGTACTCAGAAAACAGTCAATACGTTCAGATTAGACATCCACAGTCCTAACAACTGCTTTTAAACTCACTAAAAGCAGCCAGTTAGTGAGATTTCAAGTCTTCTGGCTGCTGCAGAGGAGATGAAGATCAGGAAGGCTTTCATACCATCTCTGTCCAACCTGCAGGGACAGTTTGCAGAGAGGAACCAAGCTGTATATCCCCCACATATCTGAGTAATACATAAATAGTAGAGCAGCTTCTCCCAGTGTAGCCTTAAAAGTAAAGGTATATCAGTGATTGAGACTACGTATGGACAGAAATAGCTAGCCAGCAACTGCAATACCATGTACAATGAGGAGTGAGGTTTGTGTCACAGTTTGTGACGAGTGTTAACACTCTGTGGAAAACACTATCCAACACACACAGACACTGACATCCGAAACAAAACTCACAAGTGTATCATTATCGTGGCAAATTTAATCAAGAAATACATCATGAGATCATGTTATTGCCGAGCCCTAGCTGGAGCATGAATTATTCCCATACAAGTTTGACAGGAATCAGTCATTCCTCACTAATTGGCTTCTGCAGCACTTTACATCGCTGTCCGCCTCCCACTGCTGAGCCTCTCTTTGCTTTTGTAGGAGCCAAGAAACGTCCTTGTCCTCGATAATGATTTATTTTACAGCTATTTGTAAAAAAAAACAATTTACTTAATATTGTGCAGACTGAAAAAGAGATTAGTAGATTACAGAAAAAGATGGCAAAGAGAAAGAGAACTATGACATTAGAGCTGCAACGATTAATCGATTAATCGATTAGTTGTCAACTATTAAATTAATCACCAACTATTTTGATAATTGATTCATCGGTTTGAGTAATTTTTTAAGAAAAATAAGTCAAAATTCTCTGATTCCAGCTTCTTAAATGTGAATATTTTCTGGTTTCTTTACTCCTCTATGACAGTAAACTGAATATCTTTGGGTTGTGGACAAAACAAGACATTTGAGGACGTCATCTTGGGCTTTGGGAAACACTGATTGACATTTTTCACCATTTTCTGACATTTTATAGACCAAACAACTAATGGATTAATCGAGAAAATAATCGACAGATTAATCGACAATGAAAATAATCGTTAGTTGCAGCCCTATATGACATACAAAGCATTTGACAAGAAAGGATGGAGAAACAAAAGAGTGGATGTAAATGTTAAGAAAGTGTATAATTCATGTTCAACAGACGGATCAGAAATTAGACTTGACTTTCTACTTTGATCGTTTGGCCTCCATTGTAAAGTAGCAGAGCAGCCTTGGCCTACACTGGCTTGAGTCAAATTATATCTGCAAAGTGCTTATTATCATTATTAAACCATTATTAGACTAGACTGCCTTACTTTCAGGAGAGGAAAGGTTGCATGAGGGCGTCACTCCATACGCTCTCCTAACTCAACCCCTGTGATTGAACTGCTGGCCAGTGACTCCCTTCAACATCCGTAATGTGAGGAAACATTTAGAGAAGTCGGAGTGCATGGAGGCACTAGAAAATGGATTTGTCCCAGTGTGTTCGCTCAACTACACTGTATATTGTGTTTCAGCCCCTGACGCATATGAGGAACCATGAGGTATCATTTACAGTTTCATATTCAATCATCATAGTCATATTATCATGAGCAGCGATGCCCTTTAAATATTTCCTAAACGTTCTATTATTCATGGACAAATTCACTCCATACTTTAAACTAAGTGTACTAACAAAGCATTTGGACAGCAGCACACTATTTGAGACCTTTTTCCACTCATGTTACTTTGGATGTGAAACGGCACAATGACTGTGAGGTTAAAGTGCAGACTGTCAACTATAATTTGAGGATATTTTCAGCTACATCGAAGGAATAATTAGGCATGGAAAACTTATTGTGTGTCCCGTGTTACCTCTGGGGACAAAAGAAATTCACTTTAAGTGTCAGAAAGAATAGATTGTGTGAAAAGACAAAAGCCCTGTCAGAGACTGGTCTGTCTTTGACATGAACACGTACATTTTCAGCCATTTTACATGTTAAATGAGAACAGAAATGAACATGCTCTGCCCTGCATGCTTTCTCAGTTGCCATTTAGCCTGTCAAAAGCACTGGCACCCAGGTATTGTGTTGTCCCCGGTTGACCATTAATGAAACACATCTGTAGTGGCCACTTATTTTAGCAGCTTCGATTTTTAAGCTCCACTTATTTGCTGGAGAAATTACAAGATATGAAAGTAATGTTTACACACTAGGAACAAAGTACTCAATGTGTAATGTGAGTAAAAATATGGAAATCATCTGTCATTTTAAGTATCGCCCATATGACAGCAATTTTAAAGGGACGCCTGGACATTTTGAGCGTTAGTTATTTTCACAATTCACAAATAATTTGTCACAGTGTCGGGAGACGTTTCTACGTTTGTCCTTCAGTTTCCCTAGACCATACCCAGCTAGCATAACTGACGCTGAATTACTCAATTTCATCAAATTTTATGTTTTTCTTACACAGTGCAGAAAGAAAGTGTATGAAATGTCGCAATACACAGAACATAATTCTGACAAATGTATTTTTCTACATGTATACATCATTGTCCTTATTGTTGATCTCCAAACAATATGAGTATTGAGTAAATCACAGCCTGTACTGGCTCCAGCAACAACAAAAAAACATTGCAGAATATGACTTTTGAGGTCATTGCCAGTGGTGAATGTGCCTTTGTGAAAGTTGAACTATGTGAAAAAATGATTGTTAGAAAAGATGTGTTTTCTATTTCCATATCCAAAGTGTCTTCGTCATTGTGGTCGTGGCATCACCACAACATTCAGTTCAAGCCGAAAGCCCTTCAAATAGGGGTTAGTGGAGCAAGAAAATTAACCAAATGTTGTCTGATAATGTAGATATTACTCGCAGGTTGAAAGAGAATACAGTGCAATAATGGAGCAAAAGGTCCAGCTGTCAGAAATACCTTCATTAAATTTGTCATCAAAAAATGACGCATTGCCATAATTTCGTAATACCAATAGAATAAAGCAACATCAGTTTTAGCATCAGTATCATCCCCGCCCTTACTAAGTAAGCATAGGTAGGGAGGTAGACGCCTGACATCTGAATGGAGTTTCTAAAGTTATAAATACACTAGAAATCTATGGACAAGCACGTACAAGTGACTAATATGCTAGACATGCCTATTGACAAACTTTTCGCACTGTAGGTGAATTAGAAGTAGAGAATCTAGTGTGTCAACCTTGAGTCATGGCCACCACCTTCTCCCTACTCACTCAGGCTATAGTGGACTTTTCCACTTGACTTAGCTACAGCAAAATATTGCCACTTGACTTCAAGCTCATTTTCATGGCCATCGCACCAGCAAAATAAGTAAAAAAAAATAAAATAAACCAAGCTACCCAAGTGGTGCAGAAAAACAAGTAAAGAGAGAGGATAATAAAAGCTTTGTTGGTACTTTTTCATTAAAGAGTCAACTGCTGCTAGTATTTCTGCTAGCAATATTTCACCATTGGAAGTTTTACAGTACTTTGCCCATCCCCAACTTGAAGGTAATGTATAGAAGGGATGGAGTGAAAAGGGTGAGGATTGGGATTCAGCGGGCTCCATGCTTGCCTTTGCCCCCAAATCACTAGGTCCGCCCCTGACTTCATGGGCTAATGAAACCCATTCAAAACCGATACAATAAACTCAAAAATGCATGGTGGTCAAGCTAAAAACACAGCTATTGTTAGTTCTTGAAAACTTGACATTCTGGAGATAAACGTTTTTCAACCGACAGTGACAATATGTGAATAGCTGGTGAAAACCTATAAGGAGGCGTCTGCTTTTGTAGGGCATCATGTTTATCAAGCCATGAGAGATGCTAATCGTCCGAAGTGACAGACAAGCCCGATGCTGCTGTTCAAATCTGTTGATCTGTTCCATACTGCTTTGTTCCTTTTGCTCCTTCTACCGCACTATACCGACGCATTCCTCTGTGAACTTTGCGACGGCTCCGTCTGCCCGGTGGAACTATGCTGCACATGACTCCAGAGAGTATGGCTGGTATTCATGTCACTCTCTTTAACCTTCTAACTGTGACAGACAAAATGTTCAGCTCTGGTTATATAACAGCCTCTACAGACGTCATCGGCCCCGCTGCTGATGTCGCTGATCTCCTGCTCCACAGCACACAGTCATTGTACTCACTAGCTGCAGGCGTACATCCACTGGGGCATGATTAAGACATTTAGCTGCTTTTTTTTTTTTTAAGTTCCTTTCTCCCAGCTCTAATTGAGATTTATCACATTATGTGTATTAACACGTAGCTGTCCTCTTTTCTCTCTCGCTAATGGCATGAAAGAGAATGACATTACCAGAAACTAACATCCTCAACGTTCTGTAAAACCCTGTGTGACACCTTTTCAGACGTTGCCATACCACGCCAGGATTTCTTTCTTTCGAGTAAGATTTACACTGATGACCTGGCGTTTTCTGAGCGGCTTTCAAGACTCAAGGCTCATTCACGGGAGCGAAGATCTCGCCCACATAAAAGAGGTTTATGAAGTGTCAGGTGAAGTGAATCCGGCATGGACTATTTAAACCCTGCACTGTCTGCTGCACAGGCTTTTCTTTTCTCTTGTCTAGTCTTGCAATCTTTCCAGTGAGCCCTGTCCATTCTGTCTTGCTGATTCACAATCCTCACGGTTCAGCTTTTTTCTGTCTCTTCCAAGACAAAAGGTCACTTTCAAGGATTGGGTGTGGCCACGCTCTGGCTTTCAGAGGCAGAAAAAAAAAAAAAATTGGCTTCACAATCTGCGTAGGCCCGGCCCCTGTGTGAATGACCTAGATGTGATTGAGATCTTTTGCTCAGGGTGTTGGCTGCGCGCGTATTACAACACGCTTTGTTTATGTTGTGGAGTAAAACACCCAACAAGGCAGGAGACCATAAATAAGTGTGTCAGATCTGACTTTGATATGAAAAGAGCACCCTCAAACAGAATTCACCTGTGTTGCCCCTATGATGTTGGGCCGGTCGAATGATATTCTTGAACGTGACATGAAGTCTCCCCCAAAGCTAGAGGCAATAGAGCTAAAACTCTAATCTGTGATGTCAGCAGACAAAACCCTGAGCTGTTTCAGTGATACCCACTTGGAGAGTGAGTGTGCACACATCACTTTGCCTTCAAAGTCTGGGATACTCAAGTATTATTTTGGAGTTGGCACATGAAAACATCATAAGCTCTTACCCCAGTTAGGAAAAACCCAAATAAGTTTCATGTAGCTGGGACATACTGATGCAAACCTGGATACTGATGGTGAGGCATGTACAGTATACACCTTATCCTGTTTACTGGGGATTTTTGTGATTTGCAGACACTCAGCTTCCTTTGTGATATTTTAAATAATCTGTATAGATATGTGTACAGAGATATGACGATGCTTAGCTCAGCTGAGAACTTAACTCTTTTTGTGACTCTCTCGTCAACTCTTTCTCTTTCTGCTTGCCGCTCCCGGCCCCCCTCCACTAAAAGGTCAAAGGTCTGGGTCCGCTGCAGAACAGCCCCCCTGGAGCTGGAAGGGATTCAAGGTGTTGCTCAAGGACACTTCAGCAGGACAGATGGAAGGATGATCTCGTCACTCACTGTTGCCACGCAAAAATGAGCTATTATCCTGAACAACGTGTGCATGTAAATCCTCTCACTAAGATTGTGGCCTTTTTTTAAGCATCCAAATTAGCTGTATTTCCTCGTACTTCTGTCAGGCATGGACCAGGAACTGATTGTCACACAGTATCCACAAAGTCTATCTCATGTTTATTCATTCGGTCCTCCAACCAGTTGTTTGATGAATCACCGTCACTGGAGCTTTAGCTCTCTTGTTTCTAGCTTTGGGAGATACTTAACAACCCTTGGATGAACATGTGTGGATACCATTTTAGGGTTGGATTTGTCTTTTAAGTTGAGTAATTATATGTGTAAACTAGCCAGCCTGAGTATTATTTTCCAGACTGCTAATTATCCAGCCTTTTACCATGAATTTAGATGCTATTAACCCACTTTTTTGGTTGAGCATCTATTATGGTTATGGATAAGCTCAGATTTTCAATGAGCAGTACACTCAAATTAAAAACAAACAAAAACACTTTTTTGGAGACTGGATATACAGCTCATTTTTAGTCCCATAATCCTAATAAAAAATGTTAATACCTTTCAAAATACATCTAAAATGATTGTGTAGCTGTCAATGATGTCAGTTCTTCTCTATCAATCTGGGAATTGTCTGTTTGGGTTTGTGTGGCAGATCTTTTTGTGTAAATTGGATTACAGAGTGGACACAGTGGATGTTTTCTCATAGTGCAATTCAATATTCCGCTTTTTCTACTACCATATGTGTACCTGTTTTCTGGAAGAGATGTATGCTTTTCATTACGAGCCGCTTCCTTCTAATGAGAGATATTTGTGTGAGTGTGCTGTGAGGGGGAAGCTTCGGAAAGATGGAGAGCGGTGTTTAATAACAAGGAAAATGAGGTAGCAATAGATAGGAATGGAGACATATGATCATTTTTTCCATGGACTGCGTGCTGAAGGCCATTTGAGTTTGGGCTTCCTGCTTCATTTTTAGTTTGGCTTCCTTACATAAGAGAACGGCTGGTTGTAGTTTTACAGAAACTCATTGAAGAATTGATAATGACGATTATTATTCTGTTTTTCAGCCCAAAATGCTTCTTTGGGGCGTTGTAACAGAATCAGGACCTTTCTTTAGCCAAGAATTCAATCAAAGATGTAACCTACACTCTGAGCTTGTGTGCACAGAGAGAGAAAGAGAGAGAGAGAGAAAGAGCTGCATTGCCCTTTCCACCCGTGCCCTAGAATTGTGACCCACATATTTGCTCACACACTGCCTTAGGTAATTATAATGTAGGCAGTGAGGATTGCATCTTTTCCTCTTTAGCAGCAGACAATAAGAGGCCTGTGATGATTCAATAATTCATTTGGAATTGGTGAAAGAATATAATTAAGATGAAATTTGAGCGTAGATCTACATAGATTACGGGGCCACCCACAGTGAAGATGTACTGTGTGTACTCTCTCACGATACTTATATGGCACTGTGAGTAAAAGCATCAAAGAGTCCACCAGAAAGAAAGTACATTTATAAAACGTTCCCAAAAATATGGAAATACAAAGTAAACACAGAATATAATAAAGTATGATTAAGTGCAAGAGGCTAAAATATAAAATGTACAGTTAGACAGAAGAGGTTTGAGCTTATTACACACTAAAAATAAATTGATACATTGTTCAGTATGCAGTTTAATACAGGTGCAGTGTATATATAAAGAATATGGAGGGTGTGTGTGTGTTTATAGTGCACAGCAGGTGAGGATGTGCTAAATGGCACGGTGACAGAATGGTCCAGTGGGCAGTGCAGGGTGAGTGCAGGGGTTCAGTCGCTGCCCGGGGCAGAGGGTTGGTGCGGAGCCGGTGTCTGGCTGGTGACGGACAGCGCTTGTGGGAAAGAGCTGCTCAGGTGGCGTGCTGATTTGGTCTTTACCGACCAGAACCACTTTCCACAGGCTACTTTAGAATAAGTGCTGTCTGGGGTGAGCGAGGCCCCACATGATTTTTTTTTTTTCAGTGATTTAGCCTACTTCCTTGGTCTGCTGTCGGATCGCTCTTAGACAATACGCAGGTTGCGGCCAGCGATGCTCGGTGTGCACTGGATGATGACGTGCTGCAAAATGCCCTTGACCTGAACATCATGTAACTTCAAACCATTCAGCAGTGAGAATGGACTGAATAATGGTCATGTTGAACTGAACCGCTATTTCCTGTGGTTGAATTTCTTCAGCCTGCCGCAGGAAGGACATCCACTGCTGAGGCTTTTCAGTGACTGGGGATGCTCCCATCCCTCAGGGGGAAGACGGAGCCGAGGAACTTGAAACTTTTAAAGCCGTTATATCTTATACCTAATGAAGGATTTAGTTATTTTACCTCGTCTACATGTATAGGTCCTGTCAGATTTCAAATTGTGAATTAGACTTATTGTATTGTATTATTATATATTGTATATTTAGACCTGCCAGTTGCTTTTGACTTTGTAATGTCTGTCCTCAAGATTTCTTGTTTTCGCTGAGAAATAGTATCTAATCGTATCAGAAAAGCAGAGAATTCTTAACTCAAAGGTGCAGCAGTCAATCATAAACATGTCTTTAGCCCATCTTTCAGCCAGCTGGATTAAATTGTGTATTATTGATGTATACAGTGTGACCAATATGTTCAGCAGGTTTAGATTTTAATAACAAGCAATCAAAGCATACCGCCTCTCAGTTTATCGATATTCATCAAACTGGCAAATTGTTTTCTTAGCTCGGTACAAAACAAAATCTCCTAGTCTTAAAGAAAAACGGAAACCAGTGGTTTGATGGACATGGCTGCCTTGGTTGGTGGAAAGAAGATAACCACACGCATCTCCACCACACAATGTTACCATGGGAACACAGAGAGAACAGCAGTACCACAGTCTAATTAATGACAGTCAGTGCTTTGGAGGAGGACCGTGATGACATCAGCAACGCCAGCATTACAGATATTACAGAGGCAGTAATATGGCTTAATGTCTCAATGACAGCTAAAAAAAATCAAAGATCCTGTTTTTCATTGATGTAAAGGCAAGTGGTCTGGACAGAGGTATAGGATGTAAAGCACCACACACTCTGAACATTTATTATGCAGTGAGGGCTGTTCATGAGCACTGAATGTCATCTCATTATCCAATAGCCTGACCTACATAAAAGAGAGGAACTAATCTCCATGTAGGCGGATGGTGAATAATGCAGTAAAATGTGGGAGATCTTTATGAATCTTATATGCTTCACACTTGTTGGTCGCTGGCATAGATTGGCCGATTTTTATCAGAATGATATTGCATTCTGAAAAAAAATATGACCCTCTTTGAACATCATTTAATCAGATCTCTGTTTCATTAGGCGACTTATTTTGAAATCTATTTTTTCATCATCATATAATATAATAAGTTGTGATTGTTCTTGAATTAATGTGTCATGACACCTCTTGAGAATAGCAACCCTTACAGAAACAGTCTTACCATATTTAATTAATGGTAGAGTTTATTTTAGTCGAGCAAAAATGGCACATGATTAAATTAAAAACATTGTGTTAAAGCTACCATACACTAGGCAATATTTTTTATGTAAACAGTACATCTGTTTTCATCAGCCTAAACAACAATGTGGGGCTGCAACATAGAAGAGCATCCTATCCACTCAAATTTAGACCCCATAGATTCACCCTAATTGCCCAAATTTAATTCTGGTGTCAGGTTTGGACATTTCCACCCACAGGAAGAGACTAATTGAAATTTAGCGCTCCGTCCAGAGAGAAGGCTGGACTCACCAATGTTTTGCCTCTCTCATCCCTTTGGTATACTTTGGTATAGCTGATCACAGATCAGCTGGGTTTATAAACATGAGTGTGCATTGTGTATTTTCTCGATTAATCGATTAGTTGGTCTATAAAATGTCAGAAAATGGTGAAAAATGTCAATCAGTGTTTCCCAAAGCCCAAGATGACGTCCTCAAATGTCTTGTTTTGTCCACAACCCAAAGATATTCAGTTTACTGTCATAGAGGAGTAAAGAAACCAGAAAATATTCACATTTAAGAAGCTGGAATCAGAGAATTTTGACTTATTTTTCTTAAAAAATTACTCAAACCGATTAATCGATTGTCAAAATAGTTGGCGATTAATTTAATAGTTGACAACTAATCGATTAATCGATTAATCATTGCAGCTCTACTGAAGTTCAAATTTTTCAAACAGTTACCTCTCGCCGCCATTCAGAGCCCCTAATGTGTGAAGTTGCATAGTGCAGCTTTAATTATAGGCTGCTTCATTGCTTAATTAGTTTAGAACTTTACCCCTCTACTCTAATCACCTAGTATGTCTGAAACACTTTTTGAATGCGTTCATGTCTTCCCTGAGAAGAAGAAACCAGCAGAAGAACATGAGGCTTGATCTGTATGGGAATCTGCAATATTCTGAGACATGAATCTCTACCATTTTATGATGCCTCTTGTTTGTTAATTGTCAAACACAGAAGAGAAGGTTGTAAGATGCACAAGGAGTGGGGAAAGAGCAAGCCATTAGTCCATTCAACCACTTTCCAGTCTCACAGTCCAATAAATAACAATAATAATAATAATAATAACAATATTAAACTTTATTTCTATAGCACTTTTCTTACACAAAGTACAAGTGCTTCATGCAAAGTGCTTCACAATTAAAAGAATAAAAACATGTATAAATATACAAATAAGACATACATAGACATGCATAAGACATACAGGGAAAGTTATGTGAAGGAAAATTAGTTGTATTAACAATAATAATAATAACAATAATAATAACAAAGTATTAATTGAAAGTCGAAAGTCTGTCACAATGCAAAGTCCAAATACACAATCTGCCAGTCAGTCCTCCCAAGTGGTCAGTTCAGTCACAGTTGCACCTCCATCACATGCACAGTCACAGTCACTCATCAATTCAAAACTCCCATCACCACTGCTTGGCCAGTGGCCAGTGGGTAGTTTCAGCACCGGTTCTCCTGAACAGCCACCCAGAGGAGAGTCGCCAACTCCCTCAACTGTCAGGCTTCTCTGCAGGTAAGTGGGTTAAGGAGTAATGAGAGGCAGGTGTGTCTCATCTTCAGACCTGTGAGTGATGATACCAGTAACCAGTGACCTCACCTAGTTCCACTGTCTGAGGAAACGGTTGCTGTCCAGGGTGCTGAAGTCTCTCCTCAGCCTGGGCCCTCTGTGTCGTATATAAACACACAGACCACTCCTTGGCTTACACTTGTAATTTTGGGTGTGATTTGTGAGATCTGACTCCTAAAGATCAGATTTTATTAGATCACATCGCTTTATGTCCACACTCTCATGTGGCTGTACGTATTTAAAACAGTGCCTGCATTATTTTTTCCCGCTCTCCATTTCCATCTCTTGCAAACTTCTGCTCATGTCTGGTTTTGAAGGTGTGACAAGTGTAACTATATAGTCCAGGACATTTTCTCATGAGTGAATTATTAATACCTCACTCTGCACTTGGTGACTGAATGGAGACCGTGAAACAAGGGAGACAATTATAAGAGCGGATACTATCAGTCTGTTCATGCAATTAATTTGATGTCAACTGGACTATGACAGTTGCATGGCATTGAGTTATGGATTGTTCTTGTGATTGCTGCTCTTGGAGTTGGCATGGAGATATGGATTCACAGTCATCACAGTGTAAGGGAAAGCACAGATATAGCTGTCCGGTACAGGATCAAATCGTTTTAGGCAGAGATGAGCATGTTGGTCTATCTTAAAATCAGTCATGTTTATGGGATGGATGAAGTTGTTGCACTTACACAAGTTAATTCATTCCTCTTCAGGGTCATGAGGGGCTGGAGCCTATTGCAGCGTACATTGGGCAGAAGGCAGGGAAACGGGGAAACCCTGGACAGCTCACCAGTCCATCGCAGGGCCAACACAGATAGACAGACAATCACACTCACATTCATACCTATGGCCAATTTAGAGTCTCCAATCCACCTGACTTGCATGTCTTTGGACTGTGGGAGGAAACTGGAGCACCCGGAGGAAACCCACGCTAACACAGGGACAACAGGCAAACTCCACACAGAAAGAGAACTGAACCCAACTACATGAGTAATGACATAACAAATATTCCACATTTTGGCTGAAAGTCCTTCTACACGTTTTACTGGGGCTAAGCTTGGCATACTGTCACCTTTAATTGGCTCTGCAGTATTGTTTAGCAGTAATTTTGTAACATCATTCTCAGTGTGCTAGTAATCTATTACATAATGTGTTTAATATCAAATTGAAAAATAATGGGCCTACATATTACTCTGATGAGTTCTCAATTTTGTCCAATTTTAGGCCTGATTTACTCAACTTGATTGGATTTCGAGATTCTCTTTATCTGTCAGCCGGTCAGCCCTCTGACCTAGTCTTGTAATCTTGTAGATTTATTATCTAGTCTGCTGATCAGGTTGCAGACCAGTCTGGCAGTATTTCTTATTTGATTTCTAAGACTCAGATCTGGACAAATGTGGATGAACTCCATTTAGCATCAGATGGACAATGACAGAAATCTCTGACAGAGACTGGCAGCCAGTGAGAGTTAAGCTTGTGATGGGGAAAAACACTTTCTGGCCAATTTGACATTGCCAATACTGATTCAGAGTACACAGTGATCCAATACAATGGGGACTCACTTTTTCTCTTTAATAACTTTACAGCTGCTAATAATCAGTTTGGACTGATGCACTATGAGATTAGTGTTGTGACAATAACAAAACTGACTTATGTTCTAATACCAGCCCATTATCACAGTTTCAATTCTAAATTCTCACTACAACTAGAAAAAATCAAAACTGAAACAAATAAAAAAACAATGCAATAATTAACCTAATAAACTGGCAAAAAAGGCAACTGAAATGACAAAAAGTGTTGGACTGGAGGACAAATGGTATTTCACCATTGCACATTGCTAAAGATGCTAACAAATGTAGACAATGTGCAGATGGACCATCTACTGTCCTCTGAAGCATCATTTTCTGCCAAAATGTCTGGCAAAATTGATCTGTGTAAAGGTTTCCACATGAATATACGCTTCTGAGTGTGATGTTTTATATCCAGTTTAAAGATAGAGTTGAATATGATGTAAAGCACTTAGATGGAGGTTCAAAAGTATTTCTCAAATATAGCCAACAACATGACTGAAATGAGCCGTACTATAATGGAGCCATCCATTATAAGACATTGATTTCAGCCTTTCCATCTGCTGCCCATTAATACTATTTTTTATAGTATAACTGCCAACAAATCACTGTTTAGAAATGTCAACATAGTTCTAAAACATATATCTATTGTTTGTTTATGTGACCTACATTAATTTTTTTGTGTGATGGACAATGCAGCACAGCGATGCAGCACATATAATCTGAAGGTTGAATCTCTACTTCCATTATTGGACACACAGCTAAGCCTGGTCGTAGCTAGTAATACTCAATGCATGCTATTGTTTTGGCCTTTTCCCGGTCCATACACCAATTATATCACTTCCCCTTCCTTCCACAACTATTTGTTGACAAGATAATGATTTGGGATACACCATTACCCACTAATAATATTAACAAGGAATAGGAGCTGGGGAAAAAAACTATGACAACAAATTGCCTGTTCCGCTGAATGCATCTGTGCAGGTATGCATGCCTGTTTAATTTGGGGACTGACTGTGTGTGGTTGTTGTCCAACTTTATGTATGTATATATGTCTTGCAACTAGCTGTCCGAGAATTGAAACATTTATGTTACTTTTACTTTTATGTCTAGTAATCAAAGCAGCATATTTGAATATTTTTAATATTTGAAAGAGAGGCTAGTGACCAGAATCTCTGATTTGATGAACTGTATGCTGACCAGGATCAGACAGTTAAGGCAGGAGCTGTGGTCCTTGAAATGGCAGTTCAAAGAGGCGTGAGAAGAAGTGGCATCCTGAGATAGAAGCTTATCACCGTTTGTGGGGCAGAATGGCATAGGGAGTCTGGAGAGAGAAACAAGGAGTGGCCTGTCTTCACTGCAAGCCCCTTTGATTCACCTAACACCTGCTTGGTTAGAAATGCAGTGGAAACCATGCTTGTTTCAAAGAGGGGCTCAGCCTCCATAATACCTGTAGTGTTGGAACAAGGGAACAGGACCAAGTGCACTGCACTACCTTGATAGATGGCAGTCTCAGCAGCAAGAAGCCCAAATGGAAGGAGATGCAGGAGTGCTGTCAAGGCTGCCAGAGTGAGTCAAACCCTGTAAAAGGTGTACAAGAGGTGCTCCAAACTTCTGTACCTGTTGTGGAGAGACCTTGAGGTGATCTAGAGTGGGAATGTAGTCCAACAGTGGAGATTTGCTGCTCAGCATTGGGGCAAGGTATTTGGGTTAGCATTGACAGTTCGCAGGGTAACTCTAAAGGAATTCAGTTCTGACACTTCAGTGCAGAGGGTGCCATGCCAAAGGTGCAAGAGTCCATTGAGCACAAAGAAGTGGTCACTCAGCTGATCAAGGAGGCATAGGATATAGGAAGCCCAAGGAGGCCTGGTTGTGCTGTGCTGTGTCTCACCAACACCTATGGCGCCACATCCCACAAGCTGGTTAAAATGGCATTAGACACTGGCACCACATCCCAAGCAAGATCAGAGTCCTCAGTCTGGACTTGTACAGCAGCCTCAGTCTGAGTCACCTCTGGGATGACTGCATCAGTACATCAGCTGGAAAAGGGGATCATGACTGGATACCACCATTTCAGTGATCCTTGCCTGGGGCATGACCATGCTGGGCAATTCAGCAGTGAAGTGGGTGAATTTCATGAGACCCTGTGACCAATTCTGACATGTGACGGTCCCCCAGCAGAGCCTTCATGGATGACCTGATGCTGAGAACTTCATCAGTTCCAAGTTTGCATATGGATCCTCCAAGGACCTTGAGAAGCTCATTACCTGGGCATTACAAGTGCTTCAAGCCAGCGAAATCCAGGAACCAGGTGTTGAAGAGGGGACATGTCTAAAATGTTCCCTTTCTATCACTTTCTATCACTCATAAGAGGAAACCTGTGGAAGGATCACACTGAAATGTAGGGTCTGGAGGGCAGTGACGTCGGGCAGCTCAGGAAGGAAAACACTACATTAAAAGGGGCTTGGAAATCTTTTGCCACCATTTGAAAATCAACTGAAAGCAAGGGTTATCTCGAATTACTGAGTTTTTGAATAAAGAGAAACCCATTTTAGAAAGTGAGAAAGAAGGTATCGCCATACTACAAGTAAACTTCCAGAATTGTTTGACAGTAGTGAGAGAGAACAGACAGCAGACAGTCTTGGTGAAGAAAGGATAAGCTAGGAGGATTTACATGGATCCTTTTGTTTACCAAATCACCTATCACCAGTGTTATGAGAAGAGCAGGCAGTCTGTGGTTATACCTCCACCTAAATATCTTTCTCAGAAAAAAATGTGTATAAGGTGTACATGCATATATGGTAGCGGAAAAGAAAAGCTGAGCTGGCTGGTGGGAAGTAGGGGTGTGCCTGAATAACCATATGTTCAAAGGATCCTGAAATAATCTTCCTGAAGATCCTGAAGATAAATTTTAAATGTGTGTTTTAATTGGAATGCTGACACTATACTATTTAAAGGGAAGCAAAAAAGTGGAACTATATGTCGTAAATGCAGTGCAGAGATTTTCTGGTGTGCAGTGTAGGTTTGTGGCGGTGCTTGTACTGTATGCATTTTATGTTATGCTACATCTTACAGTTTTTCACTTGTCATTATTGGCTGTAATTATCATTTTTATTGGATGTGCTTGGAAGGGATAAAGAATTGTTCAATCTTAAAAAATAGACTTGCGCAAATAGAAGTGGAAAGCTTTAGAGAGCCAACAGGTACTGATGTAGGCCAATGCAAAGCCTTCTCCATAATGAGACATTAACTCCATTTGTCTTATGAGGGAGCAACTCTTCCGTTTTTTTATGTAGTAGACTGACTTGTCAAAGCAGAAGAAACTCTATCAAACAATTTGGGGCGTCCCGGTGGCTCACCGAGTACAGTGCGTACCATAAGGCTCAGTCCTTCCCGCAGCGACCCAGGTTTGAATCCGGCCTGTGGTCATTTGCTGCATGTCCTTCCCTCTCTCTCTCCCATACCTTCCTGTCACTCTCTCACACTGTCTCTATCAATAAAGCATAAAATGCCTAAAAAAATAAATCTTTAAAAAAAATAAGTCATGCAAGTTTAGTGCTGAAAACCTCCTCAACCATGGAAAACATGTGCTCCATTGTCTGTATTCCCAAACTCACATGACAATTGGCCTTTGTCACAAGACTGTATACAAATAAGGAAACCTAATCCACCAGCTTTAGAAAGAAAGAAAGAGGATTGTACCTCACTAACTAAAGTGTATGCCTATCAATCAAACCCAACACCAGCAAGGCTATCAAAGGAGCCACAAAATTGCCTTGTAACACACACCGCCAGGGACAGGCACAGGGAGCTGCTTCCGCCAAATATCACTTCAACTGAAGAGCCTGAAAATCAAATGAACGTTGGCTCACTAAAGTGGAAAGAGGTGCAAAATATTCAAAGATGTGGGAGAATGTCATCAGCCTGAGGGCCTAATGGAGTCCCTTACTGGTTTTACAAAAGTGCGCCGGAAGTTGTGAAATTTTTGTTGAAGCTTATGCAATCAGCACAGAGAAGCAAATAGTCAGTAGATCATGACATAGAGCAGGAGGAATTATATTTACAAAAGAGAAGGAGACTTTTGACATAAGTCAATCAGACATAAGTCATTTAGGCTTCTGAAAGTAGAAGGAAACGTTTTGAGCAGAGATTTTGCCTACAAATAACCAGCTATTTGACACAAATCAAAGATTATTTCCAAGACAAATATGCACACAAGAAAAGAATTTACCACAGTATGGCAGTGCCTGGAAAATGCAGTGATTGAAGGGTGTCCATCGTCCCTTAAACTAGGTAGTTGAACTTTGATAATGGATGTAAATGTTTTTATCCTAAAATCGTATGGGGTGGGCAGCTTGGCTAAAACACGGCAAGGCTTTAAGATGATCAGAGGATAATATTGAAAGGAGGAAGAAAGAATTGAGGATAATATATACTCATTAACATCAATTGCCATGTGTTTTAAAGGTGTGTTTGTGACAAGTTATCAGTTACTGGATTGTTGTATATTTTATTACTTTACTGATCTTGGCTTCCTATTGCCTAATCACTAATCTAGAATTTGTTGTGGTCGACTATAGGTGCATAGATTGTTGGACTGTGATTTGCAGATGGAACAAATAGCCTAATCTGAGAATTTTCTAATATTGTAATTGAAAATACATCTTGTTCCATTGCTTACAAATACAATATAAACAAACATAGCGCTCATTAATTACATAGTAGCAATTAAATAGTTTACAGGTGTCATAAATGCACCTCTATTAGTCATTCACATTAAAAGCTCTATCAATCAATCCTGGATTCCCAAAAGGTCTCCAGAGTTGTTTTATTGTCTCATATCATTCTTATTATCTGGAAATAATGGCTTCGATAAATATTCACTTAAATGCTCAGGGTTGTTTGTGAAGTTCTCAATACTTGGTCATATTGCCTGTCTCTACAGCCATTCCACATTTGACAGAAACAAAACATGTGGAGCCAGTCCATTATGAGACCTTGAAATTAGTTATGCAGTCTGTTGACCCACATTTGGGACTTCAGCTCAGGAAAGGGGAGTCAGGAAGTGGTAAAAAAAACAAAAAACGTAGGAAGTAGAGGAGGAAGTACTTGAGGAGAAAAACAAAAACGTCTTCAGATGCTTGTTTTGCTCTCAGCGGTAAGCCACATTACCCTCATCTGTGTTTGGTGTGATTTGTGCAGCACACCTGTACGGACCAGGAGCAGCCAATTACATTTTTCCACTCTGTCAGTCCCCCCACTTTTGCGAGTTAAATGCACCAGGCTCTTCTTCCTGGGTGGAGCTAGGTAAATGTAGACCTAATAGATTAAGGGCTACTTGTCATGCTCCCCCGGCCAAGTCGTATTAAGCTACACTTCAGACCGTACCATTCACAATTTCACGCCCAGAGTTTCCAAGTCAACCAACGTCGCGACGCATCTCGCAAACCCACATCACAAATAAAGAAATAGTGCCTCTTAAGAGTCCTTAAAATACCATTTAGTGAGGTGTTATTATGCATTAGGCACGTGTTAAAGATTACAATCTGGCCCCCCCTCTCCACCCCCGCCACTACAGGTTTCTTTCAGTTGTGTTGCACAGCCGGCTGCTTATGCTGTCGTTAGCCGAGTATTGAGCTACCAGCTGACCTACTTTCTCTGCTCCCAGCGACTCAGTCCTGTTTACAAGCCACTGCCAACGGAGGATGTTGAGTGGAGTGCCTGGAAAACAGACGGACAGAGCCCGCAACCAGGAAGGACTGCGAATGGAAATTTGCTCGTATGTCGATAAATAAAGACTGCCAAAGCCGCAGACAGCTCCGCGATTAACAACTACACATTTTTACGCGTTGTTATGCAATTTAATGTTTTGTGCTCGCGGCGGGTCAGACGTTGGTAGTTGCGCCCAACGGCTATGCTGTTAGTTAAAAAATGAGTAGGTTGACCAAAGTGAAGTGCGGATCCGTGTTGCTGCTGAAGACCCGTTTTCAAGGTACGTGAGGTTTAATGTTAGATTCAGTTTTCGTGTCAGTGTGGCAGGCGAGCGCAAATGTCATGTTGGTGCCACCCGTTTTGAATGTTTGTAACATCAAAGTTCATGAGCGGCCGCCATCCAAATTACAGTGGAGGTGGCCGACCGCATGATTAGCCCATTTCAAGACCTAGTTAATCATTTTCTACAATACTCAGACTGTGTAGGCAGTAGGTTGTTGAATATAGGAGTCTATATTACAGAAGGCTATAGACCCGGCGCCTTGAATGCTGGCTTCATTTTTTCAGCCCACAGTCTGCAAGTGCCCTGGTTACAAGGTTGAAATAACCTATTTTTTTTTTTTTTCTGTTTTCCGTTGTACCACAGACATTCATGACAAACTCAGCAGATTTTTGTCACTGGCTTCCCCAGGTCGTCAGATAGCAAAATATTAAATGTCACAAGGAAAGAAATCTTTAAATAATTTCTCAGAAGGCTTATAGGTCAAGGCTGTTGTTACTCAACCTGGTTTGGGTGAGTTCACATTTCCCTACACATTGTAACTAACCCTCCATTTTCTGGTTAACAGGCATTTTGGGCTATTCATTTGTGTTTGACCATTATGGGTAAATTTGTAAAAAAAAAATAATAATTAAGAATTTGATTCAGGTTAGTTTGACCCTGGGGTTGAAGTGTGACAGAATCATTTATTTACCATGCAATCTATGGTGAAGGTAAAGGTCATTAAGTGCATGAGGTGGCCCTCCCATTGTTTTTGTTCTGTAGGTGTAACCGGTGGAAGTGTTGCCTATGTTTCCTTATCGTTTAAGGGCCCTACCCTGCATACACATGTAAACAAAGGTCTAAACTACAACACAAGTAATCAAAACATGAAACTGAAGACTTTTTTTTTTTCATTTTCGAATTGATGGACAGAGCTGTTGATAGGCTAAAATGGGTTTTAAAAGCATTTTTTGAAGAAGTGAAAGGTTTGTTTATGTGTACAGTGTGTATATATGAGTTATGAGGCGACATGAAAGGGGTGACAAGCTTATTTTCCATCTGTAAAGCCAAACCCTTAAAACTGTCAATAATTGTACAGGTATAGGCGTTGTATAGAGCATTTACATAAAGCCAGGATTTGCTCACATATACTCAATTTGCTCAGTGTTAAACACAGACATTGCAGGATGCCCTATGATGGACTAATATGTTATATGCTAGTTAAAAAGAAAAATATGCTATTTAATAGGATGCTTAAAGTATCACTGTAATGCTATAACAAAATTACATTTCAGGTTTGAATATAGATTTGTCATATAGTAGCTCAAATAAAGAGTTAGGAACAGCAGATAAATAATATGTAATGACATGGACCTAGGATATAGCCTAGATATGGCTTTTTTTCTTACTTTTAAGTTTAGCCAGAACCAATTTATGGGGAAATTAAGAAGAATCCATTTGTGTATGTGCACGTTGTTTAAGGATACTGTAGTTCAGTACATGTATTTTCCCAATATCACTCATTCCATAAATGATGTCAGACCATGTACGATCCAAACTAAAGCAAGCAGACCTAGATGTATATTTAGACGCTTCATACCATTTCAGATTGGCTGAAACACTAAACTTGCCCAGGCCCAAATGAGAGTGTTTGTCCACCTGTTGGCTTGAGCTGTCGGCTCAGAGCAAGATGTAGGTAGAGGTGGTCAGGCAAGGTGGCATGTAGATAAGCAGACAGTAGCAGCCACTACCACCGACTCTAGGCTTGGATTAGCAAGTAGCTTAAACTCATCTATCAGCACAAGAGCAGCAAAAAAAGATTTGAGCTCTCTGAGTGGACTCCCACAGTCTTTTGACAAGTTGTTGTTGTTGGAGAAGGCTTTCAGTCAGCTTGCAGCTCTTTTCCCCCCAATCAAAACCTAAAATGGTAAAAGGGAGAAACATCAGTGAGAGCATGATAACCCTCAAGTTAAAGTCCTCTGTTGATGACATATTGAACTGGTCTGCACATTTTTTATTATTTGGAAGTGTGACATTCAAGGGAATTGACTTTTCTGCTCCAGTCTGCTTAGGGTTTGTGGTTTTATAGCTGTAGAAATGTTTTTTTCTGCTCTGGTCAATCAGATGGCCTCGCTCTTATTTGAGATGTCTGTACTGGAATTCAAGGAAATGGAAATTATTTTAGCATTTTATCTTTTGGAATTTGGTTTGATAGGTCATTCGTCTATCCACTTGGCTGTGTTATCGTGTGGTGACGCCATATTTGTGTCTGAGGGATTGGATTTAAACAACAAATCATTATCACCTTCATTTAGTGATGATAACACATTGATGGTATGAAAAGCATTGCTTCAGTACTGTGTCACACTAAGCTGTACTTACTACATTGTATCTGCAGTAACACTATTCATTATGATGACCTGGTTGATTTAACATTGGACACTACACTAAATGTCACCCATGCTGACCATTTCTGCTTCCAAACCACTAGTTTACACTGATGAAATTAGGTTTAACATGTTCTCAGTTAAAGCTACCACATGCCCTTTAGTTTATATTTGGCATTTTTGGAGTTAATTTATGAGTCTTAATTCTAAGTTGTAGGATAAATCATAGGCATGATAGTGTCTGATAAACGACACAGTTCTAGTTCAGTCTAAAATCAGATCAACATATAACAGATCAACATAACAGATTTTCCTCTTTTTTGTGGCTAAGAATAGGCTTTGGATTTAAGGTAGACATCATCTATACCAGAACAATTCTAGGCATAATAAGGCAAAAAGCATAACCAGCCGTTGCTCTTATCTACAGCACTATTTTGAAAAGAATGAGAGATTGTAAGGTGGATAATAATGGCTTAAGATTTGCTAGTTTTTGATGATTATGTGATTGCACTGCCACAGAAAATGCATCTCAGGTCTGAATGTAAGACTCAATATGGACGCGCTGTAAGTCAAGTGAAGCACCACCAGTGAGCAAAACTGTGTGCATGATATTAGTGTGGGAAAGAGGTGAAAAGATTGTTAAGAATATTTTCTTCTTCTTTAAAGCGACTCAAGGAGAAATGAAAGGACAACATAAGTCTGATTTTTCTTAAATCTGTTTGCACCAGTGGAAAAGCACTAGGGACTTTGACATAGATGCATCCAGTCGTCGTCTCCCATCTGTGCACCCCATGTCTTCCATTGTCGGGTTTATATTACTAATGCCATCAGAAACAACTTGTTTGCACAATGTTTGCTCAAGAGGCGTAGTCCATTATTACCAAAAAACGCAAATTCATATCAAACATTTCTTGTTTGCAGGTGCTTGTTGCCATTTTATCTATTCATCTGTTCTCAGATACCAGAAATAAATGTGCGCTACTGAAAATAGTTTCTCCTCTTCTTCTTTACAATGATGGATTATGCCCTCGCAAGCAAGCCAGCAAGCAGTGTGGTGTCTGGAAGCGACACAGACAGAAGATGCACACTGTTTACTGTTTGTAAAAGTCATCAGTGTTCTTGAGTGCAAACCAGTGTTTGCAATGAAAATTATACTGATGGTGACCTTTTTAAATTCGTCTGGTTTTAACAGTTAAAGGAATGCAACACTGAATTCAAGCTTTTAAATATGTTAGTATGCCGTAGGACAGCTCAGTGTATAATAGTGAATATTCACCCCTATATCCTACAGACAGAAACAAGAGAGAAGAGGGTAAAAGGTAGGGTGGGGCTCAGTTGTGGCAGCAGCAGTGTCATGCAGGGTTTGGTCATGAACTTGAACTTGAGTGTATTGACTTCTCTGTCATGTGTTCAGGTAGCCAGTTTAAGGCTTGAACCCCCTAGGGCACAAATGTAACCAGACTCTGGTGTTTTTTTGCCGTAAACCCTAGCTGTAAAGGTGTGGCTTAACCTCAGTACATTCAGGGAATGTGGGCTGATGCGTGAGGCTTAATATTACATGGCTGTTTAGAATAAGGCCATATGAGTTAGGCTAATTCAATAGAAAACCCATGTGAATTTTATTCTAAACTCCAAAAAATAACTATTTGTGGAGAATGTTGCTGTGCAGCAGTCCCAACAACTGAAATGTTCAAGCATCTACATTTCCTCAACAATATTTGACTCAAACGTCCTCAACATTTAGACTTGTGATATCTTTAATTCTCCTCTTTGAAACAGGAGAAACTAATCAGTTGGCCTAGAGGGAAGCAGGCTGCTGCCAAAACACACACAGAGATACAGATCAGACACAAGTTCCCAGTGCATGATTATGCATCATGATTTATTTCTTCATCATCGTTGTTTGATTGATTTGTCTAGTGGATTCATAAAGAACATAGGAAGCCCCCATATACAGGTCTAGGATAATTTAAGTGTCAGCCATTTCCAAAGTGACATCATTACCAACTAATGACTTTTTTCTTTTGCTTGCTCACTTCACTTTTGAGACAAAAATCTGTTTTGTGTGTCTTTTTTTTATTTACATGTATCAGTTGCAGATGATTAGGACTAGTTGAAGGTAGTATTCCTCAGTGGGAGCCGGCTGATGGCTCAGCATGATGATTCAACATGTAGCCATCACTCTGAGCTCTGGGCAGAGCCAGTTAATCGTCACGGTGCTTTTCTAACGGCATTTCTAAACATAGCTGTAGGGCTAGCGAATCAAGTCTTCTCTTTGACAGAAAATTCCAGATGATACCGAGTTAACCTACATTTCCAGTTATGTTCAGCCTCAAATTCACCCTTAAATTACACATTTTCTTTATGTTTCCTAGTTTTCCCCCATAGGCATTTTGCCACATATACGTCAGTATTTGTATCAATGTTGGTAATCATTACCTTGCAGTTTCTAAAAGCAACTGACTGTCACTCTTCTCCTCTCCCTCTTCCCATACGTTACATTCCTATTCTATTCTCTGCACACTGTGATGTTAATTTGTGGTCAACCCAAAACAAATGACAAAGCACCTAATGACTTTCTCCCCTCCTTGACAAAGGCAACAACATCCACTTATTTACAGTCATTTACATTTACAGAATTTATAGCCTCTGGATGTAAACCCTTGAACCAGAAAACCCTGCTTAGTAACTTGAAATGTATGTTTTTCCAATAATAGGCCTGCACATATTTCAGTTAATAGTCATGTGGTGTTGGTGAGCAAGTGGTCTGTGGCTCAAGCCAAGTTGAGGGCAAGTGCCTACTAGTGGCCAGTGACCATTATTTAAGATGGTGCAGAAAGACTTGATAAATACAGTTGTGCTGTGTGTGTGTGTCTGTGTGTGTGTATTGTGTGTGGAGTGAGATGAGTTAAGGGGGGCTGATAAAACTCATTACTACACTGACATACCCCCACTTCATCACTTGAACTGACTCCTTTTCCAGTAGAAAAGGGGATAAGACTCTATCTCGGCCTTTTTCACCCTATAGTCACATGATGCTGTTGATGCAGTTCAAGCTAGTTGGAAGACAAGTGCTGGACACAGACTTCCAAAGCCTGACTCATTGCATAGAGAGACATATAATCTTTTTGAGTAGTTAATTACAAAGTTTGCACTGCATTCAACTCACTATTACACTTTCATTCCAGTATTCCTCCCCTGACAATGGGTCTTATTTAGATTGAGCGAGCGATGCAAAATGAAATGTCCATGGTGGTTCCCCCTGAGGCCACTTCAGTACGTCACTCAGACGACTTACTGCATGGAATAAAGACCAGGTCCAGAGGAAGTGGCCACAGAGAAACCACTGTCAGACATACAGGAGTGTATTGAATAAAAAATACCCACCAACTGTCATAATAACTTACGTATAATTGATACATAATGTAAAATATTTCCAGACCACAAAACCATGAACTATTTTAATCAGGATTAAAGGAAAGAAGTATGTGGTGTTTCCTTATTCTGCTACTGGAAACAGTGCAGTTTAGGGCGATGGTGGCTCGGAATAAAAGCAGGCCTTGCTCTGTGTTTATTATTTATTTAATGTGATTAAGTTCAGACAGTTGAAAAAGGCCTAATGAGACAATGTATGTTTAGTTAACCACTAGTTACATTGTGGTGACTCATCAGCAATAGAACGTAGATGGAACACTGGAGAAACGTTTGTGTTCCGGATCCCTGCCGCTGCTTTAAGTTTATTAAAACAACTGGAGAATTATAATGGACTGTTGAGTGCTTCTCCCTTTGTCTTCTATGAGCAGTTGAACGTAGCCCATGTTAACACTTAACCTTTTGCAATTATGTCTCAACTAGAGTACCTTTTTATATGTATGTTTTTCCTTTTCAATTGTAGCCTGCATTCAGACATTTTCATAATGTCTAATTGAAGGCAGCCTGCAGTTGGCCAAGGCTGCAGTCTGTGTGAGTTCTTGGTTTTATTTGCAATAGATATAGACTGCTAGGGATCCCAGAGGTGCTTGCTCCATGTTGTTAAGCTTGCTTTATTCAGAGGATGTGAAGGAGGTGGCTCTTCTACACTCTTTGTTATGCTGGGTTATCAAAAGAGATGTCTGCCTCAGGCATTTTTCTAGGTCACAGAGCTCGTCCTGTGCATAACACTCCTTTAGTGTTGAACTGCTGTATCCAGGTAGAAACTGAAAATGGTTAATGCACTTTCGTCTGCACTGTAACACTGAGTGTTATCGGGCCAAATACATGCTGAAGCCCTCACAGTAGAAACATTCAGTTGACAGTTTTTGATTGATGACAGGATCATGCCCTGTATTTTTGCTTAGCATTAATCCTAAGGAAAATGCCTACTTGCCTGAGTCACTGTCCTGACATAAGGCCAGTAGATAAACATGTAAGAGTGTATACAACCCTGTTTTCTAGGCTGTGGAAGTCATCTTCAAGAAACTGAGCCTGTGCTTGATGTCATACAAATTAGACGTCTGTCTGTGATTTGCAGATAAAAGTACTGCCCAGTTTCAATTGTTTTTAATGAATTTGTGTTTGCTTTCACAGGATTTGGCGTTTCTTTGGAGGACTCTAAGAGGTGGTGGGGAGCTGGTGACCGGTAGTTTTTTCCAGGGTGTTCACGCACTGTCAGCGCGGATGGGATTTATAAGACTTCAGAAAGGGCCTGGCTGGGAAAGGGAGTGAGTATGGACAACCTTTCTGACTTCGGTGGCCCCTGTCCGTCCAGCCGGAGGGAATGGGAGTGAGTACCAAAACCAGTTTACTTCACTTTGCGATCTACATTGGCTTTTCTGGTCCATTATATATCTACAAATTGTATTTTGTGTCTATAGTTTTTTACATACATACATTTGAATTATATAATAAAGATGTTACCATACTACATTTCAAATGGGCTGAGATTTGAAGATTGGGATTTCAGGATTTACAATGGCAATGTTTACATGCACACCAATATTCTCTCAATATCTGGAATGCTTTTGTTTTCTGGTTTTGAGTTGTCCTGGTAAACACTGTGTCCCTTTTACAGTATCTGGAAAAAGCTCTTATCCGGGCTATGAGAAATCTGGATAAAATGCTTGATGCTGATGTTAGATGGGATACTGAGGATATGTTAATGTCCTGTCTTTTTGTAGTCTTTGCATGCTCAATTTCACATACTATCATAGCTACAAGCTCAGAGAGACACTGATAGCATTTTGCAGCAGCTATCGTCTCATGTTCTCGATGTCTTGCTATTTAGTGCAGCTAACAGCGGGAGTAAGTGTGAAATTAGGTTATTTATCAGAAGTGAAGTGGGATATTGAAAAAGATACCGCTGTGACCAGCACCATTTGTTGTAGTTGTTTGTGGTTCATATAGCGAGAAATTCTGTTTGTTTGTGGATACAAGGATCATCAAGAGTGGGATATCAAGCGTGAATGTAAGCAGCTTTTTGCAAATGAGACCTTAACTGGGATATGTGCTTTCATCTGGAGTCCTGTCTGCATGTAAATGTAGTCACAGATGCATCAGCGGCCCCCTTTACCTGCATTAACATGCGGCTCATATCCAGGATGTGTCCAGATATGACATGAAGTATCCACATAGTTGGGTTTCTCTACTTCTCGCAAAATATCAAATCACAGTATATTGTAAGAAATATATTGTATAGACTAGGAGGTTTCAACAGCATGTGCTTTTTCCTTCATTTTTAAACTAGACTGCTAATAAGTATACCATAGTTTGTCATTGATATTTCAGTGCTGGACGTTGAGATTTTAAATTGAAATTTCTCAAACACAGTCATGGGAGGACGAGACCATAGCATTTCCAAATATTTGGCCTTTAAGGGCCTGTATTTTCAGAATTCTAAAAAAAAGTTTATACTGTTTTTGCAATTTTCACCCCACAAAATACCCATTTACTCCAGAACAATGCCTCTCCCTCTCCTCCAGCAGCATTCAACAGTTGAATGGCCGGCGTAATTTTTTGATCCATTGATCAAGTGAGCGTCATCAAAACATCGAAACTAATTTGGGATGTCTGTGCATGAATTGAACATATTCATTGTGCTTCTGTATTTCTGTGCAATATCTAGCGGTAAAAATGCAGATATTGACAGCTACTGGTCAGAAAAGTTTGAACAGACTTTTCTCAGACAAACTGTCAAGGAAGCGCTTCAGAGAGATCCTGCGAGAGTGTGTTGACTGTGGGTGGGAGTGTGCGCATAGAACACGCATTCCAAGAAGGATTTAATGGACTGAGCTTATGTATTTGACATTTAGCAAACCTTATCCTTATTTCTGTTTACTTTACATCATATAATACTGAAAGGTATAAGAAGAAATGTGAGATGAGTGCGTGCGTAAAATCGCTTTCCAAGAATTCCATGCTGTAAATTCACGATGATGGAAGAAATCTGTCATGGTTTTTTAAATACCTTACACTTTGTTGCTGTTAATCATTTAGCTGCTTAGTTCTTTTGGGCAGTTTTGGCGATGTGCCTCTAAAATGTAATCAAGTAATGTCTATGCCTACAGTTTCCCCTGTACATATCGTTATATTGACAGAACAGCATGTGAAAGATAGCTTATACAAGGCCTAGAAGCCTTGTACTCAATGCACAACCCACAGTCATGTTGATAGTGATTTTAAAAGGCAAAATGTGCAACAAACCAGAAGAGGAAAAATACTGAGAATGGAATATACTTTTCCAGCAACTCTACTAAACAGGCGGCTATTTAGCTTAAGTCCATCAGAATGCATGTTCACCTTGGAGATTGTTATTATTTGAATAAAATCTAATGGTCCAGCACTGTTGCTTAGGTTATCTTAGGAAAATTGCTTAAAATGAGGTTTAAGGGCAGTTTATAGTGCAACGATTTATGATCGCCCGATGGACATCGCTACAAAGTCACCAACATTCCATCATCGCTCAACTTTTTGGACGCTGTTGCTCATACCCACTAGGGCGATTATAGAACGCATCACAGAGGTTCAGTCATTTGCTCTCATCTAGTTGCTTTACTTTGTTGCTATAGTTCTAAATAGCAACTAGTTACTTTACTAAGTTAGTCTTTATTAAAAGTAACTCAGTCGAGTGCTTTCAAGTTATCCGCTTAAAAACTTAACTTTTATGTCTTCTGGTGATGTTCTCACTAGTAGGCTATAGAAATCATCACAGAGTACACTGCTGTTATCTGCTTATCTGTTATCTACTTAACAAGCAGCTTTCATTTATTCGGGGTCTGATCGTCTTTATGGTAAACTAGTATAATCACAGAGGCAGCCTTGATTAATCATGTCTGGTCTAAAAAATAAACAGCGGATAGTGCTCACAACACATTGGCAAGTGCTTTCAGTTCTCAGATGTACAGGTAACAATAACGTTCTGACCCTTTTCTTCCATCAGTTCAAAGTAATGCAAATATTCCCAGGTTGTGAAGTTTTTTGTTGTGTCAATCCAATTTAAGTCCAATTTATGGCCGCAACGACCATTGCAATGATGACAGTTCACCTGTCGCTGGAAGTATAAACATGTAATTGCGAACGACGATAGAATATGATCATCGCCGGTGGTGACGATCATAAATCGCTGTACTATAAACTGGCCTTTAGACATACAGCTCACGGTGCCATGTGAGAGGGAGAATATATAGCGCAGATGTAGATATAGGGTGATAAAGTAATTTAATCAATCACATTGTAGCCTATGTTGATATTCATTCAGCGCAAATAAAAGGTTACACACGTTTCAATTCACTAGGCATGCTGCCTGTACCATAAGAGACAGAGAATTTGGATTTTAAAGAAAACCCTTTATTTTAGACTTTCTACATCTTCCGCTGCTTACTTTGTGTTTAACCTATAATTACTATGCTGTATCTTGCCCCACATAATCCCCTGCCCGCCTAAACAGGTATTATACAATTTTAGTTATGAATATCACACTGTCTGCCTCAGTGGAGAGCGGAGCAGTGGGCCACAGCAGCAGCACATTTCACCAGTGGTATTTAAACCGTGGACACCGCGTTAAAGGAAATGCTTTCAGTATGATTGTTGAATGAGTCCACAATAGACCTATAGACATGTACAAACTGTAACTTAAGTACATGAATGCACGTCTGTTTTGTAGGATTATTATGCTAGTTTTTATGATGCCTCCTTATCTCTTAGTTAATATCACTAATGTTGTTTGTCTTGTATTGTTCTCATGCTCGTAAGCTTATTTAGCTATCTAGCTTTTATGGTGCTAACTTAGCTGTATGTGCTTGCTATATCTTATTGTGTAGATGATCATAGGCCTGACTTCATATCTCATATCATATGTTTCATAGATTCTTAGTAATCTGAAACATTAACGAAGCTTACTGCTGAACAGATCAGATATAATTATTTTAGCTCATTCCCAGTTTACTGCTGTATTAACCATCTATTCAGCATGGAGTAACTGCTTTAGTGTAGCACCATCATTTGTGGACATTTTCCTTTTGACTTTCTGTTATAAATTCATGGCTACCATAAAACTCCTCTGAGGTGAAGTGACATCCCTCTCAAATCTTTGAGAGGCGAGTTCTCTCCTCTTGTGTTTAACAGAATAGCAGTTCAACAAGCTGTAGCTCCCTCATTTCCTTCTCTGATTTAAGACCGGGAGTTGGTAGATGTGATGGCACTGGTTTGCATTGCTGTGTCACATGTATTCTGTTTACATAGTTGTTGGAGGTAGAGCAGAAATGCTACTGTGTTTCTATTTGTCACGGGTTACATTTACATGCACAGAGAAGCTGTTTAGATGCACTTTTGATACTATATGACTCAGTATCCCTGTTGCCATTAATAAAGCAGTTAATAGTATATTTCTGCCCACCTGCAGTGTCCTGCCCCCAGAACGGTTCACTAGCAAAAAAGTATACTAAAGATGCATAACCTGTTTGATATGGGAGTCAGCCAGGCATCTCATGTCTCATTTCTCGTAATCGGAGGTTAACCGGGTTAATCTAACCGAATTATGACGTTTACATGCGAGTAACTGGGTTAAGAACGGAATTGTCTGTGCATGTAAACCTAGTCAGTGTGGCCATAGTGTCTCTGACCACCTCCTGAATTTGTCTAAATCACTGGATGCTAGCCATTTAAAATGAGCTTTAACACCTTGCTTTTTATGTGAATGAGCTCTTACCCCAATAAAATCCTGAAGCCCAAGATGCATGTTAGTGTAAAGGGGTCAGTATTGTATCATGCCAGTGTGTAATTATGAGCTTTCACAACATCTGTTGATGTCAATTTTCACTGCTGTGTAAGCTACACAGTAAATCCTTTTCTGTTGATCGACACTGACACATTTTCCTCTGTCTCCAGCACCAACAGCTGTGTGGAAGATTTAATGGATGAAGATGAGAAAGACAGGGCAAAAAGGTACTCCATTTTGTGTGTGTGTGTGTGTGTGTGTGTGTGTGTGTGTCTCAGTCGGTTTGGATTTGTGTCCGTGTCAATAAGTATTTGTATATATGTGCATCTTGCGTCTTGAATTGTGTTTATGCAAGTATGAGAGATAAAAGGAAGACTTAAAAAGGAGGATTTTATTTAGAGGTGGTAGAATTTCAAATTGAGATTCTTTTAATGAAACAGGTTTGTAGAAACATGTTGCATGTTAATGAAACATGCTTTTTGGCATGCTAATCGTGAATGTTTGACAAAAATCAGACAATATTTATTAAATTAATGACATTTGGGTTCCATTTTTGTTCCATTTAATTGTATGAACTTTAACTCTGTAGCCTCGACAGAAACACTAAATGATTGTGTGTGGTAGTTTTAAACTTGTATAGTTCCAACTTAAAAAAAAAATACTTTTTGGGTTTTCCCCCTCTTCCTCTTTAAAGAGCAAATCAACAGTAAATCACATAGGGCAGAAAATCATTGCTGCACTGCTCTCTATGGGTTGAACCTTTGAAGCATGTTGCTGCTCTGTCCACGCCCCAGTCAGTGATGTTAGAGCAGGTATTTTACCTTTGACAACTGATTTGGGGTGTGGCCAGTGCTACATGCTTCAAAGTTGCAACCCATAGAGAGCAGTGCAGCAATGATTTTCTGCCCTATGTGATTCACTGTTGATTTGCTCTTTGATAATGGAGATCAAAAACACACATCTTCAGTGTTCAGTGATGATGACGTACTTGGTTCAAATGTTTTACAGTGGCTGTCATTTCAAAAAGGAACAGAGGCTCCAATGTCAGATTATGGGAAAGAATAAAGAGAAAAAAACATCACATTTACAGAGGAAATAGGCTAGCTGAACACAACTTAAGATAACAAATGCGTCTAATCTAATACAATGTAAAACTGCACACAAACCTTATCCTTTAAACTTTAGCATTTAAAAAAATCTGACTATGAATAGGACACTGAGATTGGTTCCTGTCTAAAATTAAGTTGAATTGTTCCAAATTGCTCCAACATGTCTGCTCTGAGCCTCCTGGTGAAATGTGCACAAGTTTGTGTTTGTTTGTCTGGGATTTGTGAGGAAAGAAATTTCTAATTACTCAAATTCTGATTATACTATGGTGATTGTAGTGTTAAAAAAGTTGGCTTGCTATTATGCCAGATTAGTCACTATTGGAAAAGATTTAAGAACCATCTCAAATCATGATCTGAAGTCTTTCTCTAACCAAACAGATAACAAAAGCAGAGAAAAATGAATTTCACTTACACACTCACACTTAATTTTTACTAGCTACTTGTAGGTCACAGCTATGCAGAGTTGTAATTAGTAAAGATATAAGGTGAAAATAAACAAGTGGGCTTTAGTCTAACTGTAAATTTGAGTAATTTGCTGATATGCTTTAGTAATGGCATTTAATCACATGCGCTGAGCTCTCTTGTCTAATCACCTGGCACACAGGAGCCTTTCTGCCTATCTGTGAAACAGGGATCATAATTTGTAGGATAGCATACTAATTTGTATTTTATCAATGAATGAGGATTATTATGCTCAACAACAAAAAGACTGAGATTAGGTTCAGAAAAACCTGAGCACAAAACAAAATAATTGTCTGCTGTCGACCTACTGTAGGAGGGAAAGTTGGGAGGTATTCACAAGTGAGTGGCACATCAAGAACACACTGAGCCTATATTCATATTCATTTGTTAATCACCTAATCAGAGTAATTGTCTTCTAAAAGAGCCAAACTCTGTTTAATTCTTCCTCATGCTCTCTTTTAGCACATATTTGTTTTAATGTTAATCTGCGCTCCACAGATGGGAACAAGCTCCAGATTCTACTTGTTTTTAGCACTGTGCTGTTGTTACTCCTCTCCATCTTTCTGTCTCCCTCTTGTCCCATTTTTTTCTGAGATTTTCTATTCCGAACTGTTTTTATTGTTAATCTGTCTGCAGCTAAATGTGCTGCTGCAGTCTTGTAAAAGAGGTCCTTGATCTGAACAGGATAAATAAAGGTTATACTGCAGTCGCATGATTGGCTGAACTGTTACTTGTATTGCCACGGATTTCTAATTGTATTCTTCTGTCGACTGGTTAAGGGCATCCCGTAACAAATCGGAAAAGAAAAGAAGAGACCAATTCAATGTGCTCATCAAGGAACTATGCACCATGCTGCAGGGCCAAGGCCATCCACGCAAGATGGACAAGTCCACCATATTGCAGAGAACTATTGACTTCTTGCAGAAACAGAAAGGTGGGATATAATGTTATCTTTACTTATCCACGATGTTATCTATCATTTTTTCTGTTCAGGATCACTAGGTGATATAAGTCATTTTCTTTGTGTGTGTGTGTGTAAACTGTAAGGGAATGAGTCTGTGTGTATTTGTGTGTTTATGTATATGTGCATGGGCACATAAACCAGCACCTGTAGCATGGTTGTTGAAATACCCCATAACAGCTTTTTATTTTTGAAAGCAAATGGTAGTATGATTAAATTGCCACTGTGAAGACAGTTATTGTGGATGAGATGGGATTATGAGTCCTGACAAACAAATAGGGCATTGGTTTGTGGTATTCTTACAGTAATAGTGCCAAAGCTGTTATTGCACACCACTGCACATGAACATAATGCACCGTAATTTCAGTAATTTCAGTATTGAAACGGCTTTGTTAGTCTAAATCGTCAGCAGATTTAATCTCTCTCTTTCACCTCTCATCTGTTTCAGATATTACTGCACAGAATGAATCTTGTGATATAAGGCAGGACTGGAAGCCGTCATTCCTCAGTAACGAGGAGTTCACTCAGCTAATGCTGGAGGTAAAACCCAGAGCCACGTTAATGTCTTTGTAGAGAAGTTGATTGTTCTGTTTTGACAGATACTGTCCTTTGACAGATACAAATACTGATATCCTCAGATTTTAAAGGAAAAATCCACCCTGAAACACTCTAACACTGTAAACAAAAAAAAAACAGCTATTGGAGATGTACCTTGCATTCCTGGGTCCCTCAATAGACCAGAATGCAATGCAGCCACAAGACATGTTGCATCTTCGATAAGGGGAGTGACTGTCACTTTTTCTTTACTGGAAAAAACTCTTGTGCCGCTATCGCCATGACTCTCTTCACCTACACATGTAACCCACAGTTGATTGCAACAAGTTCACGACCCTTCTCTGCGGGTTGTTGAAAGGCATTCTGGGAAATGTCGGAAATCATTAACTGCAGTAGAAGTAGGCGAGGCAGGTGGAGAGAAAGTTGGTGCAATAAAAAGGTAAATTTGAGCACTTGATCACAGAATAACTACAGGAATATGAACTTCACAGATTGATCTTATGTATGTAACAGTGGAAGAGTATCTGAGGGTGGAATTTTTCATTTAATTTCCTTTCTGTTTAATATTTCCAGTACTGTCAACACAACACCTCATAAACCTGCTACAGGTAATAGGTCATAATGCTAACTTTGTTGTTTTGACAGGCTCTAGATGGATTCCTGGTAGCATTAACTACAGATGGAAACATCATATATGTGTCTGACAGTGTGTCTTCGCTCATTGGCCATTTACCGGTAAGTGAGAGAGCGATGCAATGCTAAAAAAAAATCCCCTTCATCCAATTTCTAACCCTTAGCACTGTTTTGTTTTGCAATCATGGTGATATACTGTATGATATACACATTCGTACATTCCCTCTCAAACCACTTGTTTTTAGATTGTTGCTGAAGCGAATCCTAATATTGTATTTTTTGGCCGGTCATGATGTTAGCTGAGTTGACTCCAACAGATTTGTCTGTCTGTGCTGTCAGCAGAGTGTAAAATGGCAAGGATTAATGCTTTAATGCTTTTTAACAGCCTTAAAGACAGACTGGTAATAATGTTAGCCAGTTAGCATTACCCCACATACTGTGTATCCCGATGTGCTGTGTGTCTCTATACAAACGCTTGTTTACTCTACTGTTCCACTTCTCATAAGGTGTTCTGAAAATACCCTTTTTGACACATGGGTCCTATGTCATTCTTGCCCTTTCACACTGTTGTTTGGTATTTTTTATTAATGAACTATTACGTAGCCATTTGTGCTGATTTTTAACGGCATAGGCTCCCGGTGTATCCGAAACCACTTTAAAACACTTAAAATAAAAAAATCAAGGTATCTCCAAGTAGCTTGAGATTGTAGAACAGTGGTGAAGAACTGAAGAGAGAAGGTGAATATCTTGGGTAAATGCTTCTGAAGGCGTTACAGCTACAGATCAGAACTGGTTTCCTTCTGATCTCAGTATGCTGCACTCACTGCATTACACAGCATTAAAATGTCTTGCCTAACTTTACAGTACCACTGACCATTTGGCAGTTACTCTCACTATTTCTACAGCAACATTTGCGCATGATCCCAAAACACTGACCATCATACATCTCTCCTTTTGCACCAGTCAGATATGGTGGACCAAAATATCTTGAATTTCCTCCCGGAGCGTGAACATGGGGAGGTGTATAAGCTGCTATCATCCCACATGCTGATGAGTGACCCCATTACTGCTGACTTCCTTGACAGTGAGTATCCTCTTGACTTCCTAGTTGCCCTACTCTCCTCTGGCCTCTCTGTCTGTCTGTTTCTCCTATTGTACCACCACATTTCTGTTTTATAATGGTGCTTTATATCTGTAGTGGAGCCAAATTTGCATTCAGTCACATCTTATAACAGTTAACAGCCCTTTTGCTACATTGTCTCCCATATCAGGAGGCGAGAAGTATGTTGAAAAAAAAGATAATATTTAATCATGTTTCATATATAGCCCAAAATTCTTGTGTAATCAGCTCTATGTCTGCAACCCAAAAACATTAAACATGACTCTTGATATCGATATTGTCAAGAGTTGTTGCATTTGAATGTATGTCTATGAGGATTCAGCTGATACATCACTTGGCTTGACACACTCCTTATATATAGAGCAGGTTGCTGAATTTATGTCTCTCAGTTTATTGGATTGCTGATTGGTGTGTGGCTATGATTAGCCTTTTAGCTAATAATAGTAGCTAGCCTAGTATCATAGTTAAGACTTTTAATCACTGTTATGTTAGCGCAGTAATCCAGAGCAATGCAGTATCTGGGGCTCAAGACACTGACCTTAATCCTGTGTTACTATTGGGCTTTTCTGAGAAAGAGAGACGGGGAATAGCTAGCGTCTCAGTCTGTGCTTAGAACTCTAAATAGTAAACTGTCACAGAGCCACGTCTGCAGTAATCAGCATCTCTTACTGGCTGCATTTACAGGAGGCATTTCAAAAGAGACAATCCCTGCATCCATGTTTCATCTTAACAAAAAACTATAACAATAAAACTACATATCAAAGACATCAAGTGGTGTGTCTAGTCCACTCCGAATCTTTTGATTTTAGTGTCAGTAGAATAGGTAAACACCTAAACACGGCTGCCATCTTGTCATACATATAAGACACAGAAGTGACTCCTAAGCATGGGACAAATTAGTTTTTTCGCTTTCTCGTAAACACTTTAAATACAAAATAAGCCACTACAAACTTTTTGTGTGTTGCTGTCCATCTTTAGATTGACAAAATATCTCAGACTGGTGAAATGCAGCATCCCAAACTTTAAACTTGCCCAATAAATAATTTGCTGTAAAATTCAGAGTCAATGAGAGTTTCTCCTTCACAGAATTCACGTTGGAGATTGACACAAACTTAAGTATAGCTATTACGCAGTCAAACAGCACATAGAAAATCTGCTTCTGTGACTCACCCATTGGAAATAAGACTATTTGCCATCAACTTTTTACATAACCAATTCTTGCTAATATAAACCCTATCTTTCTTTTTAGGCAATTTCAACACTTGATAGCAAGCCTAATAAAAGAGATATGTCATAGCAGTATGATGAATTCAAGCTTTCATAAGAGCTGTATCATTTTGGTCTTGCTTAAAAATTGTGCATTAGAAGTTAGAAGAAAAGTAGGAGATTAGAAGTACAACTGAACTGGTGAAGAACAAAGGAGCCCGCGACTAAACTTGTTTTGTAGCTTATACCCTATTTTGTCCTGACCATACATGATAGTGGACTCTGGACCTTAATGAGAAATGCAATATGTAGTAGAACACCAATGTGCAATCTGAAAAGAGTGTGTTGATGGTACAGTGACATGCTTTTCCCTCCTTAGCCATTTCCCTGCCAAGTGGTGTTTCACCTGCACTCTGCAGATCTCTAACTAGCGTTCTGACCTCGCATTAATAATTCAAAGGATTTGTTCAAAACATGCATCAGTACATCATGTGAAAGGGCTGTTTACCTTGAAAGTAGAACTTCTTTAATTATCTTCATGATAACATGATAAGCAGACTGATGGAGGGTTTGTGGTGTTTTTCAGGTGAGGCACATGTAGAGTTTTGCTGTCATCTAGCCAGAGGTAATATTGACCCAAAGGAGCCACCGATATATGAGTATGTCAAGTTTGTTGGAGATTTCAAGTTTCATAACAATGGTAAGTGTTTTTTGTTTTTTTTCCTCCTTGTTTACCAGACCTAAAATTGAAAAATGATGTGCAACACTGGTGCAGCTGCTCTGTATTTATTTACTTGGCTTTGTTGGAAAGTTATCTTTATACCCAACTACTTAGTTTTCTTTAGTTTGACTGGTCACACTGTTTTATTGGAATTGTTTACATTAACCCTAGCTAGTAAACTGTGCTGTAGTTAAGTTTCAAGTAACCTCTAAATTATTAATTAGAGCAAATTTATTTAACATATGTTGAAAGGAAATTTGGAATACTGTAATAACTGTATTCATCATCAATAACTATTAAAATCTAGCATTAATTGACTGGAAAATCAGCTATACAAGAAAATGGTTTTCATCTCCTTGTGATGTAGTGTTGAATATTTCCTTCTAAACCTATAAAATCAGAAGCTTCCATACACATAAGAGTGCAATAATGTCAAAGTCAGATCACTGGAGTCTGGATGTTGAATGCTGTAATGAATGTATTTCCTTGTTCTTCATGGCTGTAGTCTATTTTGTGGTTGATAAGAGCAAAGCAGACACAACATACAGTGTGATGTAATGTGATAAAACTAAGGCAGATGTAACTTGGGAATGAATTAAATAAATGTTAATGGTAACTCGGTACCTATATTATTAGAGGAATTAGTAATTTGGAGCTATGCATACCTCCTACCCTACTTATTTTAAGTACCTTGTCTTCTGTCTCACAGTGCCTACATCTTCTTGTAACGGGCTTGATTTGGCGTTACCAAGAACCCTGCAGTCATCGCTGGAAGAGCAGGTCTGCCTCATCGCTACTGTACGATTAGTCACTCCACAGTTTCTAAAGGTAAGGCCCAGTTTGCTCTTTGAGTTGTGATTTTGGTTGTTAGCGTGCAATTTCTAGCAGCCTAAAGCTTGTGCCTTTTTATTTTTAGTTTGAACAGTTTAGTAGGAACAGCTGGCACTAAACCAATAATCAAAAGCTGCATGGCAGCAAGAAGCTGCGGTCCACAGCATTATAACAAAGATTTACACTCAGTGGCCACTCCTTTAGGTACACGTAACTAATACTGGGTAGGACTGGGTAGATTTACACCAAATTCTGACCCTGCCATCAGCATGTCACAACAGAAAGAGGGGTTTAGAAAGAGAAAGACATTTTTCCAATCTTCAGTCATCCAGTTTTGGTGATCACATGCCCACTGTAGCCACATCTTGCTGCTCTTAGCTGACAAGAGTTGAACCCGACAAACTCCTGCTGCTGTAGCCCATCCACTTCAAGGTTCAGCAAGTTGTGTGTTCTGAGATGCCCTTCACAACACTGTTGTACTGAGCTTTTATTTGCATACTTGTGGTCCGTCTGTTAGCTTAGATGACTCCTGCTATTCTCCTCTGGCCTCTCATCAAGGCATTTTCACCCACAGGATTGCCACTGATTGGATGTTTTTTGTTCATTATACCATTCTTGGTCAACTCTAGACACTGTAGTGTGCGAAAATCCCAGGAGGGAAATCCGTTTTGTAGATGGTGGAACCGGCGCGTCTGACACCAATGATCATACTACGTTCCAAGTCGCTTAGATCACGGCTCCTGCACGTTCTAACGTTGAGACGAACAGCGACTGAACCTCTTGACCCTGTCTGCGTACTTTACACTTAGGCTTTATTTATACATGACTCACTGTCTGGAGGGACGAGCTGTTTTCATTAAAGGGGAGGTGTACCTTAGAAAGTCGCCGCTGAGTGTATATGCAACAAAAGGGCATGCATTACCTCGCAAAATGTAAACAAAAATTGAAGACACTTATTACTGCTGAAGACAGGCTCAGCATTGTTTTAGCAACTGTGCCTTGTAAGAAAATGTCAGTTTGCTGTCCAAAAACAGAGTTTTCTTTTACATTAAATTACATTACATTACATCATTTAGCAGACGCTTTTGTCAACAGTAGTGAAACAAACTGTGCATCACAGTCTTCATCAGCTAAGACTTTTAATAGGAATAAGTAGCATTCGTTGAATTTTCTTTGTTTTTTTAAGTTTAAGAAGGGTAAGAAGATAGGTTAGTTCAATAAGGGTCCAGGTGTAACCTGAAGAGATGTGTCTTTAGTCTCCGCCGAAAGATGGGCAGTGATTCGGCCGTTCTGACAGAAGGGGGGAGCTCGTTCCACCATTGTGGTGCCAGGGATGAGAAGAGTGGCGACCGGGATGAGGGACTTCTGAGCCCACGTAGCGATGGAGGGGTGAGGCGACCTGCAAGGGTGGAGGAGTGGAGGGAACGAGGCGAGGTTTGGAACCTGACCATAGATTGCAGATAGGGAGGGGCAGTCTGATGTACCGCCCTGTAGGCGAGTACCAGTGTCTTGAATTTGATGCGTGCAGAGATGGGAAGCCAGTGAAGCGATGGGAAGAGGGGAGTGATGTGAGAGAATTTTGGTTGGTTGAACACCAGACGAGCTGCAGTGTTCTGAATGCGCTGTAAAGGTCTGATGGCAGAGGCAGGTAGCCCGGCCAGAAGAACGTTGCAGTAGTCCAGGCGGGAGATGACAAGTGCCTGGACCAGGAGTTGTGTCGCTTCCCTCGTAAGGAACGGCGAATTTTGCGGATGTTATAGAGGGAGAACCTACAGGAGCGGGTTGTCGCTGCAATGTAGGCAGAGGAGGACAGCTGGTTGTCCAGGATCACCCCGAGGTTCTTGGCACTCTGAGAGGGTAACACAGTAGAGTTGTCAATGGAGATGGAGAGGTCTGTGAGAGGGCAATCTTTCCCTGGGAGAAAGAGTTGCTCCGTCTTTTCAAGATTGATCTTGAGGTGGTGCACAGACGTCCAAGCACTGATGTCTTTGAGACATGCGGAGATACACCCATCAATTTGTGTATCTGAGGGGGGGAAGGAGAGGTAGAGTTGAATGTCGTCGGCATAGCAGTGATAAGGGAAGCCATGAGAGGAGATCACATGGCCGAGGGATTTAGTATAGAGAGAGAATAGCATGGGCCCCAGGACTGAGCCCTGAGGGACACCGGTGTTAAGAGTGCAGGGTCTGGACAGAGATCCCCTCCATGATACCTGGAGCGGTTAGATAGATAGGATGCGAACCAGGAGTGTGCAGATCCAGTGATTCCCAGTTCAGATAGGATGGAGAGAAGGATTTGGTGGTCAACTGTATCAAAAGCAGCAGACAAGTCAAGGAGGACAAGGACAGAAGAGAGGGCTGAAGCCCTGGCAGTGTGCAGGGCCTCTGTAACAGCAGAGAGAGCTGTCTCAGTAGAGTGAGAAGCCTTGAAATTGGATTGAAGAGGGTCCAGGAGGCCATTCTGGGAGAGATAGAGAGAAAGTTGGTTGGAAACTGCTCGCTCAAGGGTTTTGAATAGAAATGAGAGAAGAGATACAGGTCTGTAGTTCTGGATAGCAGCAGGGTCAAGAGAGGGTTTCTTAAGAAGAGGCTTGACTCTGGCAGTCTTTAGAACAGCTGGAACTAAGGCCTGAGGACAGAGAGGAATTGATAAGGGTAGTGAGGAAGGGAGTGATGTCGGTGGAGATGGTTTGGAGAAGAGTGGAAGGGATAGGATCAAGGGGGCAGGTGGTGGCTCGGTTAGACCTGACAAGTGTGAGGACATCTTCTGGGGAGAGGGTAGAGAAGGAAGCCAGCCCGGGGACAAGGGGCAGAGAAGCAGGTTTTGGAGTAAGGAATAGTGTTGTTAGTGGCTGGATGATGGAAGGAACAGCTGATGTCATCCACCTTCTTAGCAAAGTAGGTGACAAAATCATCAGCTGAGAGGGAAGAGGGAGGGGGAGGGGAGGGTGGGTTGAGGAGGGAGGAGAAGGTGGAAAACAGTTTACTGGGGTTGGAGGCAGAAGACTGGATTTCAGTAATGAAGAAGGAAGTATTTGCTGTTGACACAGCAGAGGTGAAGTTGGAGAGGAGAAGGTGGTAGGCAGCGAGATCGTCAGGGTGCTGTGATTTTCTCCATTTCCTCTCAGCTGCCGGAAGCTCTGTTCTATGAGTTCGCAGAGATTCAGACAGCCAAGCATATATTTGCGGGAGTGGGAGAAATCTTGTGCTGCTGTCGATGTCCAGCGTGATGATGGAGACACTGGGAAACATGAGTGTGTTTATTTTCTGCGTCCCATGTAGTTTTAAATGAGGAAATCCACAACTTTCTTTTAAGGGCACAATTGCCAGTTCAGAACAGGGCATGCCAAACAGGCCGTGTGGATAGTTAATTTTAGAAGGGGCATTACGGCCACACTCCGGGGCATCCACGGCACTGGCCATTTGGCCGTGGTATAATTCCTGCCCTGGAAGAGTAGTGGAGGCCTCCTCAGTGGACAGGAGAGAGAACTGCTCGGCTGAGGGAAGTGAGGAAAGGATAGCAGAAGAGAGCGAGGTAGATGAGAGAGTTTTTAGGTTGCGTCGGGTGGTGATAGTGTGAATGGATGTTGAGTGGGAAGTGGGGGGTGAGATGGGAAGGGAGACGGTTAGATGGGAAGGGAGAAAGTTTCTTTTACCACTGCCTTTCACAAACATGAAAATTTGATTTTCTGGAGTTGTTGGTAAATATAATACAATAGCACACATTTCCAGTGATGATTGGGTGGAAAATGTGTGTACAATGGGCATGTCCAACAAAGACCCGCTAAACTGGATGTCATTCAGGCTTATGGTTCAAAAGACGTTATAAGCACTGCAGGTGGTGGAACCCTATTGTTTTTGTTAGGATTTTTTATCTACTTCTACTTTTTTTTGCCTTAAAACGATCTGGAGCTCAGAGACTGTAAGTCCCAGAGCCACCAAATTTGATGGATAGGTGTCAAATCTTCCCACTAATCCAAAAGAAACAAAACAAATTCCACATATCGGCCAGATGGTGGCCCAATAACAAGCAACTTTATGTTTTAGCCAATAACTCCTGAACCGTAAGACATAGAATCAAAACTTTAATTCTCAGATTCCTTGGATCAAGCCATAATAGGTTTTCCGCTATTTTTGAATTTTATGCAAAACTTATTTTTCACCGTTTCTCCTGCAAAACTTCGCCGTGTCTGTTTGGCCGTGTATCACGGCCAAACAGACACGGCGAAGACACACAAACAGGAAGTGAGGCATAATTCCTAAATGCTTCATGCTAGAGCAATCAAATTTGCCACCAGATGGTGGCAGTATAACAAGCAACTTTACATAATATAGTAGAATTTTAATTAGAATTTTTATAGCAGCATTTGAATAGCTACAGCAGTGTTATGTGCCTTGAGGTGGACCCCTGTTAGTAATAAACCGGAACTTCCTTGCTTTGCCATGGAATACTAATAATGACTTTCTAACTGTGTGACTGTGTTTCTGACTAGGATTTGTGCAACGTGGAAGATCCTTGTGATGAATTCACATCCAGACACAGCCTTGAATGGAAGTTCCTATTTTTAGATCACAGGTAAAACATTTTTATGATCCTTTGTCCTATCATTGGGCCATCTACATTTTGAGCAAGAATTTATGTTACTATGTTCTGCTGGGAGATTTTTATGGGAAGTAAGTTGGCGCTTATACAGCCCTAATATGTCCCTACATGACTGCATGTAATCTTGGCTCCGTTATGCTAGCTGACACTATAGTGACATTATAAGGGGATGATGACAGTTTCCACTGTGTGGTCTGGTATGCACATCTAAGTCCCACCCTGGTTAGTGAGAGTGGGTGAAACTGCAAATCAACCAGTGTCAAAAGACCAGTCATAACCAGGACAGATGTACTGCTACCCTCAGTAAGACAATGGGCCAGAGGTGGGCCATCTGTAGACACTGACCAACACCCACCCATCAATAACCTGATTGATCATAGTACAAAGAGCAGCTGCATCCTCAGAAGACTGTTAGATAACTTTGTGCAGTGGTTAAACCATGGGAGGAAATTGTTTGTCCAATCCTCTGCTGAGCTGTAACAAGACTCTCACAGCTCCATGTTGAGCTGCTATGTGTTGGGTCTCAATAATAAATATTGCTGAATTAATATCTCCATAATCTCCATAATGTGACCTGTGTGCCACTGAGCTTGACTTATGGGGGCCTGGGCTAAATGGATTTTACACAGCAATCGCTTTTAGACAATATCAAGTGAGAAAAAATCATGCTACAGCTGTACATGTGGTGTTTTGTAGTCTGTTTCCACTGTTGGAGCGCATGACTAATGTTTTGCTGTTTGCTTCATTTAGTGAGGTGAACTTTCATCTCTTTGTCTCCTTATCGGAAAAAGCATGAGGAAGTTACACCCCGTTTTATTCTGAGATACAGTATATACAGGTGTATTCAGATAATATAGGCCTATGTGTCTGTATGATCCCATTATTCATTGGTTTTCATAGCTTTTCTTTTCCATTTTAAACTATGTAAGTTTAGTATTTCTTACATGCCTATTATCTCTTTTCTTTTCACAGAGCTTCACCAATCATAGGCTATTTGCCCTTTGAGGTTCTTGGAACGTCTGGCTATGATTACTATCATGTGGATGACTTGGATCTTATAGCACAGTGTCATAAGCAATGTAAGCAACTCTGTCTACCCTCCCCTACCATTTCTTTCTTACTGACTCTCCCCTCACCGCCACCGGATCCAGGCATCCATCTCCCAAAAATAGGTCATCTTGCTATAGTTACATGTCTTTTTCCACTTCACCAGTGAACGGAAAAAGTCTGGACCTGTGAGGCATTGTAGAGTTTATTAACCCTGCCCCAGTGTTTAAGGATGTTGAATCATACGTAGGTGTACAATGTGAACAAGGTCAGTATTACATTTTCTAGCATCTGAACACAGTATTGATGGGTTTTTTCACTGTTCTCTCCTCAGTAATGCAGTTTGGAAAGGGTAAATCCTGCTACTATCGCTTTCTGACCAAAGGTCAACAGTGGATTTGGCTGCAGACTCACTACTACATCACTTACCACCAGTGGAACTCCAAACCCGAGTTCATTGTCTGTACTCACACAGTTGTCAGGTAAGCCTATTTTATTCCTGCTTTCCTTCAGGTACTCCAAAGCTTTGTGTGGGTGAGCTTTGAATTTTGGCCCTAGCTTCAGTGAATGTGAAAGAGACCAGGTGTTGCATTGAGAACTCCGGTTACTTCCTTGAAATTAACAAAAAAAGAACCGACAGGACAAGTAAAACAGAAACAAATTTCCTTATAGTAAACAGGAGGAAATTTTCTTACGGTAAAGAACAGGTTTTACACTGTCAGGATCACAAATCAAAACATGTTTTCCTGGTCTGCTGCACATCCACTTATTGTTATGGTGGTACGGCGCCAGTGTCGGCTTACTTTTACCTCTACGCCTTCCATTGTTCATCCAAGTCTCAGTGTAACTGGTGGGAAACCAGTTGGGCTGGGATCACCTGCCTTTCATAGTAACCCTGCTTGTGTTAGCTTTATCTTAAGTTGTGGCCCTGTTCATCTCAGCTCAAACAAGTACACTCCTAACTTTGCAAGAGATGTAAAATGTTAAGAGACGTTAAAGTAATTGCTTACCTTACATTCCCCAAGCTATTATCTGAAAGTATTCCAATAAGCAATTCCCATCAGTGTTTAAATGCGTCTCCTGCAAAATGCAGGTGTTCCACCTTTTGCCACATATCACCTGGCCTGTCCCCCTTCCGCATAAAATAGACAGGGTTAGAAATTGATTGTATATTAAAGTCTGTTAACATTTGGAATGGACTGAGAAACGGCTGTTGTAAAGTGAAGAGTGTAATTGGTCCAGCTGATTTTTGATCCAAAGGAGAAGTAATTCTTGGGAATGGGGTTGTCTGCAATGACTTAAGACGTACCCAAGACAAGTGGCATTACTTCCGATGTGCCAGCTGAGTTACTCTTTCTACCTCTGCTGTACAGTTATGCTGAAGTGCGAGCTGAGAGGAGGAGAGCGTTTGGCCTCGAGGAGATGTCGCCACCTGAGATAGCCACCTCCTCCATAAAGGTAAGTAGAGTAGACGTGAAGTATACAAGGACAGTATTTCTGTATTATGTATTTCAAACCGATTACCCAGGCCTTCTGTGTTGAACATTCTTCTGTGCCGCAGGCTCAGGAGCTGTACTTGGACATCTGTTCCACCCTGGACCCTCCGCGGGACAGAAACAGCGGTGCACGTTCTGTATCCTCCCACAGTTCCCGGAAGTCCTCCCACACAGCCATGTCAGACTCTGCATGTGAGTCATCCTCTGCTCCCTAAAGGGCCAACTCAATCAACACCGGGTCAATATGTACAGAAATCCTACTGCTGCATGGAACTGTTTTGCCATTTATTTTCTTGCAGAAAAAGTTGGATTTTTTTTTTATGAATGTTGTTGGCAAATTAGAAATGGAGGCACAATGCCATTATTAACTGCAGCCACAGTGATATACTTCATGTTTTCATTGGGTTTACTTGAAGTGGTGAACTTGAATCCTTTAGGTTACACTCCAAAAGTAATGGAGACAATAACTAGCGCTTGTTCGTATAACAATAAAATACTTGGAGAAAATCCTACAATTTAATATTTTTCCTGGAATCTGAAAAAACAAACCATGTCCAGGAGCTCATTACCTCTTTGTGACAGACCCACAACTTCTTTTGTAAGTAAGCAGACCCCACAGCTCACTGGCCTACGGAATACAGCAAGTCTATAAAACACCCACCTTCCTATATGTGGGTGAAGATGCATCTATGATGAAAGGTTTCCAAGGCTTACAGTAACTTGCCCTGTTTATTTGAGCGTCTTCTGGGAGCTCCAATCTCTCTGACTTTAGCTGCTCTGACACCCACTGTCTATGGTGCTAAGCACTTGACTCACTGCCACTGGCGTATTTATGTACAATATTACACAGTGGCAATGGATACTTTTTACTGACTGTGGGCTTGCATATGCTTCTCAGATTCATTATAAGCTGCTGTTCAGAAAATGAGGAAGTAAACAGAGCAGCGGACTATAGGGTCAAATGACCAAAATGTAACTTGATGCAGGAAATGGCAGAGTGGGCTGGACTTACCCCCTGCCACCACACACACATACACACACACTGACATTTGTTTTATGAAAAGACATATATTCATAACAAGAATTGTTATCTATGTGTCTAAGAGACACTTAACGATGGAAAAGCATCCACTGAATGCATTACAGTTTGTAGCAGTGTCAAGGGCTAGTGAATCAGCATGTTGTTATACAACCAGCACAGAAATGCATTTCATTACAGTTTTTTCGCCTTTGTCTCAGAAAAGCCCTAGTTAATTTTCTCCTACCTAGGAAGAAATGTATGGGTATTATCATTCCTCGCTCTTTTAAGTAGAGGAAACTATACATATTTTGTGAAAGTTAGGGAAATTTAAGCTGTGAGTTCATTCTGTCAAAAGAAAGAAAAACGGTGAGCTTTTTGCTCTCAAAGTATTCATTTATGCCACAGATCAGCTAATTCTTTAAACCAGGGAATGATTGACCGAACAAGGGGTGGGACATAAAGAAACTCTTAATTGGAGTCAGTTGTTTGATTGATGATTCATACAGCATTTAAAATCCCCGGCATAAGACTATTGTGTGAACTCAAAGAGAGAGTATACCTCCACCTTGGGATATCCAAATTATAATTGTTGCCATTATAGTCATCAACTATCAGTCGACTAAGAAATACAGCACAAATAATGAGACTAAACAGACAGAATACCCCTACCAACATGTTTAGAAGTGATCTCTCTTTCCTCCAGCAGCTAACTCCTACACAGAGGCTTGCACACCATCATGGCAGTCTGCATCCATCGGGACAGAGAAGACTGCTACCAGACTCCAACCAAGTAGTTCAAAGGTCAGTGAGTTCACCTGCCAGTCTCTGGAAGATAAAATAGTCACTGGAAAAATATTGCACAAAGTAGACAAAATATCATGTCAAGGGGTTGTGCTAAACTGTAACTTTCTGTTGTTTTCCCCCTGTAGACTTTGGTACAAAGACAAAATTCCTTTGACCTCCTTCCCCAACTGAGCCTCCCCCTTTCTCCTACCTGCAGCAAGCACTCCGTAATGGTTGGTGTTTAGACTTCCTCTCCTGCCTGTTGCCTTCCTCTCCTCTGTTTGTCTACAATATCACATTATTATGACAGTTGCCTATGTGTTTGTTTACTTCCTCTGTCATTTGTGTACAATGCCTCCAGGCCCAGTTGTAGGATTGCTTTGTGAAATCAAGTGCAAAAGAAGGAAATCAGTTTTGAGATACATTGGAAATTGATTTTTGTGGCTTTGAACATATTGCTCAAAGAAATCAATTCATATCACTGAGGAGATTGATGTGCTGGTCCTGTCGCTACCCTACTAATACACAATTTAATGCTTCATGCTTACACATTAAGATCTGCTCACCTACCATGTTCAACTTGTTCAGAAAAACCTCAACTAAAGTGCACAAGAATACTCCCAGGCTGTGGTAATGTATGTTGGGTGGATCTTGTGTTTCCAGCAGCAGCAGACGCAGCAGCAGCAGACACAACAGCAGCAGACGCAGCAGCAGACGCAGCAGCAGACGCAGCAGCAGACGCAGCAGCAGCAGTCCATGTATCAGCTGCAGCAGCCCCAGCTAGGTGTAATGAATCAGCTGAAGGAGCAGCTGGAGGAAAGGACGCGGATCCTGCAAGCTGACATTAAGACGCAACAGCAGGAGCTGCACGACATTAAGGAGAAGCTGCAACTAGCTAATCTCCAGGTAATACTCCCACTACATACCTTGCAAAAAACATTGAAGGTGAGAGATACTGTAGGTCATTGAAGCATTCCTCAACAGAATGACAGAAATGTCACACAGTTTGAAGTAAATTTTAAATCACTCCCAAAATTTAAAGTATATCACAATGCACTTCAATCTTTTTGTTTGGAAAAGGAAAAAGGTAGTAAGTGCATGCAAGTCTCGTCTCCTGCTTTGGGGAAAACATTGACTTTCATTGACAATACAGTCCCATAGGCTTTCATGTAAACAGGTTATTATTAAGAATATATTTTGTTTACATCTCAGCTGTTGAAGTAAGATAACAGAACATTGCTTCACCCCTCCCAGATGGAGGAATGGCCCCACCAAGAGGCCAGAAACATCCATTTCAGCCAACTAACTTAACCAAGTTACTCAATAGACATGATTAGATAGTAGCTAGTGTTAGGGCGTTTTCATACCTATAGTTCGTTTGCTCTGGTCCGAATCAGTTGATGAGTTTGTAAACTTGGAGCGTTTTCCCCTTGGTTCGGTTTCTTTTCACACAGAGAAAAATCCAAGCAAACCAAAATGCATCACTACAAACCATGTGAGAATGTTCACTCCGCTTATTGGTCAGATGTGTCTGGGGCGGGAGCAAGAAAATAAATAAAGGAACAAGGTCCTGTGTTCTGGACTAGTGCACATTGCTATGCAACATGGAGCAACGGCAGAGTTGGCATTTGCTCATAACTGTTGTAATTATCTGGGCAATATACCAGGCAAAACTTTACCACCAGAATGCCGAATGCACTTCGAGGAAACGTCTTGAAAAAGCTATACTGGCTATACCTGCTATACCTGGCTACAGGAGCTGTTTAGCTCAAACTTGCAGAGTAAATTGAGTACACCTGGTAGTTGGGTCAGATCGAGGTCGGATCACGTTCCCACCACAAACGAACCGCTCCAGGGTTCGTTTGGGACCGGACCGAGACCACCTCCTCTAAAGGGTCCCGGTGCGGTTGTTTTGGTCCGCACCCGAGTGCGATTACTGTGTTCACACCTGCCCAAACGAATCCCACCAAGGGGGAAAACGAACCAGAGTCCGATTTAACCGGAGTAAAAGCGCAGGTGTGAAAACGTCCTTAGAGGGAGGTACCACAGATAAATAGTATTGTATGCTAATTTGCATCTTAGTTAGAAAATTGTTTTTTGGTTGAGATTTTGTTTCTGTTAAATAACTCTAAACTCTAACTCTTAAATATTTGGTAATTTACAGAGGCATTTGTCAAAACATTTTTTAAATCTTTTTGCTTAGTTATGGTAAATAATGTATGATGGAAAACTGTATTCTACATTTTTTGCTATATAATATCCCATGAAATTAATAATATCATAAAAAGCTTCTGCAAATTAACAATTATAATGTGTTAGCAGTTTATGAAATTTGGTGCATATAAATAGTTTAGAGGGGATATATAATTTGGAGAAAGTAGCTGTTGGAGTTTTCTTGCTTCCTAAACATGCACTGTCAAGGTGATACTGCTAGCACCTTGGGGAGCCAGTGTGAAGTCAGCCACACCCATAGTGCAGCTCTTTGTACATCAAGGGAGGCCCCACCCTTCCTTGGGACATATTCATGTCACATACAGTTATTCCCCTTTGTTTAATTCTGCAATAACCAAGCCTTCCCAAGGGGATTGGAGGGGCCGCAGCTATTTCTGTTACCTCAGTGAACTACCACCGTTTCCTTTCAGACATAAAATCACACCCTAAGGAGCTCAGCAGAGACTAACAGGGACAAGGCTCATACCACCTGTGACCGCGCAGATAGGACAGTGTGTTCCACACTTGGGACCGTTAGATCCCAGGGGAACAAAGCAGTTCTGTTCACGAAAACCATAAAAGAACAATATTTATGGAGGAATGTAAGCGGAACTGACAGCAAAAGTACCTAAAAGTAAAAAAAAAACAGTTTCTAACGTTGATATTATCAACATTTATTGTAGTTTTTGATGCAAATGTTCTCTGACAAAGACATTTTTCTATTCTAACCAGTTCAGTAAGTTTCTACATGACTGCAGAACATGCACAGGAAGGAAACTCTGGGAGTGTTACAGTATTCTTACGGCAAAGAGAGGTTGTTGTCCCTTTGTTTACTGTCATTGCCTGCTGGGTGTGAAGGCAACATGAGACGAGCCGTGATTCATAACACCAACACTCTTTAGTATGCAGCAGATAACCAATTAGCAAGTTGTGAGTTGTACCTTCTGAACTGACTGTGGTACCTGTGGTCTTAAATATAAATGGAGTAACAGAAATGCTAATATCATTTTAAAACAGTAGACAGATGTACTGGAAAAAGCTATCAAATGTTCGCTTGCTGCAAAATGAGGGAGGTCAGCAGAACTCTTTCTCATGCCTTCCTTGTTAAACGGAGAGCTTACAGGCAGTTTTCTACAAGATATGCAGAGTAACATTTGAGCCATATTTTTTCTTTTTTTAAAATAACAGGAATTATCAAGGAAAAACATTGTCTGACCTTTTCTCCATCCAGTCAGATAGAAGTCATGGTTTAGCAAGTTGAACATGAAAATTTTATGTTTCACTATTTTCTTAATGTTGAATGTGATTTCATAGCAAGTGCAGGTTAAATCCATGCTGTGTGTTTGTGTGTGTGTGTGTGTGTGTGTGGTGTAGATGTTGTTACAGCAACCTATCCACAATGACTTTGGGCAGGTGCAGCAGCCCCAGCAGCCCCAGCAGCCCCAGCAGCAGGGCCCGGGCAGGCCAGCCCAGCAGAGCCAGTCAGGAGTGATCCGCCAGCTGTCGGGCCACCCCAAACCCCCGGCCTGCGGTGCCCACAGCTCATCTCCTCACTCTCTGATGAGAGAGCACAGCTCGCCCTCTCCCCAGGTACCCCACCACTGTGTTTTTGGAGCAGTGGAGTGTGAACAATCTGAACTCGTTACCAAGTCAGAAAACTGGAGCTTGACATCTAGGAGACAGATTGCTGGACCACCTTTCTCAGCTTGTGACATGCTGCCTTTTGACACAAGCTGAGAAAGTGAGTTTTTGTTTATGAACATGAATCAATGTATAACATCGCTCAAGTATGACAGACAAAGCTAATTAGCAAGTAGTAATCCACAGTCTTTTGAAAATCTATTGCCAAATGTTAAGAGGAAAACAAAACTGGACATCAATATTGGAGCAAATTTCCTTCAGTCATTAGCAGCTAACCACTCAGTACCTTCAGTACCCACCATATATACAGGTTGCATGACTCATACCCAGCAACTGAAAGGGAGACAGTGTTTGGATTGAGCTCTAAATATGATAGGATCTTTTGTTGAATAAATATAATCTAAATATCTCAACAGCTGACAGCTTGGAATTCAGTTTCATATGGGTCTTAGCTGCATGCTACTCACAGGTCAGATTTGTTTGCCCTGGAGCAAAAAGGTACACAAACTTGAAAGCATGTTCAAAATCTATATTTTTAATCATTTGCCCAGGCTTGAGTGGTGTTAACTTTGCTCTTTCATCATGCTCACACCTTGGCCTGCTAGCTCCCCTCTACCTCCTAAAATCTTTAAAACACACAGCTATGGTCTGTGCCTTTTGTGCTGATTTCATATACGTTTTTGTGTAGGTAGGATGAAGGGAAATTGATTTTTATGCAGTTTTGCCTAGAGCAGCTTCACAACTCCGAGGGAAACTATTTCAATTTTTGTTGTTGTTAATGGTTACCCTGTTTTTAAGAAGAGAGTTCACTAAATACACCAGGCATCCATGCTACCTTGCATCTTATTTTCCTGATGTAAGGAATACTTGAAATTGTAATTTTATAGATTTCTATCCTGATAATTTTAGCCATCTACAACAATGAGGTCTACTTTGTCACAATTTTTTTTATCTTACTTTCTTTTGACCTGTAATATTAAAAAGAATCTTGAGAGTACAGGATTTTTTTGCTGCCACTTTTTCACAGTGTCAGTTTGCCATTCTATCCAATTCATTCTCTATGGACTTTCACATTGTAACATTAGCAAGTGAAACCAAAATAGACCAAAATATTTTCTATTGCTCGCCTTGCTTTTGGTCTTTTGGTCATCATGTAGGCTTGGGTATTGGTTGAAACTGGCTGGTGAGTGTTATTATTACTGGTGTTATTAGATATGTGTCTGATTAACCTGGGCTGTATCTTCCTGTTTTTCTCCTAGGTCCAGCAGAGGCTCGTACGGAGCGGGCAGGTCCAGTCAGTGAGTCTGCCGGGGCAGACGCACACAAGTCTGACCATGCCCTTCTACAGCAACCCCATGATGTTCTCCCAGACGAACACCAGGCCTCTGCAGGACGCAAACCAAAGACACATAGACAGCGAGTTCAACCAAGATGGACAACTACGGTGAGAGTCCTGGAAAGGCGCATTATGTTTTTTTTTTTTTTAAATGGTCCACACACATTCACTATTTGAATTATCTTTGACACCAGCCCAATGAAGCCCCAAGTTAAGACACATTCTACTCTTTGAAGCCTATTACGCATATTTCTCTCTCTTTTTTAAATTTCATCTGACAAAATTCAAAAATCATGGATAGTCAAAACCATACATTATAATGGCAGTATGACAAACATGGAAATCATTGTGAATGCAGTAGTGCTTGTCTCACAGTCTGATTTGGTATGAGTGATGTAACAGTGAGCCTGGACATGAATAACTTGAGCAGTTTTCTCTCCATCCCATACATTTCACAAGGAATATTATCAGGGAGGAATAACTTTATTGAATTCATTTTAATTTGTTCAAATACTCTGTACCCTGAAATGATGGGACACATACTGTAGTTCTTACCTTATTATCTGATTAATGAAAATTAAAGCTGAATCTGTACTGTAACCTCACAGTCATTGTCATTAAATCCAGTTAAATAAGAGTATGGGCCAGATAATTATATGTCCATGTCCAAATAATTGAAGAACTCAAGATCAAAATCAAAATAAAGACAACGTTATGACAAGGTGGGTTGATATTAAAATCGTGTTTTGATTCTTGAATGATTTGGCACGGATCATTGAAGGTTGGAAATGGAGGCCTGATCTCCTCCTACTGATCAGGATTAAGGAAAATCCAAGGAAAAACCCTTTAGTCCCTTCATGGAAACCATTTTTTCCGCATCTGTTACACTCCCACCATATTTTGCACATAAGTGAAAAGCTCAAGGTGCACATCATGTTCTTTGACGTCATGCTTTGAGTTTTCTGATTCCCAGCTCTTCAAACAACAGAGATGTTCTTTTCTGCAGCATGCTTCTCAACCAGCCCGTGCAGACCCTGGTTCCCAGTAGCAGTGTCACCTCCCAGCCTTCCCAGTGCAACACAGGCATCACACAAACCAAGTGAGTACAGTATGACGGGGTGGATGGATTTAGCCTACACACACACACACACACACACACACACACACACACACACACACACACACACACATACACACACACACACACACACACACACACACACACACACACACACAAATCTGATTTTGTGATCTTGTGGCACAGATCTGATCTTTTCACTGCTGTGTAAAAAGGATGAAATTGGACATTTTTTGGACATCGCATACAGACTTCATACATGGCCATGTGCTTTCTGTTTGGATGGTCAGATCAAAGTGATTTAGCTTTAAGCATGCACACACACCCACACACTGCAAGCCTCATGACTAAGATTAAGAATGAGTGATAATGATCGGTCTGTTCTCTATTCCATTAAGTGCAAATTATCTATCAAGTTGAAGATGATATGAAAGTATGTTTTTATGAAGGATGGTGGCACACAGTCTAATCCATGCTACAAATAGAACAGTGTCGTGTCGAGCTGTCAGGAGGCTGAATTTTGATACTTGGCACTGCTGTGTGAATGCAGCCCTTGTGCTTGTTTGTGTTTGGACAGGGGGTGTCAGGTTTTAAAAATAGAAACTGTTCTTTATGTACCTGACCTGTTGATTGTGCCATTTACACAGATACACCTTGGAGCAGCAGATGATCGCCCCTTCATTCACCATGCAACAGGTCAACTGCAACGCCGTCCTGGTCCCCTCTCCGGTCTTCACGTCGCCCATCATGATCCCACACAACAGCTTCATCACACACCAGTCCCAGCCGGCCTACCACACTCAGCCTCAGGCTTCCCAGCACTCCCTGCAGCTGCAGCAGCCCCAGCAGTTCTTTCAGGTACAACTCCTCTGGCATATTTTTCTCCTAACCTTCGCAATTTGTGGAGGAGCATTGTATAATGCTGCTCAAATGGTGTCTTACCCAGTTACCCAAGGCTTTATATTTAGTATTTTATGGTAATTTCAGGCAGAACACTGCATCTGAATCCCTAGTTACCACAGCAACCTCTCACTGTGCAATTTCCACAGACTGCCAACCACTTGGCAGAGACTGTATTATTTTAAACATCTTAAAAACTTATATATATTTATATACATTTATATTCACAAAAAAGCTGCAGTATGCTCTAAATTCATTAGATATGAAATTGTGTTTTACTTAATTATCTTCTTTGGCCAGTAGCAACAAAACGAGTCAGTAGCTAACAAAAAAAGAAAAGCTTACAGATCGCTAAAGTTAGTCTGGTTGGTAGCGCTGTTTGTAAGTAGCTAGCTTATATCCTCCTACATACAAAAACATCCTTCGAAACGTCTTTTGAATATTGTGAGATAGAGGCTCTGTGCTCTGTGTGTGACAAAGGGGTTCTGGCAGCTGAGCACAGTACATTTGTCACTCACATCCTCAATTTTTTATGTCCACAGATGCAGACTCAAGGACTTCTACACAGTGGATCTACTCCAGCATTCTTACACACCACTAATGTCCCACAGCAGAGTACTGTGGGATATATCCAACAGCAACCGCAAACACAGCAACTGCCACAAGCACAACAGCAACAGCCACAACAGCAACAAAGGCAATACCAACATTCCCAAAACCAGACTGGCAGTGTTTCAGACTTCCGAAATATGCTGACTCGGTAGCCCCGTTGACTCTGTGAGAGCGCTGAGATATCCTTTGATACGTCGCCGTTTTGGTGACGTTATGCGGTGTGTGGCATTTGCGAGAGACAAGAAGTCATACTTGACATCAGGCTCTGCAGCAAAAAAAAAAAAATGCTTGAAAGGGTAAGATTGCGTGTTGTGACCTTACTGTTGGTAAGAAGCCACCCGTTCAGACAAAGCTGGTTTGTACCACTGGAGAGAGAACCACAAGCAGAGGCTGCATTGACATGACGCAACCTCCGAGGATCCGAGGAGGTGGCTCTGTGGCAGATTGGAGTCCGTTTACTGAAGTGCTGGGCCTTCATCACTGGCCCTCGTCACAATCGTCAATCTGTGACGCTGCTGGAACAAGTGGATTATCGCAGTTCTAAAGAAAACAGTACTTTCACGTGTTTACATGCGGAGGTTTTCCAACAACTAAAAGAGGGTTTTCCTCCAAGTGTCTGCTTGCACTTTGGTACCGTCCCCTATTATCCAAAAGTGAAATAGCTCTGTTAGTCCATGAATGAAAATGATATCGCCACACAAATAATGGGTTAATAGTGGGGTTCTTTTTCAAGCCTGTGACATAACAGCATCATCACCCCCATCCTCCCAGATTTTTGGCTCCGCTGCAAATGGTTCATCTCAGAAAGGGATTTGTGTAACTGGGGACTCGACGTCAGTGTCTGTTTCAGTTGGCAGGAATCAGATGTTACTCCCGTTTTGCCCTGAAACCAATGATTTGCTCGCAGGTATGTTTGATAAATATCACTTTGCAGGTGAGGTCACTGGAAAGGGGCTTAAATATTAAACACGTAATGGTGAAATGACCGTCATATCCATAATCAAACAGGTTTAAGAATTGTAGATGTAATGTGCTACACTGGGAAGCTGGGGAAATATTCTGTAATTATTAGAAAGTTATATCTAGATTTTTAAAGCCTCAATCTGGGACTGAAGAAGTGGTGTCATGACTATCCCACCACCTGTCAATGAGAATGATGACAGAGCGCTGACGAGCTCTGCAGCGTGAGTCCTGAAGTGAGATGTAGGTTTCCAGAAGGGGGAAAAATGTGCCTTTAACAACCATGGTACTTTCATGGTGTGGTTTGATGGTTTTGTCTGATTACGGCTTTAAAAATCCAGCTCAGGTCCATTTGAAATACAAAGTTATATTTTCATAGGTCATAATTTATTATTTTCCACATCAGAATTTGAACAGAAGACATCTAGATTTGTATTGGATATATTTGTCACTGTCCGCAAACTGTTTGCAACCTTTCCATTTCCAATCAGTAAATCCTTTAAAATCACAGATTTAATGGTATCTAATAAGATTAAGTTACCTATTTACTGAAACCTTTACAAAATCATTTCATGTCTATTTATTAACCATATTTCAAACAGTGTATGGAAATTGAGAAAGTAATTTTATATACAAACTAGTTATATTGGTTTTATGGATTCACTTGGGCATTGAAAGATCAACACTGGTCTTAATGCCTTATCCCTCTAAATCTGTGTTCATGGTAGAATGCAATCTGTTTTCACAAGAAAAGGGCATGTACAAACTGTTGCCTCCTCTTTTTCTGGGCCGGGTATATTTTGCTTGGCCTTGTTTTCTGAAGTTCACAACACTTTGAGTCATTGGTGATCAGTCAAATGAGAAAGTGGGAGTCACTCATTGTAGTTTTCCACACCTCAATACAACAAATTTCTACAGAAGTATTAGGAGTTTGCTGAAATAAATAGCTTAGAAACACTGAAAAATGATTTGGGAGAGATTTGGCCTGCTATCCGGTTTCTGAACAGTACTGACTTATTGATTTTATCAATATTTATGTCATTTTTCATTAAGTCATTATTTCAGTAGACTTAACAAGAAGTCAGACAATGTAGGTTATGGTCAGCTTCTCTCTCCCGATAAACCCTTTAAACACAGCAAACTTCAAAGTTGATAAAAATAAGTTTGGACCCCCCTATAATTATGTTGGAACTCCTAAATGGGGGGTACTCAAACTTTTTCATTAAAGGTCCACTTATGAATGTTACACTAGTTCAATGGTCTGGAACAATGCCAGTAAAACGCACATATATCAACGTCCATAACTTGTCCATAACATAACTTAAACATAGCAGAAAACAGTAAATCAAACACTGCATCCTACCATGAACATGAACTCAGAAAATCAATTGCCAACAGCAGCACTAGAATATTGTTTAATTTGCCCAAGGCACTACAGTAACCTCCACTGCATTATTTTATTAAACATCATGAAGTAAACTGCTGCAGTGATTTAAGAAAATTCAATTGAAAGACTAAGAATCATTGTAATTCTCAAACATTAATGTTTGTTCATACAGCTGAAATTTTCTCAGGTTATTTGTAGCAGCAGTCCTCTCAGTATTTCAGTAGGTTAAAAACTTATTTTCATAATGTGCTGGTTAAATTTTTTTTTTTTTGACAATTATTAATCTTTTCAGTCCATCAGATGTTTTAAGAGAGAGACTTGTATATGTTGGTTTAGCTATGGGAACTTTATTGTGACATGTGCAGCTGCTTATCAGTTGTTATAACTGCACTCCTAACCTAACCGTCACTCCCAAGTTAGTTATAAAGGTTAGCAGATTTAAATATATTTATGAACCAAATATTGGTTGTACTGCTCAGTGCAGCAGTCTCAGAAGACAGTAGTGCAATAATCTGACATAACAATAATAGTACAGTGAAAACAAGTGTTGTGAGGTTTGGAGTGTAGTTGTACAGCCTGATGAGCAGCTGAACTGCTTGTATTGGATACGGTGTCCGACACCCGACTTAGGGAAAGATTTCTATGAAGAAAATACACCTGACACACCAGAGACAAATTACTCTCTTTTGTAAATGACAATCAAACAGACCACTTGCAAAAGTAAGCACATACTTGCCTGTGTCAGAGTTCATAAATTATAGAACTTTATAATTTAAACTCTTAAACTCTGACTGATTCATTTGTTCCCTGGGTTACGTAGTCGTACCCAAATAGCTCAGTAGGAAAAAATGGTTCTCGTTGACTCAGCTTTTCTGAAATTGTCACTGTGGAACATATAACTCTGCTACACTTAATGAAAACAGCCCTTGATGGTCGACATGACAGTTTGGTCTAATGTCTTAGCTCTACACATTACAGTTAGCGAGGTACCGCTTGGTCTGTTGTAGTCACTTTCAAGACTGGTGCTGTTCATACTGGTTAAAGACTCAAAGTTTTAGAATACTTTCAGCATGTAAGTTCAGTGCCGTTTTACATTTTACTATGTGCAATGTCAATTTGAAAAGAAGAATGTTAATTTATACTGTTTAAATGTTTCAGAGCAGATGTACTCTGTATATAGAGGTGTATAATAAGCCATTGTACCATGTAAATTATATGGAAATATTTTTTTATGAAAATATCTTAACATTCCTTCAACCATTAATATCAGCAGTATCTTTTGTAAGGTACACGTTGTGTCACTACAGAGTCTATTGGAGTGGCTGCAGCTCTTAACAAGACGTAGTCCGCCTGGGTGGGATGTGATGCCAGGAGCTGGTAAAGACAGCCATGGTAGATCAAATAGACATTTTTAGTCTTTTCTCAGTGATATATTGTTTCAGAAATACACTGTTAGCCATTTATATATCCCATTCAGATATTTTGAGGCAAATTAAATACAAAGTGTCAATTTTTTTTTTGACAGTTAATGAAAAAAGGTACAGAATGCCGCTAAAATGAAGGAAACAAATGAGTAAATGAGGTATACAAAATACATTGAAAACAGGTGGCAGTGCCTTTTCCTGGTGTTGTTTAAGTCTACTAAGGTAAATGCCAACAAATACAGTCATTTTGAGTGATCGCCCTCTGGTTGGACGTTCCTATAATGATGTCGGTGGCCTCTTGCAGGATGATAGTGCCCTCATGCACTGGGCTTTTGACATTTTGATTATCTGTCGGTTATTGGTCCTTAATAGAAACTTGTCACATTGGGGAAAAAGTTTCAACATTTGTCCTACAGTTCCTCTAAAATAGCTTCCCAGTATTGTTAGCATTTCCCATTGAAAACAAAGGGCATAATTTGCTGGTTTCAATGAGGAATACTAATAATGTTAACAAGCCTTTTTATGGAAACCATTTTCCCACAGTGTGACGTGTCTGCTGCTGACAAAATACAGTCAAAACGTCACAGTGGCTTTTATAAGTGAGATTCTGGAGCAATGGCTGACACTTTTAACCCGACCAATGGGGAAAAAAAACAAATTATATGAAATCTCTTGTGGCTGAATATTGTTGTACTCCTCCAGCAGATTTCCAGACGTTCATGCCAGGGTGCAGTAAAGCTGTCCTTCTGTGTCTCTGCCCTTGGCCATATTCAGACGCTTAATGTTGTTTCCTTCAGTTTGGCAGCAGGCTTTATCTTTAAAAGGTAATTCCACCAAAATTGACTCGAGTTGTTATTCTGCAAACAGTCATTTTCCCTTTCCTCCAGTTTCGTGAGTTTTGAGTTCCTCGCTTTTAAGAAAGAAAGGAAAATGCAATTCTACATCATCAAATTGAATTGTCTGAAATGGCTGAAAGAAAATCTGAGTCATTTTCCCTTACCTATATTAAACGTGCATTTCCCATAATTCTACGTTTGATACAGCAACAGGAAAGTAACATTTTCATTTGAGTTCATTACTCAAAACCCATTCAACTGCTGAAAAAAAACGTGGAATATCAATCTAAAAGTCAGTGATGGTTGAATTCCTCCTTGAGGTTGGTCTCCATCTAAACGCATCATACAAAGATATTTTTCAGTCCATGCCTGTATGCAAAATACCGTATTCTATTGTTATTTGCCTTGTGAATCTGGTTGAAGAAAATGCCTGCTAATTAAACTCAACAGTGAGTGAATCATGTTGTAATAGTTTATGCATTGTGCTCCGATCGTGGGTTACGCCCTGAATAATTTGCTTTAGACAAATCACCCCTTCTCCCCCAGATGTTTGTCAAGGTTTCGAGAGCCACTGCTTGTTAGGTGTGTATTGCTTCAGTTGCCCAAATGTTCACTGATGTGTTTGTTTATTGTAAATTCTACATTAGATCAAACGGTACCCTTCTCCTCAGTAGTCGAGTTAAAACTCTCTCCCAAGCAGTAGTTGCTACACTTTCAGAATGCTTTTTTTTTTTTTCTTCATGGATTTTTCCATTAAGTGTCAATCTTTTTGAAGGTATGTGATTTTAATCACATTTTAATTGCTACTTTTATGATCTCTAAAATAGTGACTGCCAACTTGGGTATAAGAGTGGGCAGTCAAATCGATGCTTTCTGTATAAAATCTGCCAGGGTATGAACAAAACAAACCTGGTACAACAGCCATTTCTGCAGTTTCAATGCAGAAACAAACATTGAATATATTGTATAATAGAATGTAAAAAAAGTTTAGAATATATAGTTGTTTATTTTATATGTCTAATGGATTGCATATGTATGTTACATGATTTTAAAATTAAAGTAATTTTGTAACAGATAATGAAGTGTCTTACTAGAGGAGGTGAGGCTTTCTTTTGCGTTCAGTTGGTGTTGCACAGTCACTTGTATGGCTTGTTCTTTTTTCTGTATTTACCATCAAAATAAGCTTTAAATATTGTTAATATTGTTTTAAAAGAAATTAATAAATAAGTTTACATTCTAAAATATCTTGGATATTAATTATATAATGTTATATTGAATTATTTATAAATCAACCTGGATATTGTGAAATATTTGAAAATAAATATTTTTAAACATATGCATTGCTATTCTGAGAGAATTGTTTATTTAGAGAATTATGAATTTATTCATGTACAGACTGGTTTCTCCGCTGTGTGACCTTGGAGCAACAATGGAGAAAACCAGACATCACATCAGAAAGAAATACGAGTATCAATCTCTGCTTAAGCTTAACATGTGACAAGAAAAACTCAAGCAGGAGCTGGATACAAGAGAAAAAAGGTTTATCAGCACTGAAAATTTACAAGAATGATTTACATCAATTCACAGAGGAAATAAATACAAATGAATAAAAGTGACATGTTGGGGCTGTTCAAGCCAACTGGACCACAGCTTTCTTAAGCTAGTCAAGTGTGGCGAGTCTCATTTCTGTACATGCTACAAACACAAACACACACAACCTGACAAAGCTTATTCTGTCCGATTCCCTAACATTTAATTTTTGAATGGGAGGAGGTAACATGAGATTTCTATCAGTTATAATGCATTAGGCATTGACTTGTGAGGCAATACAGCTCGATCATTTGAGTCATTCCAAATACTAAAACTTGTCTCATCCAGGCTTTGCAAAGCTGAGCAGATGCTCTTTCTCCACGATAAACTGTTTCATTAGAGTATTTTTTAATTATTCAAACCTTGGTGGATGGCTAACTAGACAGCCATCTGTGATATTATGAGAAAACAAATATCCACTCTTATATGGTTTGACGCCATTTGGTGGTAGCCATCCAAAATATCATTCTTTCCTCAAAATGCTGAGTAATTAGTAGTAATGTGTGGAGTCTACAATGTGAGGAGTTACTTTTTCATGTCAGGCAGGTCTGCAGCCAAAGCTTCCTGGTTTGGAGGAGTTGAAGTTCCCGTCCTTTGTAGACTAAACCAAGTCACAGTCAGTACTACAGGTAACTTACTGGACCTAGTACCATTGTCTAAAGCAAACACAGCAAAACTAGTTTTTAATAGAACAAAATATAATTTACCGCTCTTCAAAAGATGAAAGTAAAATTAATCATGTAAATGTAATTTTACACGTGCAACATACAATTAGAGAAATAACAAATGTCAATTCAATTTTGGTCAAACAAAAGTAGATTTTTTCTTTATACAGGTTTCATTAGCGAGTTGCTGTGACTATCCAAAATGTAAAAAAAAGTACATGATTAACATTTATGCTGCGGCTAATTACCTGAGGATATTTTCTCGCAACACCTGCACTCTTGTAACATCTAGACAGACAGATCTGTCACTCTGTACACCTTGTTGATCAGGACCTCCACCTCATCTCCACCCAGATGACAGAGGTCCAGGACACACACAACAAGTGTATCTTCCAACTCCTTGGCAGTCACTAAGATTTCCTCTGCAAGGAAAAAAAACAGTGTTAAGAGTTAGAGTTAATTAGGAATAAACCGTTTATCTGGCTGATTCTGCAACAAACTTAACTTGGCAGCCACACTTTGATGCTAAATTACAAGTGTACGAGCCTCTGCCAAGGCCGAAGTGTGTAGTGGCTGCTTCCTGACTGTGTGTGGCCGCCGCCCCCCCCTCCCTCATCACAGTGCGGCGGCTACCTGGCTCGGGAAGCGCGGCCTCACTCTGGTTCACTGGGTCACTGAGAGGGCAGAGGAAACCTGAAGAGAGGCAGGACAGCAGCGTGTTGCCATGGGGCTCCTGAGGGAGACCTGCAGCTCTGGGATCCCCGGACCACACCACAGGAAAGAATGCTGCATCGATCGCTAGCTGCTTGTTTATGCCTGTCAAGAAGATGGGAATGACGGGTGGTGACAATTAGTGACATTAATAATAATCATTGTCATCATTATGTTTTGTCCATTATTATGTGCAAAGGAAATCAATATCACGATAATCATAAGGATGTCTTGCGATATCAATATATATCACGACATGGCTCACGTACGCAAAGTCACGTTAAATAATCAATTAATGTTCATCCCACTGAGCCAAATGGTAATGTGATGTGTGATGCCAAACAAAACTGCATTTTTCAAATATTCCTATCATACCTCATTTTGTCAGAGTTTTTAAATAAAATGTGCTTGTTATCACCAATGTCGACAGCAGAATTACGTGTCACAAATATCCCAAAATCACCATATCATCACAATACAATTCCACTGATGATAAATGATAATATTGAATTTTTTAATTTTTTACTTGAAGGATGACGTTGGTGGAGTTTTCTTTCAGTTCTAGATTATGGAGACACAATTTACAGAAGTCCGGCTCCCTCCACTCTGAAACCCCTTGATGCCCACCCCTTGATGTCACTCGGCATTCAGATTTGTAACTGGTGATCACTGCAGCACTCATCATTGTGTCTTTTATGGAGAGGTTGGCTAGCCATCTCTCTCTGTTAGAAGGGATCATCACTGGTATTGTTCACTTACACAAATTACCCCTTATTTAGTGCTGTTACTGACTGGAGAGTTGGAGCTTCCTGGCTGCTGCTCCAGGTGCCACATGTTCACTCTGATCTGTGCTGACACTGTGCTACACCTGGATCTCTCTTGCATTTTGAAACTTGATGCACTGGTTAACTTGGACCATTTAAAAAATCTGATTGTAAATGTTAACAATGATTGAATGAATTGCTTTTGATTCATGTTTTTTGGGGATATTTCTTATTCTTATTTTGTTTTATTTAGTAAGCATGTAGTATGTAACTTGGCTCCACTGAAAATGAGGCCCCACCTCAATGTGAAATAAAGGTTAAATAACAGACATATGGTAACTTGGACAGGTCTATATTTACTCAGGACTGACTGATCAAGGGACTTCTTTTTTCCAGGAGAGGCAAAACTCTTGCTATCTTAAAATAGTCAAGACCGCAACCAATGGAGAGAGCTATTCACAACAGATAGAAAGCTAAGGCCGACAACCTCCATAACCTCTGAAGAATTTAGAGAGGATATTATCTAGGGAATTTGGAGGATGGTCTCATGCAATACAGTTTCCATAGAGTCCTGTGAAATCATGAATGGCTTCACTCAAATATTAGCTTATACCAAGGCAAAAATTACATAAGACCAACAAAAACTACTGGTTTTGTCTTTCAATGAGAGCATTATTGTCTATCAGAGGTAAGTGTTATTATAAAACAGTATTTCACCCAATATTGTTGTCTGGTAGTATCCTGGGCAAACCGCAGGCGGGACGGGGTCAGTGGATTGCTCTGGTGTCCACTGGGAAGGGTGAAGGTTACTCCACTGCAGTAGAGGGCTCTTTTCGTCAAAGGTGAACCTCCGAGAAACACTGTCTGGGAACAGACCGCCTCGACGTAAATGTTCAGACACTTCTTGTTGTTGCTTCGACCAACCGCTGCTTTCCCAAGATAATCTATCAGAGTCTGGTGGAAACAAACACATCAGTGACTCTTGGAGTTAAACAAAAGCAAAGCGATGACGTGGTTATTAACTCAATAAAGGCTGACAGCATATATCAGAGTAAACCTGCAGTGCAACAAATGTACCTTGATTTAAACCTGGCTGTTGTGGACCACCTTCCTCATCCTGCACCTCCTCTGATCCAGAATCACTCTCTTCTTCCTCCTCTTGTCCCTCCACTGCAGCATCATGCCCAGCCGCCCTGTGGGTGAGCAGGCATGGAGCTCAAAATGGTCTGAGTGGTTTAGTGATTACCATTACCATTACTGAATCTGCATTACCTTTTTGTTTGCATTCTAGCACGAGTCATGTAGGACCGCGGGACGCCTCTGAAAAACATGTTTAAGGCATTAAAATTTAAGAAACATACAAAACATAGAATTGTCCGAATTTGCTCCTACTATCCGCAGTAGTACGAGTAGTGTTTTATGCATTTCTTTGATGGAACTTACAACTTACCTCAATTGAAATTTTCTTTTCCTTTTGCTTGTTGAGATCTTCTCAGCAGAGGGTGACGTTTCCCTGGTAGTCGAACTCTCTGCCAGCTCAGCTGTCCTTTGATCGCTGTGTGTGTCTGGCACAGCTCCTACAGCCATGTCAGGAGAAACATCTGGCTCCTATAGCACAAAAGTTGTAATATTTTATAATTTATAAGGGTCACCGTTATTGGAAAGGTGTTTTGAAATAATCTCTATGACCTGCTCCTTGTTTGTTCCTTGCAACGCTGCATCCTTTGGGCATTTCAGGTGTCGCACAGCCATGATCTGTCCTTGAATAGCGAGTCGTTTATGCTCCCTGTATTGCAGGGATTCCAACTCCCTCTTCAAGTCAGCTGCCGCAACCAGAGGAACTTGAGCTGAGAGATGATGAAGATGAAGCATATATTCAATCAAACACTAAAGAAGGTGAAGCAATCTAAAAGTAAAGTAAAAGTATCTTTCAAGTAAAGGATACTTGAAAATGTACTTGTACAGACACTGGACTTTCCTGCCAACCACAAGAGAACAAAGCCCCCCTCACTATGGTTGAGTACTGAAGCAGAGTCCATAATAATTATGTTCAACCATCACTACATGCCATGAATGTGTTCTCCCACACATGGGAAAAATTAATGATCTCGCACAAAAACTCTAATAAGTGCATTTTGAAATCATTTTGTAGCACAATAAAATGTCAAAAAAAAAAAAAAAGCCAAGGCATGTGAATACTTTCTGAAGCTCCAAAGAGGCTGAAGAAAATTGTTCTCCTGGGTTTGTTATCTCACCTGAGTTATCTGCCATCGACTGGGTGAAGACCCGCGGGGCATGAGGGAAGCAATAATGGCCACCGACAGCTGTCTTCTGGAGGACGACGTTGTCCTTGAGAGTCTTGGTCCATGTGATGAAGTTCTTCACCCTGGGGTCACACACGTATGGCTGACCTTTGTGGTAGCCTGTTGTAGAGATACAGTACCAACTGCTGAGACAATATTACACAGACAAGGTTACCCCATATGTGCAGCTGACTGTTTATCATGTACTTAGCATTACATCCTTTCTTACCTGTAATGAACATCTCAGTCTCACAGCTGCTGGTGAGGTAGGGCAGAGAGCCTTCCACCTGACACACTCTCATCTGAGTGCAAACCAGGTAGGTCACTGTGGAAGAGATAATGGTACTTTGCTAGTAATATTTCCATAGGTGTAAAAGCTTAAATTAAATGTGGCAGCTTAACGATCACATAGGAGTCGATAGTGCGCAAAAAAGTTGACTTACTTGGGCATATATGATTGAAAATTTCTGGTTGAGAGGAGGAAAAAATCTCCAAGATGAAAGGATGGTTGGATGTTCCATCGACTGCATGGATCCAACGATGTGACCAGTATTTTTCTGGACCTAAAACAAAGAGAATCATGGTCTACCAGTAAATAAAGCAGAATAATGCAGAAAATCAGCAGCATGCTTTTCTAAAATTACTAAATAATGAATAATAAATAATTTCCAATATATAAATTGAGATATGAACAGCATTTCTTACCCTTGTTCCCTTTACTCCTAACTCTCTCAACGCGACCTACAAATGTTACCAAACCAATCACATCACATGCTGAATTGTTGGCTAAATTCTCCAACTCTGACCTGCAAGAAAATTTGCATAAAGCAGGGACACTTTTTCAAAAGTATTTTTTACCAAACTGAAATCATAACAACACAATTTTTGGAACAGCATGCAAACATACACCAAGTGATAAATCACAGTTCCTTTGAACTTACATAAACCAAAACACAAAAGAACACAGTATGCACACCTTGACTACTATATAAATGAAAGAAGGAAAGGTGTAAAGAACAAGAGGGTAACACAGGCTTCCTCATTACCTGGTGGTGAACTGGTAGGCAACCTCAGGCAGGCCCCACTGAGGAAGAACATTCTTCGGTGAGACCACAGTGACGACTGACGCTGGGTTCCGAGGATTCAGGCAGATCTCTGGGAGAAACACAAATGAAGACGATGATAAAGCGATGTGTATCGGTGGGGTGGTGGTGGCTTTCCACCAGTCCTTTCAGATTCCCCTGATGGAATGAGGACAGAACAACAATATTTTTCCAAAAATTTCCATACAAAACTTTTAAAAACCTGGAAATTGTCACTTTCATTTTCCATATTTTCCCAGACTTAATGTGAAACCCTGGAGAATGAAGAATGCTTGAACAGGTGAAATCTTCAAATAATACTGATATACATTAAAATACTGGGAAACACACATTCAAAATATGAAACTTGCAAAGATTCCCATACAACCTGTTCAGATTTATCTGTAATATACATTTTAATTTTTAATTACATGTACCAACTACAGAATTGCAACAATCCAACAAGCAGAGGCCACATACCTACAGATTTAAAGATCTTCATTCTGTGGTGGTCCATTTGAGGGTGAGACCTGTTTGCATAGCTTGGCTTTAGGGTATAGTTTTGGAGGTACAACACTGTTCCTACATCCAGTCTCTGGTAAAACTCTGGACAAAGTTCATTCCAAAGCACGAGGGACATTGCGCCACTCTGGTCAGCAACTTCAAAATACGCCTGTAATAAGAAAGAGCATGAAGTGAAAACCAAGTAGGCTACTCTGTCACAGCATAATAATGAAGCATTAGTAACTGTGATAAAATAAGTAGGAATGATGGGAGAGGCTGCCCAGATCCTGCTGTCATCTCTCTACCCAAACTGAGAGATTCAAATTTCAAACTCTCGGTGGTGTAAAACTCACCTGGTAGGGGTAATCGATCTTGAGTCCAAACTTTCCATAGTACCGTAATCTGGATTTGTGTATTATCCTCACCAGGAGAGGGAGAGGTTTCCATGTGTTTCTACATGATGACTCCAGGTCACACAGGAGGGTGATCTTGGACACTGGCGAAGGGAAGCATTGCATACAACACACCATCAGGATTTTCTCTGCAGTTTGATGGCACAAGTGTTTTTTGTATTTTTAACCAGTTACGGTCATGCAAAATATATTGTATCTATTCTTAATAGATAAGAATAACGCTTTGGAATGTGTTCCAATTAGGACTTAATGATATGGACAAAAAAAAAATCCCATTTTGATTATTTTGATAAATATTGCAACTGTGATGTTAACTGTGGTATGATGAACAACTGTTTTCGTGCAATAAGGTCATAAGGACAGAACAGATTTATACCTGCCAACACTGACTAACCATCCCTATAAATGAGCCAACCCAACATACACATACACATACACTTCCTACAGGCCTACTCCCCATAGTAATATACTGGTGTGGCTGGACTTATGTTTGAATCACATCACAAGAGATTGTTAATTTCAATGCTGCTCATCTTTTAAACCCCAACTGTGTTCCAACTGTGGCTCTCTGCTTTACAGATAATGCAGTTACAATAGTTCTTAGAAAATGAAGTGAAAAAAGCCCACCTCAAAATGACCAGTCATGCAAATGAGAGCAGAATGAGACAGAGAAAGTGTGTTATCGTGTTATATCTCACCGTCCAGCACCGCATCAGGTGTGGGGGCATGTGACGTCCATATGTTGCCTTCAGGATCGTCGTTATTCCACAGAGACAGGTAATGTCTGCGGCTCACCTGAAGGGGCACGTCGCATTGCAGTGCCATACTCTCCATGCCAGACTTGATGAGCACAGGAAGATCATTCATATCATTTACACTGGGCAGAATACCAGAACTGTGTGAACCACATTTGACCTTTTCAATGCAAATATAACCATGTCCCAGTCTCCTTTCGTTGTAAACAAAAGAGCACTCGGTGATGCTGATGTCAGTTCCAGTCCTGAGGATATTCCTGTGAACCAGATGATTTAAACTACTGTCAAGAAAGCATTTTGCCTGCCAAACCCCATCAGTAAGTGTCACGTCGTAGCTGTAACTGTCGAGCTGCTGCTGCTGCTGCTGAGGTCCATCCGTTTGCTCCGACAAGTATCTCTGAAGAGCAACGACAGCAACAGGAACTACTTCCTCTGTTTTTAGTTTGAGAGACTGTGTAGAGACTAATCGCTCCAACGTCGTGCGCAGGAAAGACACTTGAGAAATTTGAGTCACTGACGCTGAACAAGACGCTGTATTCTCCATTATATGGAGCTCAGGCTGACTGTAGCTGACTGTAGCTTGGTGAACTAACGTTAGCCGTTTTGTCGTCGCCGCTGTTGTCACAGTTATCCCATCCTAGCTTGTTTGCTAACTAACTTTAACGCTAGCTATCCCGCTAACGGCAGCCCCTCCAGCCAGCCAACATGATAATGTTGGCAACTGTTCAGTTAACCATCTGATTAAATACAAGAATAAAGTTTCCCCGAGGAATTTTATGGTATGAGGCTCAAAAGCTTTTCGGTAGTCCAAGACGCTTTAGCGAACAGGCAGTCCAACAGAACAACACTGGTGCTGTTTGATTACGTCACTCTCTTTCCTGAACAAAAAAAAATAATGCAAATAAAAAATCTCCTCTACGTGACCTGATGTATTGGGGTTTTCGACAAGCCGAATACTTTAATTTGACCTAAAAACTAGCCGGCTAATGGACATCGGAAGTTATGATTTTTTAAATTCCCCGCTTGAGAAGAGAGTCGGTTTGAACTGACGTCATCGACGCGACAAGTAAATTGTAGTTCGTTAAAATTAAATAAATAAAAGAAAAAATACGGTAGACTATATGTATGTGGGTAACTACTCACAGATAATTCAATTGGAAATGAAAAGAACCTTTAGAGTCCATGTGATGCAATCTTAAAAAGTTTCTTTAAAAAATCCCCACCAAGAACACCCTCGTTAGAGAGTGAAAACATCTAGCTTCCGTAACGGTTTCTATTTATTTATAGTTTATCTTCCGGATTTGATTTTCCTCTAAAATAGCACGTGAATGCAACGTTGTTTAGCAGCCGACTGGTAAAGCCCGGATCTCGGATTTTCCCACTAGCACGTGAATGTAGCATAACAGTTATGACCAAGTTAAGACCAAACGATTACAAAAAACGATAATCGTCTAATGGCGTAAATTCCTCATCCGGATCACCACCAAAACCTAATCAACCCACCCATCATTGGGCCAAGGACTATCTGTCCACTAAATTTCATCCGGATACGTTCGTAACTTTTGAGATATCTTGCTACCAAACAGACAGGGGTAATGACGTCCTTTCTAAATCTGTTGGCGGAGTGAGGAAATCAATTCTGAGTTTGCAGTTTGAATGCAGCCGACAGGGGGCGACGTGTTGACTTTCTCTGTCCACTCCTACAGAGCCGAGAGACCACGAAGTGCTCACAGAGGACATCTGGTGTCCCAATAAACTTATTACATGTATTTGAAGTTGACTGGGGTCCCTCCTTTTCTCACCAGTAGCATTATAATCAAGGCAGCAGCGTTATAGCAGCACAAATTGCTATACAGCACTGTTTTTTTTTCTAACGATAGAGGTCCTTAACAGTTTGGTTGGTATTTTGTTTTATGTTTCAGTTTTTGTTTATACAGTTTTACCTCTTATATAGGAACTAGGGGCCTAATATCTGACACTAATTTTGTAAACTGGCAACTGGTGCAAGTAAAAATAATCACTATGCAGAGCAATGATTTAAAAAATAATTGGCTCCTGATAAAATATATTGTTCCAGTTGGTTTGGTATACTAGGTTTTGTTGTCTTTGTTTGCAGTGTAATAAGCCCTATGTGTAATCTTTTGCTATGAAAGGTCGTGTTTGGAAAGAGTTTTAACATTGAAGCAAGAATGAAGATTAAATAAAAACATGACTAACTTTCTCCAAGAGGTGGGACACTCCAGCACAGTGCTAAAATTGATTTAATTAATCAGTGAGCTGAATATTTATTCTGAGGGACTGACACCAAAACCTGATGTTTATCATTGATTGCTATTTGTTTTTTAACGTCAAAGTGTTTTAGGGTGGATTTTTATCCAGCAGTATACTGTCTACTCCTTCAGAGTGACCATGGAAGATTACATAGGCTACATAGGAGATGGGCTACTTGTTAATCTATAGGCCTATTAATTATTAAGGAAACAACTGGAGTAAATTCAACACCCCTTGCATTTATGTTGCATATGATACGATAATACATACATACACACCATAACACATAGTGTAAATATCAATGTGACTATACTAGTATATGTTAGTGGTTATATAAGACATCAACATCAACATATTCATGGACACCAACATTACCATATGGTTCCATAAAATGGAACCTATAATTTCACCACTATGAGTATAATTTAGAGCAGTGGGTCCCAAAATCTCCCGAGCAAAATTGTGAATAGTTCATTTCACTATTAGGCCTATTTCATTTTTTAGGAGAGCGAGATAATGCTATTTTTAATCATAGGTTTCACTCTCCCAACTGTCAAAAGCTTCCTTACAGTACAGTCACTTATGTGGTTTCATACTAAATCATAACAAATGAGGAAAATCTTATCAGGTGGGTTGATTGGGACAAAGTCTTATCCAGTGGTGTGATGTGGATCTATTCAGACGTGCTTGACCTTAAATAGTTTGTGAACCCCCGGCTTATAGAGGATGAAAATCCCTCCGGGCCGCCTTATCGTAAGAAACTACAATCCCAGAATGCCTTGCAACTTTGACTTTGGCAACATTTCTTGTCGACGTGGGAAGGGAGGGACTCGGGCACAAACAAATGTCCATGGGTGTAATGTTGGGCTACATCACACATAACCGTGACATGCCAGGCCGATTTGAGAGATAACTCCATGACATTTGAAACATGTGGCTCAAACCCGAGGAGATATTGCTCAAAAACGCGTTTAAATTATGGGTCACCGAGAAGGATAATGAGTATTTCGTGCTGCAAAGGAGACGAGGGTACGGAGAAGGTGGGGGCGGCTTGACAGGTAACGTTTTGTTTTCACTACCTCGCAGGTTTTTTTGGCTACGAGAAGCGGCGTCTAAACCGTTTCTAAAACAAAATAACGGTCGTGCTAATGGGATAACTCGCCACGCATTCAGTTATCTAATGTGGTCTCTGGCTGCCATGGAGGGTGGGTACTGGTGTACTGTCTGCACAGCTTGTCTACAGAAATGTATATCCGTATTGCAACAGGTACTAGTTAGTTAAGTAACAACTGATTGGTGACATTATGATACTGCTCAGCTGGTTGCTTTGCTAGGTTTACACGCCAATCAACAAAAGTGGAGGTCGCTTCCGTTGTGCTTGTCTACATATCGGCTCGTTTGGTTTGTTTGTTTTAGTAGGCTACCATTAACACAGCATCGATATGGTTGTCCACGAGGAAAATAGCTGTACTGTATCCTGTTACAGTAAAGCCCATCATCCTCTCTCACTTCATTTCAGTCCCAGCTGTTGCTGCTGCTGCCCTGAGGTTACAGGCTGTTGAGGTTGAGACGCATATTTGAGGCCCAAAATATGGCCCCGAAACTTTCAGCCAGTATTGTGTTTTCTGGCAGTTATGTAGATTTTGTCTGGCCCTGGGATTTAGACTCTGGTGGTATTAGCTTACAACTGGCCCGGGGCCCAAAAGCATGTTTGTTTTTCTGAGGTGGCGAAGGTTTAGCTATGTTCTTACTTTTACCAGTCCCAATTAAATGTGCACAATCTGCAAGCCTCCCTCCGGTCCACAGTTCTAATTTAACCCCTAGTGATTTTCTGATTGAGACAGCAAGCTGTGCAAACCTAATTGCATGAAAATCTCTATACCAGCTTGCATCTTCGAAAGCCGTTGTCACCTGACAGTATATAAGTAGTTGTGCTGGTAATAACCCGATCCATCTGAGGCTGTGATCTGTGTTAACCATATTCTACAGTGTCACAGCCATAAGGTAATTAATGATAATTAATGGGTTATTAGATGAAGAGGAAAGAACTGATGTCTTGTCTGACTGGTCTAATGATGACAGTGATAATGATGATAATGATAGTGGAAGTTAAACACTGCCTGACACTACATTGAATGTCGCACTTGAAGCCCCCTTCTAGCACAAGAGCCCTTTGTGTCTGAAGCATCTACAATGTATTAAAGTCTATCCTATGGTTCAACACCGATATCAGCTTAATGAATTACGCAACCTGTGATATACTGTAGGTTTTGTATCCTTTGATACTTTGCAGTTGACTGGGAAAACATCTGGAGAGCGGTGCCACATTCAGCTAGCCAGGCTAGTATTATGCTGATGCAGTGTTCGGGAGTGTGGTTTAGCTGCGACCTTGTCAATTATTCATGGAGGGCATGTCAGAGATAAGTTGGAGAGATAACGGATTTTGCTAATTTTAGGCGCAGGGCCCCGACATGGACCTGGGGAACATCATTTATTTCCCCCACTCTATCTAATGTTCTGTGAATACGGGTATAACTCATAACAGGGTATTCATCTAAAATGTGTTGAATATCATTTGTAAAGTTGCTGGTCGTCTTCCTGATCTGGAAATGTTTCGCATGGTTGTAGTTTATGTGTAAGATTATTGGCTCAGCGTTTCAGCAATGTGTGTTACAGGTCTTCTGGTGGGAACGCTGGATACTGTGTTGGACTCCACATCCAAAGTTGCTCCCTTTCGCATCCTACACCACACACCAGACTCACAAGTGTATTGGTCAATAGCATGCGGTATGTCACTGTTTTTATTATTTTGATTTTTATAGTTTGATAGATACTACTGTTCCACATTATTAGTTGTCAATCAGCAATACTCTCATTCTGCCTGCCATAAGTTGAGTGTTTGGCAGATTTATCACTCTTGTTGTTGGGTCAGGTGCGACCAAAGAGGAGATCGTTCAGCACTGGGAATGGCTGCAGCAGAACATCATGAGAACGCTCTCTGTGTTCGACTCCAGCGAGGACATCACCAGCTTCGTACAGGGCAAGATTAGAGTAAGAAATTACCAAAATAATTTTACACAGGGACTCATCCAGAACAAACCACACAGCTAATATGTTAACATGTTAATCTCTCAATGGTGGGTGGTCTACCAAGCTTTAATAGTGATTCAGATGTATACGTTTGATGATTCTGGTGGGGATTTACTCTTTTTCTGTCAATTACTGAGATGCATTGATCCATCGACACCTCCAACCTGCAGCACCCCTCTTTATGTCTTGTATGTCAGGGTCTTATTGCAGAGGAAGGGAAGGTATCGCTGGTGCTGGAGGACGATCCTGAGAAGTTTCGAGAAGCACTTTTGAGGTTTGAGAAGTGGTTTGAACTCCCACAGAAGGAAAAGCTGGTCACGTATTACTCATGCAGCTACTGGAAAGGCAGAGTGCCGTGCCAGGGCTGGCTCTACCTCAGCACAAACTTCCTCTGCTTCTATTCTTACCTGCTGGGAGCTGAGGGTAAGCCGTTTCACTGCCAGTTCTGTGCACTGCCATTTGCTGACATTAGCTGGTATTTGTCTTGATTATGTTGATTATTGGTTAAAAAACAAAACAAAACCGTGCAGTGGCTCCAAAGATCCATCCCAGTGGACTCTTGGACTTCTGATAAGCCAAAATTGATTAAAAAACCCAGAGGTAATGGCAGCTTCTATAATTGTGGAGAAGCCATTATGGCAGACCTCATAGTCCCGAGGCCCATTTATACAGCAAGGTAGATAATGGATAACACTGAGTTTTTTGTTGATGTGACCCACAGTATGTGGGACATGGCATTTTAGATTTGTCACACTGATGCCACTAACATTTTCATTTGGTGGCACAAGCAGATGATGTTGCCTATTGAAATGCATTTTTCACGTATCGAAATCAATGAGCAATTGTACTGTGCTGATTGGATAAAAGTAGAAAACATGTTGCTACAGATTTTTCTTGTTTTTATGTTGCAGTGCTTTGTAATTTTATTAATGTAACCACTAGAGATGAAGGATTTAGCAGCATTCATGTTGGCACATTGGAAAGCTAAACATGCAGCGTTAAAACCTGTGAAACAAGCCATTTATCCATTTATTGTCAAGATAAATTTCCTTGCAGCTGTGCACCATAGTCGACCTTTAAATGTTGGTTATTGTGATTCTGCAGTGAAACTGGTCATCTCCTGGGATGAGATCTGGAGGCTGGAGAAAACCTCTAATGTTATTCTGGCTGAGAGTATCCATGTCTTGGCCAATGGGGAGGATCACTACTTCTCCATGTTGCTGCACCTTAATGAAACATTTGTTATCATGGAGCAGTTGGCTGACTACTCCGTCAAGCGGCTGTTTGACAAAGAGTCCTTCCAAAGAGAGCCAGCCCTCTCTGACCCTCTGCAAATTACCAAGAGGTACTGTCTGTCTGCTACACTGCACACCTTCACACCCTGTTAGTATTGGTCTCCAGCTCAGACAACCAGAGTGCAGATAAAGTCAGACCGGGGTCAAATAGCATTTGTAAACAATTCTTCTTGTTTGTTTTAACCTGCCTGCATTACCAGATGGGTCGAGTTTGCCAGAGAAGACAATGCAACGAGTGCCAGACACAGGAAATTATTTGAAAATCAATGTAGTCATTCAGTTTGGCCATTTTGAAGGCAATTTGCAAGCCTATTATATTTATTCAAACCTTTTGAGTATATGCCAGTGTATGGCTGAATTGGAATACTTACATCCTGCTTGGTAACCATGTATTAATGTAGAACAGTATTGTGTCAGGGTATCAGGTTACTTTTCCATAAATAACAATCAGTATTCTTCCAGGCCAGACTATAATAATATAAAACACTGTTGGTCACTGAAGAATAGCTGGCTGTGACCCAGTGATACAAAAGATTGAAATGCAATATGTGTTGACAGTCAGTAATATAGTCAATTGAGTAGAAGCTATTGTGAGATTGTGTGCATTGAGTCTACAATATAGTGGTTTTCACAGTTGTTTAAAAACTATACTTTGACGTTCTGCTCATCCAGTTACTTTGCTCTTCCCCCCAGGGGCCTAGAAACTCACGCAAGGAGTGAGCAGTTCCGGGCGTTTTTCAGGCTTCCCAAAGAAGAGAACCTGTTAGAGGTGCACGAGAGCTTCCTGTGGGTGCCCTTCAGCCACTTTAACACCCTTGGCAAGATCTGCATCTCTGAGAACTACCTGTGTTTCGCCAGTCAGGATGGAAGCCAGTGCCATGTCATCATTCCAATGCGAGAGGTAAACTGAAGTGCAACGCAACGCTACGATGAATCGCTGCTGTCATGTGAAAACCTTAACTTTAATTTTGGTGACTTTAATGTTTTAACTTCAGTTGAAGGATTACATGCTCCTCTTTGGGTTGAGACAAACTTTCAGAACCCATTTGATAAACTCAAAAATGCATGATGGTCAAGCTAAAAATTAGGCTGTTTTTTTTCTAGTTCCTCATAAGTGGACATTTTTGAGATGCAATGGTTTCACCCGACACTAACAGGAACACTTCCAATAATGCTGAGTCTCAGAAAGCGCCCTGCTCACTGATGAGTAACAGGAAACTTTTCAGCAACGAATTTTCTGGTCTGCAACAGATGCAGTGTCAAAAATAGTTTGCTGGGCTTGCCATGTATCTAACTGCCAGCATCACTGTGAAAAACCTTTGAGAACAATGAAAATATCTCTTAGAAAGGAATGGGATTGCAAACCATCATTTTGTAGCTACAGTCCATCACAAACACATCAGACACATCACTGCTTCAAGCACAACACATTTGACTGACAAGCTAGCACAAGGAAACTTTTACATGAAATACATGCTACAGGGAATAAAATATGAAAGTTCATATTTTGCACACGGACAGCAGTGCACACTGAGCTGTTTTGACATAGATGCTAATTTAACCAGACAGTATTTGCTTGAAGAAATAAATCCCCTTCTCCTGTAGTAGCCTTCTCAAATAAATCTTGGGTGCTTCATGTTGTTGAAACAAATGCAGGCCTGGGTTATTAACAGAAGTATTACAGTATCTCTTATTAGCTGTAGAGAAGTCTTGCTTTGCCATGATTAACGTTACGTTCTTCCAGGTCGTTAATGTTGAGAAGCCAGATTCCAGCAACAGGGCTTTAACGGTGTGTGTGCGTGGCAAGAGGGCGCTACGTTTCTCCGAGGTTCGGGACTACGAGCGGCTTGCCAACACAATCCGCAGCAGGTGTGGGATTACTGCCAGCCCCCAGCACTCCGTTTCAACAGAGGTAACATGCTTTATTTTGTCCCTGCATGGTGCCTGCTTAACGCCCTTTTACTCTCAATAATCCCAGTTTTTGGTTTATTCTGTATTTTGCAATGGTTTATTAATGCATATCAATAATAACTAATCCGTGTCTTTTTCCCGGAGGCCATACGAGGAGAATGCCAGTCACTCATCAACCACTTTGAGGACAATCCAGAGGATGTAACTCTGATGGTGGGGCAGAAAGACAGTAGCAAGGCCGTAAGCACCGAGGCTCTCATGACTGTTTTCCACCCCCAGGATGTTGAAAACCTTGACCCCAAAATGGTAAAAACACTAGGAGTTACTTTCTATTGAAACATGCATCTTTTACTTATTTGCACTTCATTGGAAACAACCCCATTCACTTACAGAATCTCATTGGATTAACACCTTAATGTAATTATCATGGAGCTTTCAGTTGCGAAGATGCATGATGTGAAAGAAGACACTATTCTGTTTTGGGCGATTGCCTTACATAAAATCCAAGATTTGTTGTGATGCACCAGTATATCTATGTAAAGAATCTTATGCTCTCTGGATATATATCCCTTTGGTGTTGGGAAGTGAGGGTGTCATTATTCATGTCATGTGTATGCATAATATACTGTATGTATATGTACGTACATAGCAGTAATGCCCATGTCATATTTCTGAAAATACCAATACAACAACTAAAAAAGAAAACATGCATCTCTTGAGAAATGCAACCAATAATAGTGGTATGGTACATAAACGAAGTGAAGCCTGCAAAGCCTGCGAAGCTAGTTCAGGCAGACAACTGGAGTCTGCAGTCACATGATACACACACTACTCATGCAACTCTTATCAAGCGCCCCCCCTCTCAATAAGTTGGTCTATTTAAGTTTCCTGCACCTGCTTGCTTTCTTTCACATTGCTATGCTGCTGCTACGCTGCTCAGACTGCCGTTCACTGCGGCTCAGTTGTTGCTGCTCATCATATATCATTTCATCATCCCCACCTCCAGCCCAGCATCCACCTGTAGGCTCTGATTCTAGGTTTCCCCCTGGGGAGAAGTTCCCTATCGTCATTCGCCTAGCTAGGTGTACACTGCAGGGAGTGACAGGATCAGAGCCTAGACGCCAAACTAAACTCTGTATCTACATTTGCATTCATTCTCAATAATCTGTTTATGTGAGTTGGCTGACTGAACTTAGCCTAAACAACAAACAACAAATAATATAATAACATAACACTGTGGTGTGTGTCGTCTGTGTGTTTGACAGCTTAAAGAAAAGATGAAGGAGCAGTCCTGGAATATCCACTTCTCAGAGTACGGACGTGGCACAAGCATGTTCTTTACCAAGAAGACACGCGACTTGATTGTCCGCGGTGTTCCCGAGGCCTTGAGAGGAGAGCTGTGGATGCTTTTCTCAGGTATTTATTCATCAAATATGTCTCATGTTGTTATGTAATTTGGCGTCACTGATATGTTGGTTTCAGAGATTTGTTAGCGAAGCACTGCATGATTGAAAGTTTTATGTACTGAAGCGCTCACTCAACATAAATTATTAAGTAGAACATGGCCGGTGTGGGATCAGTGCCGTGTCAGTTTTTGGACTGACTGTGGAGTGTGTGTGGTTTTGCCTGTTGTAGGAGCAGTAAACGACATGGCCACTCACCCAGGCTACTACACTGACCTGGTGGAGCAGTCTCTGGGCACAAGCACTCTGGCTACAGATGAGATAGAGAGAGACCTACACCGCTCTCTGCCGGAGCACCCTGCCTTTCAGAGTGACACGGGAATCTCCGCTCTGCGCAGAGTTCTTACTGCCTACGCCTACAGGAACCCCAAAATCGGCTACTGCCAGGTATCGTAATCCCTCACACTGTCCCCCTGTCTGCAGTTAACCACGCACATACAACTGAACTACTCCATCTTTAAAAGCCCGTCTTTTTCTCCTGTTCAGGCCATGAACATTCTCACATCAGTTCTGCTACTCTACGCTAAAGAAGAGGAGGCTTTCTGGCTGCTGGTGGCCGTCTGCGAGAGGATGCTGCCGGATTACTTCAACCGCCGAATCATAGGTGAGAGAGGAGGCTAAGGAGGGTGCCAGGTGTGAAATGATTATTGCCTATTTTATCACATTGTCTCCTGGTTGCAGCAGCCTTCTAACACTAGATAGATAGTAACTTTGGGACATGAAATTTGAACAAAATGTTTTCAGGAATTAAGAGTTGCGCTCTGAAACGGTGCCTGTGTTTGTTCAGGTGCTCTGGTGGACCAAGCGGTGTTTGAGGAGCTGATCCGAGAGCAGCTCCCCCAGCTGGTGGAGCACATGACAGACCTGAGTTTCTTCTCCTCCGTGTCTTTGTCCTGGTTTCTCACGCTCTTCATCAGCGTCCTGCCCATCGAGAGCGCGGTGAACGTGGTGGACTGTTTCTTCTACGACGGCATAAAAGCCATTTTGCAGCTTGGCCTGGCTGTGCTCGATTACAACATGGAGGCTCTGATCAGCTGTCATGATGATGCAGAGGCTGTGACCATCCTCAACAAGTCGGTGTCAGATAGGATATGCACCAACTGACCTCACTATTTCAAAAATCAGTTATAGATTATGAATCAAAAGCAAAGCAATATTGAACAGCATCAGATTATTTCACTGTACATTAATGTCTGTCTTGTCTTGTCATGTCTGTGATGCTGTTATTTCTTTGGCAGGTTTTTTGATAGTGTGACAAACAAAGACAGCCCACTGCCTCCCACAGTGCAGCAAGCTTCAGTGGGCAATAATGATAAAGCATCCCACTTCAAAGTGGACATCAGTGAACTTATCCGAGAGGCCTACGAGGTACTCCTACAGATTCTTCAGTTGGACTCATGCACTAATGTCAGTTTTATTTGGCAAAGTCTGTGATTAAACAAATTATATTTCTCTTCAGAAATATGGAAGTATCCGTTCAGAGGAAGTCGAGAGTTCACGGAAAAGAAACAAACTATATGTAATCCAGACGTTGGAGGATACAACCAAGCAAAATGTTGTGAGTGCCCATGCAGTTTGACATAATTAGTGTGTCATTCCATGATTTATGTTGTATTGAGGATTTAAACTCTGTTTACAGATTCGGGTGGTGTCGCAAGAAGTCAAATTCAGTGCCTCACAGCTTGATGAGCTTTATTTTTTATTCAAAGTGAGTGAACAGCTGAGCAATTATTTTTAAGATATATACACTAAAAAACAATATACCTTCAGTGTTCTCCTACGCACATGACACAGATAATGAAAAATGGAATCTTTCAAATTTAAAAAACAGTGTCAGACATTTAGCCTACATTTTGCTTCAATGTTTTTATTTTTATTTTTTCAGAGGCAGCATTTCCTCAGCTGCTACTGGACAATGAAGAGCCCAGTCCTGCTCCATCACGACCCAAGTCTGGCCTATTTGGAGCAGTACCAGCTGGGTTTCCAGCAGTTCGGAGTGCTCTTCTCCCTCCTGGACCCCTGGGCCCTCTGCGATGGGAAGAGCACCCTCTCCCTCTGGGTCTTCCGCCTGATAGATGAGAACCAGGATGGCCTTGTCAACTTTAAAGAGTTCTGCCACGCCCTTGGTAAGCTCAGTCAGTCTCTGGACCGCTCTGTCTGGGTCAACTACAACCTCTGTGTCTCTCCCGCTTAACTCTGTTTGTTGCTTCTCCTATAGATACTTTGTACTGTGGGTCTTTCACAAATAAGCTGAAATTCCTCTTCAAGCTGCATCTGCCACCAGGTAAGACAGAGAATGCTGTTTTACAAGCTTAAATTAAAATGGTCAAAATGAATTTTTGCTAATATTTATTAACATTTCTCTCTGGACATCAAAAAAAGCAATTCTAACATTTTCGATGTCTCACCGCCATGGCACATAGTATGTGGAACATTGTGTTATCATGGTGACGTCTGTCTTTCTGTCTGTCTGTCTGTCTGTCTGTCTGTCTGTCTGTCTGTCTGTCTGTCTGTCTGTCTGTCTGTCTGCCTGCCTGCCTGTCTGCCTGCCTGTCTGTTTTGGAGCTCTTTGCTGCATGAATTTTCATATTAATGAGGAAACAAATAATTTTCTTGAAACTACTATAACTCTTTAAGGCTTTAAGATACAGAGTTCATATTAATGCCATATGTATATGTATATAAGAAGACAAGTATGTAGACATGGAAATATTTGCTAAATGTATTAATTACCTTAATGAATGACCTTGTTATCATAGCCGGTTCTGTCTAATATATCATGGTGATTATGGTTTGGTTTTTTGGCTCATCAGAAAACATGCCTTTACAGTTTTTATCTTCAGCTTCAACCTCTGACCATATCCCTCACATGTTTAACGTGATGATAGGCTAGTACAGGTTCAAGGTTCAAGAGTGGCAAATGTTTAAAAACAGGATTCTTAACAGTATTGAAATGCTTACACACAAGCAACAACACTGGTATCACATCACAACAATAATTCAATAGCAACAGACAGCGCAGCTTTAAGTAAAACACACAGTCAGACAGAACAACATACAGCAACAGACTCTGTGTCTACAGTGAAAGTGTATGAGTAGTTATTTCCATAATTCAGTCCATAACTCAATGTTGAGTGAGCAGATTGCCTGGGGAAAGAAATCCTTTAATGTGTAGTTCTTGTCCGCATGTTGTGGTGCTGCCCTTCCTCAAGGCGGGGGTAAGAATAGTCAGTGTGCTGGGTGAAAGGACTTTGCCATGGCAACAGAGAGTTTAAGGGCCAGTAAGGGCATTTTGCCATGGACTAGCTTCCCCACAAAGAGGATCTCTGGTGGGGGAAGGACTGCTCAAGTCACCATCGACGGCTAAGCAACAGAAGAGTACTGAAAGAGTCACAGTTTGTGATGTGCTAGGCCAATGAAAAACGAGTAGTGAGGGTGGTTTTCTGTTTTATGGAGTGTGCACGTTGCTTCAGCACCAAGGACAGGTCCCATTGTGGTGCCACAGTGCAAACAAGGTGTTAGACACCTCATAGATCAAAGATAGGAAACCACGGAGGGCCGGGAGTCTAGAGGTTTTCATTCCAACCAAACACTACAGCTACTGATTTCACTGATTAGCACAACTTCAACCAGAGAGGAGGAGAAACTAATCAGTGAAATAATTTACTGTGGTGTTTGGTCGGAATAGAAACCTGCAGACTCTCAGCCCTCGATTGCACACAGTTGTCCATCCCTGCCGTAGATATTGTGAATGGTACAGATGTCATCTCAAATAACACTGATGGGCCAGATCATCATACAGTCCTGCAGTTAAAGCTACATAAAAGCTATTGGGCATATATACTTAACAAAGCGTAACGATGCTGTTTCCTTGCTATGCGGAGGGGAATGGTCTCATCCATGCGTACAAACAGACGTTCACGCATGCATACACACACACACTCATCGGTAGCGGTCAGAGTAGAGAAGGGTAGGGCATCTCAGCTATTAATGGAGTGAGAAATTATCAAAACGATATAAGCAGAAGGTATTTAATGAGGGGTAAAACATGGGGGAAATACTCAATTTTGATTGGCTGGAGGGATGGACGTTGAATTTGTTTAGTCTGTTATATGTATGTGTGTGTGTGTGTGTGTGTATGTTTGTATGTGTCCCAACAGTCTTTTCCTATTTCCTGTTCTGTTCTATTTTTCTTAGTGCGCTCACAGAGAGTATCTTCTAGCTTTCACAGGTAGTCCTTTGCACTCAAAGGAACAAAGAATCCAGCACTTTATTCCAATGACTGAAGACTCTTCCCACTTCACTAAACTAACTGGTCAGCTTCTTTGCTGTTTCTTTCCCTTTTCAAACTCCCTTTCCACTTTTCCCTTTCCCCCTAGATTCTATCATAATTCTGTCTCACTGCTTACTTGAACCCTTGAATGTATTGTGATTGTTCTCTATCATTAATCAAAGAGTTTCTGTATGCAGTTTGCTCACATGCTGCTTATATATTTCAGCATTTGATCTTCCAGAAGATGGTGTGATAAGGAAAAGTCCTGAAAGAGGTAATATTTCACTGAATTTATCACTTCCCTTGAGCACAAATGCTACTTTTAGCAAACGTTCCTTAGCCATAACAAAATTACTATGAGTGTTTTAGTTTATATGTTATAATTTGTTTGTCAATTTGACAGGTAGAGGAAAAGTGGACCTGCAGGCCTACCTGAAACAATGGCAAGATGAGATACTTAAGAAAGAGGAAACCATCAAGGACTTACCCAGAATTAACCAGGTAATTAAACCAATGTTGTGGTCAGTAGGTTATTCATGTTATTGGATTTGGCAGCAGCGACTAAAAAGAAAAAACTGGAGGACCAGGGTGCAGTCATTAGTGTTGGCAACCATCCTGCCTACCAGTCCCAGGGTTGCTGTTCTGTAGCTGACCCTGACCTTTGACCTCCCTTGTTGAGGAGGGGAAGAAGAAGGAGAGAAGAAGATGAAATATCACCTTTTTATGAAAATGTAACCTATGAAATATGTCACTTTATCTGATTTAAATTGCATAAATGTCTATTCTCTTTATCTCAGTCTCAGTTCATCCAGTTCTCCAAGACCCTGTACAACATTTTTCACGGCGACCCAGACGAGGAGTCTCTGTACCGCGCCGTGGCCCATGTGACCAGCCTCCTTCTGAGGATGGAGGAGGTGGGACGCAGGCTGCAGGAGCCGAGCAGCCCCCGGGAGTCCGCAAAGCCCACCACCCACACTACTGCGGAGGGGCTTCCGGCCGAGGAGGCGTCTACCACCCCGGAGAGCTCCGACACCTCCAGCACCCACAGCGCTCAGGATGCAGGGCCCAGCCCGTCTGAGGTGCAGTGGTCTTTTTCTTTCGAGCAGGTCCTGGCGTCTCTGCTCAACGAGCCGGCCATAGTCAGCTTCTTGGAAAGGCATGTAGACCTTCAGACTAGACTGGACCAGGCCAAGATCGCCCAGCTGAAGGTAAAGGCAAACAAGTGATTGGATACACTGCGGGTCCGGCTTCTGATCCACACCCTGAAATCATCATGATTTTCCTTTATCCACTTGGAGAAGGCAGTGGATTTTGAGGATGCAGTCGGATATAAAGATATTAAGCAGTAATATATTGTTGAAATGAATGAATAAAGCTGGGATCCTTAAAAGAATACTGCTTTTCCAGCCAGATGATAATGATTAGTTGATGGCTAGCAGCAATGGCTGACACAGCATGACGAAACAAACGTCTAGGAGGCGCTATATCTTTAAGTCACTGTAAACATCATTGTAACCGTCCACTGATTAACACCTTTAGTGCATTCTCACGTTAAGCCTCTTTGTAGACATGCTGTAAGCTGTGGTTCCTCTTATCTTAGATCATTTTTACACCAATAAATCTGATTATGCATTTTGGACCCAAGTGATGAAATACATCCTCTCATGTAGCCTCAAATTCTACAGAATTTCAATATTTTTAATATGTTTGCTATGCCATGGAGCAGTTAGGCTTAGTGACATTCAGTACCGTCCCCCATAGTCAGAAATATGACAGATGAGTTTGTCCTACCCCTCCCTCGCTGAGATACAAATCCATTAAGAGATAAATGAGAAGATAAAAAGGTGACTGTGAGCCTGCAGGGAGATTCCCTGGAGATATCGGTGTATTTTCTGTTTCAGATTGGTTGTCACTGCTGTAAAGCGAAACACGTTCAGCTGTAAATGCTAAATCACTCGATGAATATCACAGTGTCTCCTGTTCTTTGACAAGTGAGCAGCTCCAGGTTGTACATCTTGATGACTTGACAGATTAGTCAGGAGTCTGTCGCTTCTTGTTTTGACGGAGAGGTGTTTATGCTAAAAAAAAAAAAACGGAATAGCATGTATGAATTATTAATTTGAGTGTTATTCTCCTGTAAACCTCAACTAATTTTCAGAAACACCAGCTTTTCAGTTGGGACAGGCACAGAATATACAGTATGGGGAGTAAGGACATACTGTAGTGTTGTCTCTGGAAGCCATAAATTGATGTCAGTCATTATATGAGTGTGGATATTGGATAAATTATATTGAGAGCATAAAAGATGCAATTATGGTATTATACTTGTGCAATAACATACAAGGGGGAATGCTATACTGGTCAGCCACAGCACACTCGGTCTCTTTCCTAAGGTAGCACACCAATAACCACAGTATAGCGTGACCTCAAGTATGTCTTATGCTGGAAACGTGGCCAGTGTAAAGTAAAATTGTTGTAAAATTCCACAAAGCTGCTGCAGGGACAGTTTTGGAAATCGCCTGAATTCCTCTTCTGAGTGAATCATTTGATAACTCCGATAGCTGCAGCAGCTCTGTATCAATGGAGTTCACACACACAGGGCTGAAATAGAGTAGAAAATGTGCTGTGTGCTCTTCACGTTGAAGGCTTAAAGGGAAGGTGTCATTAGTTCATGTACTGTTTGCTTAAACCACAAATTGCATAACGCTATTAATTTTTAGAACGAGTACAGCATATTGTACATAAGGGTCAGTTAAATCCAGTGGTTTATTTGATTATTATATTTATGAAGACTTGCATAGAACATTTATAATAAGGTATGAGTTAGTGGGTTGCTGTGGATACACCTAGACATACCTTTCTGAGTGCATTTTGCTTTATCAAATCTCAGGGTGCAATTTGTGTAAAATAAATGAAAGGGAGAAAAGGGTTATTTTTGGAACGGGGGCATCTATGTGACTGAGTTTAACATAACCTACTTTTTGTCTGTAATATTAAAATATAGAGGTCTGTAGCGTAGTTACAGGATTTGCCACATTATGCTAGCCTTCAACAAACAGCCTACTACTATATCACTCTCTGCGAAAAGCCACATAAGATGTATTTTAGATCTTTTTCATAAGTGCATTTTGTCTTGCTTCCTTTTTCTTGTATTTGCTTATATCTCAGCAAACTTGTTGCACAAGTGTTGAAAAGTGTGTTTGAGATTAATTAAGAAGCTGTACATAAGCCTGCAGCTCGACTGCCAGCCACAGCAGATCTGGGAGGCGTTGGAGTCCAAACCGCTTCAGCTGCAGCTTGTCTTTTCCAGGGGCCAAATTCACTAACATTACCAAGATTTGTGCGAAAAATGTGTTAAAGAAGCTTCTTAAGTGCAATTCTTCTTTCCTTTCCTATATTCTTATGATCTTGCCATTTTCTAAGGAACTTAATATGTTTACTACCCGTTGGAACTGAAAATACAAGTCTATCTAACGTCACTGTTTACATGACCGATGTAAAAAAAGAAAATGTAATTTAAAGAAATAAAAAATCTTTTACATCATCACAATACATGTAAAACTACTTTACCTGTCATATATTGTCACTTCTAGGATCCAAAGCTCAGTCAGTCTGTTTGAGAATGACAGAATAATTTCAATTTAATAACTGAAAACATAATCCAAACATAATCCAAGTCAGTAGTGGGCGTTTTCAACAGGGGGTGCCACATTGCAGTTTTGGCTTGGGGCCTCAAGGGCCCAATAGCTGATCATGTCATAACCCACAAGACAGAAATTTATTTTGAATATTTAAAATAATCATTTCTGACAATGGTCTGGCTATTTCATTATGACCTGCAGTTTTTTGTCTGCATGAACAGTAACTAATTAACATCTCCTAAACTCCTAAAAAATTACAACCACTTATCAAAGATTAGTTTCTATTCAACTTTTTGTTAATAAATCTTTATATGGAGGGATTTTTTTATATTAATTTATTACAAGCCTTACCTTTTTTTAATTATTTGAGAATATCGTAAAGATTAAAGAAAACAAAAAAAGCGCGTTCACAAAATGAAATCAAGGAAGAAATATAGGACAATGGTTAAGAAAATACCTTTTGATGCTCAATTTAAGCTTTTTTCTTGGCGCAAAAGTTCCAGAGAAATGGCACTTAAGAAGATTTTTTTTCCCAAAGATGGTTTTGTGATTCCTGCCTCTCAGAGGGGAAATAAATTGTCCCCAAAGGAGATTGAAGTTTTATTATCAAAGGCAGGAAAATCAAAAGTAGAAGGTTGGAAGTCTTCATTCCCCTGGCGCGCTGTCAATTTGCCATTGAGCATGAAAGTGCATAGGCATGGATAATGTTCTAACTGCTACATAGTATATGGTTCATAAAGTCCTTAATATGTGCAAATGTAGTTTTCAGGTTTTGTCGTCAGTGGCTTTTGATTGAAAACCTGTTTTGAAAATTGAAGTGAAGCATAAATATTTCTGTTTTACCTGCTTGGTGATGATTTTTTTTAATTTTCCATACAAATGTACTAGAATAAAGAGTGATGATTCTATGAACAGTGAGTTTGTGATTCTTCTCTGTTCAGATCAGAAAATAAAACCTGCCATTTTACACTCATCCTTCACAACAATGGACTAAGCGCATATAAATAGCAGCTTCCTGGTCTAATGTCATTACCTTCTTATGGCATTACAGTACTAATACATCATTTGTTAGTTTATCCATGTGTCACACTCAATATCTGAGACAGCACTGATTTGATTTTGACAAAACTTAGTGAAATCTCACCGCTGCATTCCAGCATCTAAAATGACACTGATTGGCCAAAGAGGAAACTACAATTACAGCTCAAAACAAGGCCACATAGTTGTTACTGATTGGTCCAATCGTTTTTTGTGTTTTAGGGATCATTGTCAGGTTCTTATTTGTGCTGCCTATTTTTGTGCCATAATTTGGATTGTGCTGCTGACTAACGGCTGTTTAGTAAGTGTGGACCCCAGGAAATATATCAACCATCAACGTTAATGGTGATTCAAATAAAGAATAAAGAATTGTCAGTTGGTAGTCTACAAGTTGCGGCAGCACAACAGGGGAAGATTTTGTGTAAAGACATTTTATAAAGTCATATTTTCATTTAATTAGATAATGAAAAGGTTCAACTTTAATGATCCCCGTGGGGAAATTGGGTCTTTATACATATGTGTGCTTCATTTTATTGTAATTACTATTCATAACTACCATTGTGACCAGACAATGAACCAGAGTCCATATTTCTGTAAAATCATCTTAGTTACTGTGATTGCCCACAGAATCAGTTGTATATTCACTGGCAATAATTATAAAGATTATTCTCTTGATGGAATCACTGATAGACTCTTGACTCTTCAGAGAGACATTTGCAAATCCCAGTGAAACACAGGAGTGTATGAATCATCTTAAATTATTTCCCCATATTGACGTGTCCCAAAGAATGTGCTACTGTCTGTCTGATTTACAAGCTGCAGCAGGACTCGTGATGGATGAGCTCTAAACCTATCACTCACTCTATTCTGGCTCAGAGATTTGGTTGCACAAGGTTAAAACCCTGAGTTCATAACCTCGACCCCTGTCACCTGTCTTTGGTGGTGCAACCTTTCAGTGCAGCATTCAGCCTCGTCCTGCAAAGTTGGGAAGCCTATTTCTGTGCAGAATAATAATGCAGGTCAATGGGGACCCAAAACATTTCTCTTAAAATCAAATGCATACATTTACAAACCATTCCATATCTTATTCCCAGTACATCATTAACCCTGAGGATTGATCTTGATCATACACACCACTTTGAAACTAATATAAAGTGTCCTTGGCTTACCAAATATAATGGTTAAAAAATGTGTTTAACTTGATTAAGTCTACAAAATATGTTGTGGCTGATTCATTTTTAATGTAAAACTTATAAACTCATCTTAAATAAATAAAACCACTCTGCAACACAGTTTCACCACCCACAGCCACAAAGTATTTACAGTATTTGTTTGACTGCATGAAGGAAAGTATTGCAATTCTTATTCTTGGTGCAAGACATTTAGAGAGAGGACACGCACTCGGGTATCCTTGATGTGTTTTGTTGTTTATAGATATTTTCAGACTGTCTCTGAACCCACCCACCAATATATGGCTATTTTTAAGACAGGCCATCATTTTCTAAATATCAGTGTCTCTACTTCATTCCTAAGTGGCTAGATAGATCCGTTTGACACCCATGTTCTTGGGCAATACTTTGCTGACTAGATTGTGCCTTTCGGTCATTGCTTCAGCCCGATAGTTGGAACTAACACTGTAGTGTTGTTGATGCGGGACAACAAAGTTATGGTCCCCTTCCCCCATTTCACTCACAATGCTCTTCCGAGTGTGCATGAGCTATTTATAGCAGCAGAGAGGAGTCCTTTGAAGTGTTGCTCTCACCAGTGGAGATGTACAATGGTATGTGTTTTGGAAATGGGCCTATCCATGCCACAGTCAGTCTGGGTCTGTGTGTGTTGCAGCTAAGGGAAACCAAACAGTTAAAAGGCAGCAACAGGCAAAAAAAAAAAATCAGCTACACTGATAGACTGAATGCATTCATGTCATATTGTGGCAGTACAACGCACAATAATTGAGAACACAGTACATACATAGCTGTTATAGGAATTCAAATTTTCCTGATCATTGAAAAATGATCAGGAAACATGATCACTGAACATTATAATTTTTCCTCTATTTTTATACATATATGATCATTTTTACAGGCTGTTTCAGATTAACTCCAAAGTATCAACACTAGGCTTGATCTTGATTGACACCCCTCACCAAACCACTTGCTATTATTCTTCCAATCAGGCCAGTTTACAGCACTTGAACCAACATACCTACTGGAAAGCCTCATCTCTGCAGGTTTACCTCATTTGAATGAGAGGAGCTGGTGTTGTCGGCCAATCAGAGTCCAGTATGACTGTTCTGCCTGTGAGGACTTACTCTTCAAATTCACTCCATAAATACCCTTTAACTAAACTATATTTATTTGCAAAACATCATGAAGAACATAATAAAACTGAATAATATGATTGTTGCATCGATTATCTTTTTTAATGTGGTTGGTTGATATATTTTTAAGTATATTTTGTTAGATGCAGTTCTTCAGTTCATTTGAATGTGACATTATGTCAGACCTACTGAACAAACTGGATGGACTGGAGCTTCTAACACACAGGCCAGAGACATTAGCCACATTATTAGAGGTTTATTTGCACATGTGACCAACATACAGTTGTGACACTCCCAACAGTGGGATGGGTTGTTCATTTTCGAAACTACAGTGTTTATTTACATCCAGCAGTCACGCCTCCATCACTGGATAAGCTGTGTGAAAGCTACATGTGAGCAAAAGGAATACCATCGGAACATTATAGCCATAATATGTTTTATAATAACAAGAGGGAAATGAATGACGTTGCTTTGAGCCTGTGTATGAGGAGGCACATGATGGTGAAGTATTTAGTCAATAATCATAGGATCATCTCATATTGTACATCTGAATGAAAACAGGAATATTTAAATAACACTCTGCTGGTACGCATGTAAACAGTTTAATCAAATCTTTCTCACAATTCTCACAGTCAGGACAATAATTAAAAGTAATTCAATTACTTTGTGTATGTCAACATACTCACTGATGAACAGATTTGGCAGTGTTTTGATGTTAATCTCTTGGTATATGAGTTGTCTAGAAACCTTTCCAGGTGGAGATATGGCTCCTATCCAAGTGTATCTTTTACCTCTGGTGGAGAACCTTCAGTAGTTTGTTGTGCACACTACTTGGACATAAACCTCCTGCAGTTTCAAACAACTCACATATTCAAACTGTAATAACAAATTATTGTTATTTCTGTAACACATTTACATAAACTCTGCTGAATATTTGAACCATATACAGTATATCTAGCTAGGCAACAGGGGTTTTTGCTTCCTGGCCCCTTATACATGAGGAGTGTACTTTAAACACATTTATGCTTGTACATCTCTTGCATCTCACAGTTTTAGTTTTCTCTATTCAAGTAAATTGCTTGTAAACAAAAAGAATCGTTGAGTCTGCACATGCATCTTCGTCACCCACTTGTACGGTTTCATAGTCTTTCATGTTGTTCCTCCCTTGTCTTCTGTGTCTTTGATAAGAAACACAAAGTCCCTAGATCTTCAGATCGTCTAGCCTGCTCTTGTTGTTGCTGTGCTTGCTTGACTGACTGTTTCTGCGTTGGTTTTCCATGGGCAACTCAAAGACAGGGCTGGAGCTTTTCTTCTCCTTCATATCGTCTCCTTCTGGTTTCCCTTTCCTCTCCACAGCCATGTTGTCTCTGTTCTGCTTGTAAACCACTTTGCTGTTGTAGGGGCTGTAGGCAGAATTGGGCTCTGCCATGCTGGGGAAAGGCTCGGGGGTGGCGGTGTGACCAGGGAAGTAGTTGTAGCTCGGGACAAAGGGCATGACGGCCTCGCTCGGGGTTTTGGGAGGCTCGCTTGCGGCTTGGGACCGTCTGTAGCGGAGGCCCTGGTGACATTTCGTGAAACCCAGATGGTACATTTCCACCAGGTTGAGCAGCAGGGAGATGCAGGCCACCGCCAGCATGAAGATGATGAAGATGGTCTTCTCCGTGGGTCGGGAAATGTAGCAGTTCACCACGTTGGGGCAAGGCGGGCGGTTGCAGGTGTACATGGGCTTGAGCTCGAACCCGTACAGGAAGTACTGAGCTATGATGAAGGCCACTTCAAACAGGGTCTTGAAGATGACATTGAAGACGTAGGTCCGCAGCAGTACCCCGTGCAGCCGCACGTGGCCCTGGTCATCTTTAACCAGGGCCTTTTTGGCCTTGCTGCCCAGTAACATCTGCTGCTTTTCATTCTGAATGGCAATGTCCTTCTCCTTCTGCTGCTCCTTTTCCTCCATACGCACCAGGTGAAGGATGTGGCCCAGATAAATGAGTGTGGGAGTGGAGACGAAGATGATCTGCATCACCCAGAAGCGGATGTGAGAGATGGGGAAGGTCTTGTCGTAGCAGACGTTCTGACAACCGGGCTGCTTGGTGTCACACATGAAGCCGGACTGCTCGTCGCCCCACACCTTCTCGGCCGCGGTGCCCAGCACCAGGATGCGAAAGATGAACAGCACAGTCAGCCAGACTTTGCCCACAACGGTGGAGTGCTCCTGGGCGCTCTCCAGCAGCTTCCCCAACAAGTTCCAGTCCCCCATACTGGCTCACATGTACTGTGCAGAGTCAGTTTGATCGACAAAACCAGGAGAGACGCCTGTAAGGAAAAGGACAAACATGCCAGAGGTAAATGAACATGCTTCATTAGAGGCAATATTAGTGGTAGTTGGACTGAATATAAAGGCATGTGGGACATGTTATCCATTGTGTTCATGAATGTTTAGAAACCTCAGTAATGCTGCCGTCTCATTCATTAAAATGGGGTTGGCACAGCATGAGCCCTTTTCTTTTCCTTGTGTTTTGTTGTGAAATTCTACATTTCCAGAGGAAAGATATTTTACTGTTGCTAAGCTATCCACTCCAGTTATAGTTGAGTATATACAGTATAGACTTTCTCTCACAGAGTTCAGTGAAAAAAAATTGTAGGGAGAGACTTCAGGTCAATAATCTTCACATCATTGATTTGTTAATTCAGACCCTTGTTTATTTGTTTACCTGAATCATACACTACATACCACCTGAGAGAAATTTAGAGCCAAGAGGAGTCACAGCAGAATTCTTATAGAGATCCACTGAAATGCAAGAAGGCTTGAAAATATATCAAATTTATGGGTTTCAAACATCCAGAAGTCACTGCAGCTGCAAGAAATTTGATCTCAGTCTTTCCAGAAACGTTTGTCACACTGAAATGAGGGACCATCAAGTAAAGGGGATGATGTGCTTTAACTGTTTATCTAATGTATCTGAAAATAAATTGAAACTGACAATCCGCACTTTTACATTATAGTCCTTAAAGTGCCAGTTCACATTCAATCAAGTGAATCAAGTCAAAACAAATGTGTTGCTGTCCAGTTACTTGTGGAGTTCACTGTATGCACATATTTGTTTTCCTTTATTGTCCTCCCTGCATGACAAAATAAATATTGTAATATTGTGTTAAAAACAAAATATGTTTTCATACCAATGTAAAAGAGACATCCCACAACCAAGGCCTAATCCCAACAAAACCTGAGGAGAATTGCCCATTAAAACATTGATTTTCCATATTTCATGTTTGTTTTTCTGACAGGCCTGTCCTATCCTCAGTTAGTTGCTGATAAAGGCCCTGGACACAGCAGACTGTGTGTGAGAGAAAGCCCTGCAGCAGGTTGGAGTGCCTCTTTGCCATGCCGCGTATAGATCTTGTGACACCCAACAGCTCTCCCTGACTCCACATTTAGGTTTCTAGTTCATGTCTAAGGGAATACCAGACACCCTATAGCAAACATTAACTCTGGTAATAGTTGGACTAGTCCTCTAGAAGTAGGGGTCAGGGATCAGAAATTGACGGCAATTTATTAATTTTGAATTTGAGCACCTGTTTGAAGCATATAAGCATTGGCTGCCAGGAATCTAAGGAATACTTAAGATTTGGCCTGGATTTCATTTTTGATATTAAACTGACCTAATGTATGGGTATGTGGATACCCAAATTACAGAATCGGCAAACTATTTGGGGACTGTACTATTAGGATAAGCAATACCCCAGTGTTTTTCTGATCATCTAATTGAATAAACAAAGTGATTATCCACAACCAGGAGGAACTTCACCATGAAAGACCTACCTACCTGATAATGTTCATCTCCTAAAACAGTGCAGATCCAGAGTCACTTGGTAAGTAGTTGTCCATGTCTTTCCGGACCAGTGATGAAACTACAGTGCTAATCTAAACTTCTTTTAAAAAGTTGTAATAGTGTCTCTAAGGTCCTACTTGTTGACTCGATAAATGACTGTATAAGTCACCACAGCTCGAACCCTCCTGTGCACCGTAAGCAGCATGAGCACAGATGACAACATTCCTTCTTGTAGAAAATTATAAAGCCCATTGCTTAAGAGGTGTTTCTTTCACAACTGACTGGCAGCTAAAGAGTCCAATGAGGAGGCAGGTTAGTCTTACATGTCATTGCTCTAAATATAATCCACCATGAAGGGAGTGGCTTTGTTGTCACTTTCGAGTTGGCCCTTGACTGTGTGGAAGGAGCATCAGACAAGGTAGACCCCTCCCTCAGTGACATGGAGTGTGTTGGCTATATGTTACACAGAGGATATCCAAACTAAATTCTGTTCATTCCACTTCAATCCTACATTTACAGCATCATGTTGCAGACAGCATGGTAGCAGTTGATCAGGGAAAATTTAAGCCTAGCAAGCCTGATCTCCTGTACAATGAAGTCTGGCATGGAGGGACTTCATCATACATATCATCATACTCACTCCATGCTGGAGAGATGACAAATTGATTGGTAAACAAGCTCAATTCAAACAGTGGTAGTTGATGTCCACTCCACTCAGTGAGGGGAATGACACAAAGGAGTGATAACTTGTTTTGAAAGGGTGGCACTTCAACCAGAACTAAACCAACCTCGTCATTATGGACTACTACTAATCAGCTACTATAAAGTTTTCAAGAGAAAGTGTCTGGTTGGAAGTCAGGACCAAGATACCCTACAAATAGTATGAATGTTGCCCATGCACAGTCATCACTTCATAAAGATACAAAATATCTCATCACAGACAGGAATAAGGGATTTGGGGGATATATCAGTAGTAGCAATATGCTTCTCATCAATCTAAGCTCTATAGATGGTGTGTGTTGACGTGTTCCAGAAAAAGAGAAGTGCCCTCTCGCTTGGCCACAGCAGGTCCAGCTGTCCGCCCGCACACACACCGACCCCTTACATGGCCAGGCTATTGATAAACCTGAAACTATGCTGTCTGCCCTTCAGGAGGAGAACTTAATTACATACTGTAGGCTGCCTGAGACATTTCCTCACAGGTGGCAGCACGGCTCACAGGACCTCCAACATCCAGAGCTAAAGATGGCTCGATGGCTAAATGCACGATGAGGTTTTGTTCAGCGGAGCGCTAAGGAGATGTAGAGCCATTTTTTCTCCCAGTCACACTACTGACAACTGAGGAGAATCAAAGAAACTGCTGTGTCTCTGTCGCTTCATCTGTTCACAGATAAATGCTGCTCTCTAGTGACTTGTGGTGTTACATGAACCATTTTCACTTGGTTAGAAGATCCTCTAAAAATGCAGTGGGACAATTTGAATCTGTTGTATTTTGGAACAAATCCTTGAGCATCTTATTGGACAATTCAACAAAACTGTATTAAATTGAAATGTACAAAAGCCATAGAAATTCTACACAAATCTCTTTGTCTTGTATAATCCTATTCCAGTGGCTCGAGACTAAATTATTCCAAAATACAGCTGATTCTTTTGGGATCTTCCTATTGAATGCCTAAAGGACTTTCTGACTATATGGTGACAAAATCTGGCAAAAAATTACACAACTGCAGAAACACTGGTCTATTTTATTCCAGTGCTTACAAACAATATATACACATTAAATGAAATATTGAAATATTATTATTGTATATGAAATATTGTTTCAAAAAGCAATTAATAACATGTTTAGAAATCATATACTGTCAATCATTGAACGAAAGGTTGGTTTAATAAATTTGAAAACAAAAAACTGTCTGCAATCCAAGTTTTATTTTTCTGTCAGGCTTTTGTTTCCATCTGAATGAAGGACTTAACCTTTAGAAAAGTCAGGGATCTGTATGAAAACAGACACACTGTACAGCTGAACATTATGCAGTGCAAAATGATCGGTGTGCTCTCCATGTAGCAGTATTACATCTCACTAATACTTACAGACAAGCCATGAATGTTTCATATAAATAGAATTCAAGTTCATTAGATTGAATTTGTTGCAACTTAGGCAAATACAAGGCATTTAATGTCACATTTAATGTAAATAATAAAAAATATTATAAATAAAAATGCTAGAAATATTACTATATACTATATTTAAAAAAAAACAAGTAACAGTGACAGACTTTATTCTATAATTTGGATTTTTAACTTGACCTTATTTAACTCATGGGTAACAATCAGTGTGAGATAAGAACCAAAAGTCACGTTTCAATTTAATATCTGCATCTCAATATCTTAAATCTTGATAATGAAAATACTCTCTTCATTACAATATAGGTTAACCAAAACAAGTCAATGGTAATGCAAGCCCATTATATGGTTGGCCAAAATATTGCTTCATAAAAGGTTACTAATTGATAATCATTTGGCCAAAACATTAAGCAATAATAGGCAACTATTTCAGTACAAAGTCCAATACAGTCTTTGGGTTTATAAGAGAATGTTGGGTTTATCAAGAGAATGGCATGAAATGTAACAAACTGATGAATACTTACTAAAGGAAAGCTTTCAAGTTTCACCTGGAGTGAAGGCAGTTCACAGAGATGTAGTTTTTCACTGTGTATTGCACACTTGTGTAGTGTAGTTTAGCTGAAAATAAAAATGTATGGTACCAGTGTGTATGGTGTGTGGTACCAGTGTGTATTGCTGTTGAATGGGTTTTCCTTTGAGTGGAGATAATGAGCCTTTGGATAAATCTTATGTCAAATTTCACTGGATATACTGAGTAACTTACTCACATTGGGAAAGCTACTTCATCCTAAAAGTTAAATTCCCCTCAAGCTGAATTAATGGCTGTTACCTGGATCTAAGGCCATTTCTCTTAGGTGGCACTTTAATGTCCTTTTTTGTGCCAGTATGAAATCCATGTGTTAGTTAGTAGGAGCAGAGCTTTTGTGCGATCCAAGCCCCCATGGTCGAGTCTCCAGCATTGTGCAAATGCCTACTGCAGGCCTTCCCCACCAGGAAGACCACTTCTGCAATGTTGAGCAGGATGCAAACCCCCGACACGGCCAGCATGAACACGGTGAAGACCGTCTTCTCCGTGGGCCTCGACACAAAGCAGTCCACCGTGTTGGGGCAGGGGTACGAGTCACACTTCACCAGACGGATCATCTTGTAGCCCGGGTAGATCATGTAAAACACGTACATGAAGGTGACTTCGAAGACGATGCGGAAGAACAGGCTGATGACGTACGTCCACCAGAGAGCCCCTGTGATCTTCATCTTCTGGGTCTTGATCTGCTCCAGGTCCTTGACGTTGGCCCGGCCGCTCAGCTTGTAGAGCTTCTTGTCTATGTGGCGGCGGTGGGCCACGTGCATCGCCACCAGCAGGGCCGGAGTGGAGACCAGGATGAGCTGGAGGGCCCACAGGCGGATGTGGGAGATGGGGAAGAAGTGGTCGTAGCAGACGCTGTTGCAGCCCGGCTGCTGGGTGTTGCAGGTGAAGCCGGACTTCTCGTCGCCCCACACGCTCTCCGCTGCCACCACCAGCACCAGGATGCGGAAAATGAAAAGGACAGAGAGCCAAATGCGGCCGATGCCTGTGGAGTGTCTGTTTACACCGCTGATGACAGCATAAAACGATGCCCAGTTCATCTTTGGTTCCGGGTCTGAAAGACAAAGATGCAACAAAACACAAACCAGTTGATCAGCATCTCAGAGAACATGGTGTTGAAAGTATTCTCCTATGAAATTAACAGAAACTTGTTGATGTAGCAATTATTATCACCATGTGATGTAATGATCCTAGGAAGTGAGGATAGTACAGTGCATCAAACCAGTAACAGTGTAAGATCTCCAAGCCAGAATTCATTTAAAGTTTGAAAAAATAAAAGTGTTTTAGCTCCCCTGTGCTAATCATCATTCATGTTCCTTTGTCCCACACATGCTTGAAATCCCAGTACATGAACGTGAGAGTTGTTACCAGGCTCAGCAGGAGGTGTAAGAGGCATAGGCAGCAATGTAGAGGACGCTGTTGACCCGCTGGTTTGGCATGGATGTGAATCCAGAGGAGAAACAAGCCTCTCTGCCCCCTCTGGAGGTTGGCAGGCCACTTAAGAGTGCAAGACTAAGGTCTGGCACAACGCGTCATGTGACATGCTTTCACAAGTGGCCATGTTGTGGCACGGCAAAAAAAAAAATTGGCATCTGCACAAAACTTGCAGCAGTGTCCATAATATTCTCTAATCCTTGGCAGTAAAATTGTCGGTGTATTTGACCCCATGTGCATTAGATAAGCTCTTATACTGGTTATAAGCTTAAAAATGATTGAAAAGGATATGTACAGTCTGTACTTTGTGAGCAGGGTGTAGCACAAATGCTGCTAAACATACAAACTTGAGGAACTACAAAATAACTATATTGGGTTATATGAGCATCAGAAAGCCACCAATATGTGCATTGATTTAGTGTTTATTTCTAGCAATATATATTTCCTGGAGTGACACAATTAATATGATCTATCACAATATCTGTAAAATCTTGTTAAGGAATTTCCCCAACTCTTCAGAGACGATTTGCATGCTAGTCAGATATAACAGTAAAGCACACCCACAACCAGACATATCACAGAAAGCCTGAAAATAAACTTTCTAGCATTTCTTTCTGGCAAACTTCACGTCCTGCTAATAAAATGAACCATAAAATCAATTTACCTTCAGATGTAGCTTGAAAAAAGCACGCCCAGAAACATTTACGTTGACATTAGAAGATTTTTTTTTTCATTAGTAACTGTGAACAAGAGTATCAGAGCACCATGACTTTGCATTGCTAATGATTTGTCTCACACTAGCCACTGCCCTGCACTGAAAGAGTCATATGCTTTTGTGTGGCATATTTGCATACAATAGCTCCATTTACCAGGCCCAAACAAAACGGCTTTTGAGTTCACATCAAACGTTTTAATTTCTGCCTACCCTAAGCCTAGGAATCTGTGTGGGGAGTCGAGTCTGTCGCCCGTTCCTTATTGTGCTGTGTTCTGGAAAGGAAGTGGAGGGTGTTTTTGACGCAATATTGAGTAAAATGTACAGGACTAAAACAAAGGATGCCCCATGAAATCTTAAAGATAAGAGGACAGGGGTTTATGATCATAATAACTTTATTATTGTTCCATGCTAGGAGGCAGTCAGTCCCTCATTCTTGACTGTGCTCCAGCTTCTCTCCTCAACCTTTACATCCAGAAGGCTGCGACCCGCCTGATATTCAACCATGTAATTCCACCAGTGGAAGATTTTGCTGAGCACATCCCTCCCTCACTCTGTGTACTCTATTTGTATTCTATTGGACCGGGTAGAGGCTGACGTAGCTGTCGTCTACCAGGGTGATGCATTTCTGGTTTTTGAATATTGAATAATCTCTTCAGTCTGAAGTGTTCAAGTGGCTCTACAAGGACTTTTGGTTTCTAAGTGCTATATATTTTTTTTTATATCAGAAGTTTCCTCACAAGTATGTTGTCATAAATTACTTAATGATGTTTCATACCTGCAAAATACAAATTACAAGACGCGCAAAAGTTAGTAAATACATGTTTCAATATAAAGGCTTTGGAAATGCTGCTCATCTTAGCCACAAACCAAATGTTAATAACTTGTTCTCTGGTGCTGTTAAGCCTTTCACTTCACTTAGACCTTTGAGGCAACCAAAATAAGTTCAATCAGTCTTTTATTTTCTTCTTTGGCTGCTACGAAAATACACTGACCTGTGAAAAATCTGAATCCACAAGCACAAGCACCTGGGGCAGGCTGATGAGTAAGTTATCTTCATACTCAGTTTTTTTTTAGTAATGTTAGAGTTTTGACAGCTCTAACATAAGAATGAACAGGCACACTGCTTCATGCTACTTGTTAGGTTTGTTAGAAGAAAGAAGAAAATCTGTGTGATTCTTTGAGTATGCTAAGTTTACATTCAGGTCACATTTAGATTATCTACCCGACCTGGGTGAAAAGTAGTGTAACTGCTGCATTGGTGTGACTGTGTATACGCTATATAGGTGAGAGAATTACAATCATTTTGAAATTTCAGTCAGATTGGGGACAGAGATTTTAGGTTGGATATTTGGTGCTTTCCTATGACAGCTGCTGAACTCAGTGACTTGTAGATCTGCATAAACTGACTGTCATCTTAATGTTGCTTAATGGCCTTTACTCTGTTAAAATGATGCAATGCGAGTCCAGCTTTCTGGGATGTGATTCACAATACTTGAGGCATTTAGCTTATATGTGACTGCGATACATTTTTCTCATCCTATTACATAGTATATTAATCATGTTATATTAATTATGATTAGTGCATTAATCACTAGTATTATCAAATATCTTAATGCAGCAGAAAGATAGGGATGAGTTCACATGTGCTGTTTCTGTGTGTGTGGGTGTTTCTCTTTCTCTCTCTCTCTCTCTCTCTCTCTCTCTCTCTCTCTCTCTCTCTCTCTCTCTCAGTGTGTGTGTGTGTGTGTGTGTGTATGTGTGTATGTAGGCCTCTACTATGGTCTCCCACTGTAGTCCAGTCTCAAGGATGACATCTGGAGGCCGTTAAAGCTTATTGCAGCACATTAGTAAATTATTGTCTGACTTGGGAGTGGTGAAAGCTTCACTGCTGACTTCAGTCCTGTGGTGGATGGCAGGCTACAATATAAGTGTTTTCCCACAACATCAGCAGTTTGTTCAGTAAGCCTAAGTATGGCTCTGAATTTTTCATGTGCATCACTTCAACTTGGTCCTCTCAGGCAAGAATTATCTCTCCAGATGTATCATAATAATGTAATGCATCACTTTATTGATCCCTGTAGGAGACCAATAAAAAGATTCCCCCCCCTCCACCATAGAGAGGTCAGAGGTCAAAGGTCAGCTACTGAACAATGACCCTGGAGCTGGCGGGGATATGGTCAGAACAATCATATATTTATATGGCATAAACATTTTCACAACTTAAAGGGTGATTTTTAGTTAATACATACATTCATTAGGCATTGATCAATATGTGATCAGAGGCATCAATAGACCCCTCAGGAAAAATCACTATAATATTCCTATAGGGGCTTTTTTTTAATTTTTTTTATCCCTAATGCTATCAGTATTATATTCTCATAGGGACTTTTGGTTTTGATGTGATATTTGTATCGTGTCCTTCTGAAATTTTTACAGGATTACTGTGGTTCTTTGTGGTAAGGGACATTACCGTGCTTGTGTAAACTGAGGTAATACAGCCTTAGCAACAAAGCACAGGTTATATAATGTGGTAGATTTGTTGTGTGCCAAACACACACCTGAACACACCCTGTCACATGACCTAACCCTTGTCCGGACTAATGACGTGGTTTTGACATTTACAGGCATCAGTACAAAGTGACAGTGCAGCCTCTCGATCCGTACAGCTGGAAACTCAACTGTCTGTCATGACCCTGCTTTATTAGACTGCAGTGCTTTTGATTTTTATTCTAGTTCAATAAAAATTGCGCCTAAAAGAAAGATGTAGTCTACAACAGTGGTTCTCAATGTGGGGTCCGGGGACCACCAGGGGTCCTTGAGGGGGTTCCAGGGGGTCCCCAGCAAATTGATGACTTGTTCAACTTCAGCATTATTTCATTTACAAGAAGTTAACACAATTAGAGAATGTAGAAAAAATTGTGTTTTGATCATAGTTTCTCTGTTATCTCTCTACCTACAATACAGACAGTCATGGAATTCTATACAAAATCATATCTAACAGTAAAAATATTCTCAGATCTGGGTTTGAGAGACAAAATCTCATCAAATGGGGGTCTGTGGCCCTAATGTGAACTAAATTAGGGGTCCTTGATATGAAAATAGTTGATAATCACTGGTCTACAACATGAAAAAGACAATCTAATTTACACGTTTCTTGTCAAATGCTGCCTTCAAGTGCTCCTCATGGGCTCCAACTTCCCAGTTCAAAAATAATATACCTTACAATAACGTACACACATAACGTACATAACATACTAATTATCTATGTAGAATGTGGGCAGCATGGTGGCTCAGTGGTTGGCACTGTCGCAAGAAGGTCGTGGTTTCTGCTATGACCCTGGATAGAAATAAGTGGGTATGGGAAATTAATGAATGAATATATAGAATGCTAAACACTAACATCTAATAAAATACATAACTTTTACCATCAATTGTTGATGCCTCCACCCCATTAATCTCACATTTCGGCAGCTCTGATATCACAGAAAATTCCCACTTTCCCAGTCGTTCCCAGTCGACCAATAAAGGCACGTTAATGAGTGCACAATTCATAATCATGGGGTTTTCGACAGCACTTGAATGCATCAATATGTACACAATTCATTTCACTGTGCAGCGAAGTCAGCAGAGCCTGTCCCTTTAAGAGGCTCCTGGGTGTGGAAAAAGGGATGTTTTTTGTGAGTCCATAGCCAGTTGGTTACGATCCGTTCCGTTTCGTCCTACGCTCCCTTCTGAAGATGTGGGACAAAAGGTTGTGAATTATTTCTGTTGATAACACAATACATGTTATCACCTACTCAATGAATTAAGAACATTTTATCATCGATACCGGTCAGTTGTTCCGTGTTTTCATCCAGCTAATTTCACGAAATCTAGGCAAAGACGGAAAGAAGTTTTGTGACAGTGTGCAACATTTTGGAATGGGACGTGTCCAAGCCCTTTCCAACCGCTCTTCTAATCACGACACCGCAACAAGGAAAAAGTGGCAAAGCGGAGTAGAATAAAATTACACCTAAAATACGCGTCAGGCGAGGAAAAGGAGACGTAAAATCATATTCAGCCTGTTTTTTGTTGAGTGCAATTCATTTTTGATCTCTGGCGGTTGCAGGCTGCCAGGGACAACATGGTTTCTGCTTTTGTGAAGAGATGGGACTGTGTAACTAAACGTGGACTCGCCTGAACTGATCAGAAATTAGCAGCATGCAATAGACAGGCTCAACTTCTGCGTCTCAGAAATTTAAAATTCACATTTCCTCCTGCCGCGAGGTTGTCACAGCCATGGGGCATCCTCCTCTCGAGTTCACTGACTGCTATCTGGACAGTCCGGAGTTCAGAGAGACACTTAAATGTTATGAAGTAGAGCTGGACAGAACAAGCAAATCCCTCAAAGAGGTGATAAAAGATGGCAACAGTGTCATCAATGCAATCAAGGGTAAGCATGTCCTGATCTAATCTCTATTGTTTTCATGTGAGTAGCCTAAGTCTTCTTGCACAGTGTGTGGTATAGTCTTGTGATGTGGTGGGAGAAGGGATGAGAGAGGTTCACATCACTGGGGCCTTTTCAGGGCCTAGGAATTATCCTAAATGTGGGTGGGTGGGTGGGAGAGGCACATTTAGGGAGGTGCTATAGGGAATGATCCCCTGGGAGAAGAAAATCACCCTGCTTTGAAAGGTCATGAAGATGTCCCATGGTGATATAGAGAATGCATTTATCACTGACAAGTTCTGTTTGGTTTTACCCCCCCAAAAAACATATTCTTTGCTTTTATCCATTTACTGTAACTCACTGCCTTTTCCTCTTCCTATCTCTCAGTATGCTCTTCATCCTCTCTCTGCTGCTGCTGGTCTTAGTAGTGTAGTGTTGGACCAGGCCCACTGATAGTATGGAGCAGAGCCAGTGACAGGATAGATGTCTGTGTATTTGGGTCAGTGTGTTGCACCCATGAGTGGAACAGTGTTTGTTTTGTCTGACCCACCAAGATACCATTCTGCTGTCCAAATCACCAGCGACGAGCTTTTCACCTCGGAGACAGAAACCGTCATTGTAGGTACTGTAGTGGTGCTGAGCGTCATATATTCAACCTCCATAATAGCCCGAGGTCACGAGCGCTTGTTGTTAGTATGTACTGTACTGACAGATATTCAAACTAATACAGTTTTTTTTTAGTTTTTTTTATCTTAATCCCTGTCTATGTAGGCCAGTGCCAGTTTTGCATTTCTACCATTGGATTGCCAAGTGTAGGTGTTGTTGTTGTTGTTGCTGTTGTTGTGGAACTATGCTTCCTCAACCTTACGCCTAGAAAATAATTAATTGTTGGTGTTATTAGTGAGTTCATGCCTCACAGTTCTGAATTTGCAAAGTGCCTTACAGGAAGACATAAACACAAGAGCAGTAAAATATAAAAGGAGGAGACAAACCAGGAAACACTATAGGTTAAAAGAAGGAAAAAATGACTATAAACATGTGTTGTAAGAAGTGATTTAAAAGATGATGCTGGATTTGCTCCCCCAAGTTCCTCAAGCAGCACATTCTTCAGTATTGATCAATCAGACAGGCACCATTTGTTTTCATTGTGTCTGACTGATCAATAATAAAAGCCAGCTGTAACAGAGATCATGGAGTCATACCATGATCTCTGTTACAGTATGTGGTAATACCACATACTGGCTGCCTTGCATGCTTTCTACTTTATCAAGAGGAAAAACATATGTAATGCGCAGGTATGAAATATGGCCTGTCTTGAACTCTAGACTATGTTGCTTAAACAGTTGAGATTCTGAGTTGGGCTGGATTCAGAACATTATATAAGAATTGGATATTGCCGTAGATTTCAGAGTATTAAATATACTAATTTCCAGGTACTTGTGACTTAGGAATTTGGAGCTTTGTTCAAATGTTTTGATAGGATCAACTCTGCTTTTTTATAGGCTACTCTTTGGCAGTGCAGAAGTTTTCCCAGACTCTCAGTGTGTTCCAGTTTGATTTCATTGGTGACTCCCTGACAGATGATGAGATTAACATCGGTAAGATCATATACACACTGTGGCAAATGCACACTTTGCATTTACTTCAGTATTAAGTCATGGTTACCACTTTCATTTCCCCAAACGTTCAGTTCAGAGCAATTCATGTGATAATATCAAGCAATTCACATAGGAGATGTAAACTTTACATTACATTGGGCACATTCCAGTGGATTCTTTCTGTGTATTTTCATATGCAATATTACAGAAAGTAGAGTGAATAAGTAGTGTAAAGTGAGAAGTACTCTGTAATGCTTTTAATGAAAACCTACCTACATAATGTGAATAGGTGTTGTTGTCTCCAAAGTGTAGCCTATACAACACAATGAAAATACAAAGAAAAATGTAATGCACCAAAATTATTGATATAACCTGATATAAATGAATCCAATAACTTTTGGCAACCAGCTGGTAATTTAGCACAATGTGAATGTTGTAGTATAAATAAGGAAACCAAATGTTATGGAAAGATAAAGACTTGATGAGACACAACCTAAGAGTGGGAAGTTAATACACATATTAATACACTGGAATAAATGTGTTGTATTTCTTTTTTTTTGGTGTTTCCAAGTGTATTTCCATCCCCATGTTGTTGAGTTGTTCTGTGTCACGCAGTTGGATCAAAATTTGCACACTCGGCTCTATATTCCATCTCTCTGTCTTTGTCCTCAGCTCAGTCTTTCCAGGAGTTTGCTGGTCTTCTCCAGGAAGTAGAGCATGACAGGATGATGATGGTGGGTTTATCAACTTCCTCCACACTGACTCTGCATCCTCTTTTTCCCTCATTAGGAAACCCATTAACCTTTCCTGCACTAATCATCAGATGTGCAGATTAAATTCATGCTATCTATCCTTTTTCACATAGCACCACCTGCTGTGGTAGTAAACACATTTTTGTCACTTTCTGACCATGGGAACAGACAGAGATGCACATGCACATATTTTTCTGTATTCTGTATTATTGTAGCTCCATCAGCTATTAATGCACATATGCATTCTGCTCGTTCTGTGCAGTAGATATCTTATCTCCCTCTGTACTCTGAATATATTTGATAAGGTGAATAGTTTTTTGCAGCTACACGCCTAGACACTTTCTGTGTGAATGTATGGCCTTCTGTAGACCAATAGTTAATGTGAAGACGACACATATTTTGCACATGTTGTATTTTTGCTGTGAATTCACATTTGTTTTCTTCATTTTCTCATTTGTTTCTCATTTGATACATATTGCATATATCTTGGCCTTCATTTTTTTCTTTCAGTATGTTCTCCTCGCTCATATATACTGAATATTTTCAAATATTTCATACATTTCTACTTAATATGTCCTAGTGTTGTAAATGGCAGTTGTGTTACATTTAAATACCGCCATTTGCTCTATTCTTATTTATATTGTACTTTATTTGCTGTTTGCTTCTGCAACAGCACAGTTTCCCCTCAGGCATAATTGAAGTTTGATCTTATTTTATCTCTCATCCGAACCAGATAAACAAAGACTCTCCTGGCTTCATTCTTCAGAAATCATGTCATGACTGAGTTCATTACTTGTTTGTGGTTGCTGTGTAGTTCCTGTTTGACTGGCATTTCTGGTTACAGATGTTTTTTTCAACATAGCTGGCATCTAATACATTTTGGTTGTCTTGGTGCTGAAGAGCAACATCTACTGGAGAGAAATCATTATAATATATTCAAGATATTATTTTTCAAAACTCATTTCATCAAGTTTCATCAAGCACATAAGCTAATTTGAACATCTATAAATGCAATATTAAGCAGTGTGTTATTGATATGGCAAGTTTATATGTGCATTTTGAAGTGTACAACAGTAACAACTGTTCCATGTTTCCCTGTTCAGGTCCAGAATTCCTTTGATCTGCTCATTAAGCCGTTGGAGAAGTTCCGAAAGGAGCAAATAGGAGTAACAAAAGTGAGTGTTTTTAATCATTTGTTTGCTCTCTAAGTGAAATATGGTCTATTTTTTGTGTATGGCTATCACCTTTTAAAGTTATCCATTTATTAAGCCAGCAGTGGAAGCAGTGCTCTGGTGTATTAACAACATGTGTCGTTTCATTTCATCACAGTTTGATCTATTTCTGTTGTGACAGTGCAATGGAGAGCCAAAGAATTGTAATGTAACATGTAACATCACCTCTCTGAGTTATATAGGCCACACTGAATATCATGGGCCACTTCTCCAAATCTTTTAACGCCCAAATGTTTCACAGTTGAGATGAACAATAATGTGCGCTTCTTCTCCCTTGACACGCCCTTTATTGTGTAAAGGCATTTGGTAGGAAGTAAATGAGTTCTAGCTGTGGAAAAAGCTCATAGGTTTCTGAGGGTTTCTGTAGGACGTTAACTTGCTTATTCAGCGTGGGATTCAGTCTCCTTTATGTTGGTGTACTGCTGATCAGCCAAGTTTTTTCCCCAGTATATTTATTTCTCAACTAGCCACTGTCTGTAATTGTGCTGCTGCGTTGAGTAGCAGTGCTTGAGTTTACATTTGTACCAAAGGGGGGGTAATGGTGTACCTGTTTTGGCTTGGTACAGGTGCATAAGTGTAACGATAGAGTTTAGTTTATTAAGTTAAGAAAATTAAGTAAAAACAAAATGTTGTGAGTGTTCTTAAAAGAAAGCAGTGTTTAAATGGAGGTAACAATAGTGAAAGTGATGCAGTAAAACTAAAAGACTACTGTGCAATGAAGCAGAAGTTAAGTGTTGTTGTTGTGTTGAGGAACAGCTCTTGCTTGCCATAGGAGGACACTGTTATATATCAAGATATGACAGATAAATCTTAATACTTTGACACTCTGATTTAATCGCATTGTAATCTCATTGCATCACAATTACATATCTTCCCTTTAGGAAAAGAGGAAGAAGTTCGAGAAAGAGAGTGAAAAATATCACTCTCAATTAGATAAACACCTGAATCTTTCTGCCAAGAAGAAAGAGAGTCAGCTTCAAGAGGTTGGTTAAAGTATAACAAATATTTCTCATCAACGATATAAGAAAAGCTCAAAATTCACTGCCAAATATGTCACTTTTTAAAAAAAATCTCTTTTCTCCACTGTAGGCTGACGAGCTCCTAGACAAAGAGCGAGTGAACTTCTACGAATCCTCAGTGGAGTATGTATACCAGATCCATCAGGTGCAGGACAGGAAGAAGTTTGATGTGGTGGAGCCTGTGAGTGTGTTTCTGTGGTCTCCTGCTCTTCCTGTTTGCTGCCAGGCAATTGTAACATAAAAAAAATGTGTTATGACAGACTCAAAAATAGATTGTTCATGACAGTTCAAACATACAGGATATGGTCAAAACAAAGGAAACATAAAGCATAAAGTTCTGCCACCATTACTCAGAGATTTCTTTATGGTGGTGGCTCCTTTTTGACCATACTCCAAATATATAACTGTATTCATAAGTCTATAATTCATGCTTTGGTTGGACAGGTCCTGGCATTTCTTCACAGCATTCTCACCCTCAATAACCTGACTGTGGAGATGACTCAGGACTTCATGCCTTACAAACAAGAACTGCAGCTCAGCTTGCAGAATGTAAGTGGTGTTGTCCGCAACAAATGATGCCATTACTGACATTTAAGAAGCTTTAATTGGACTTGGATCTTAAAGTGCTGTGTGGGGGGTTTTGTGTGCAGACTAGGAACCACTATGAGAGCACTCGGGAGGAGATGGAGGAGCTGATGAAGAGAATGAAACACCCGTCCCAAACGTGTAAAATCCACAGTCAGCTCACTATGGAGGGTTACCTGTACTGTCAGGAGAAGTGTGAGTGCACCAGCTGTTCACGCATACTGTATGTATTGTTTGCGTGTATTCCTATTGACGTGGCCTGTCTTACCTTTGTCTCTAAAGGGGCGTTGGGTGTGTCATGGGTCAAGTACTATTGCAAGTATCACAAAGACGGCAGACTGTTGGTCATGGTGCCTTGTGAACAGAAACCTACAACTAAACAGGTACTTAACTCAAAAGAAACTTTTCTTTTTCATCATATCACCCACTGAGGGCCATAGACTGCAAACTTACAATGTAAATCTGTGTCCCTGTAATTATTTTGACACCTATCTATAAGCAATTTATTTATGTATAGTTCCTTAGACTGCTTTCCCTTTTAATGAGCTGCTCTACACATCTTTATTTTCCTCTCTCTCACATGCTGTTGTTCTCTCTTTCCCGCACATACTCACCACTTTCCAACTCTGTTTGATTGTTTTCTCCTTCCAGGGCCCCACAGAACTGACACTTAAATCCTGCATCCGCCGGAAGACAGAATCCATAGACAAGCGCTTCTGCTTTGACGTTGAAACTAATGAGAGGTTAGTCGCAAACAAAACGAAGAAACTGTGAGATGAAGCAACATGAATGCCTTGTGGGGATAAACAGGTTTAAGCAGCGAGGTGAACAGGTGGTCTACAAGGACAGAGTGTGAGGGCAAACTGGACTGTAGCCCAAACAATCCCTCAGTAACAGGCTTGTGCTGGAAACAGATGGCAAACTCAGTCATTTCATGGAGGGAACACAATGAATTCATATTTATATAGGCAGGCCATTCAGTACAAATTGCACTTGAGGCAAAGGTTGCTATGTCATATTCAGGGATTGTTTCTTGAAATCTGTGAAAACACTTGCATTTTGCTTGGGTATTTTAAAAGTTTAAAAAGTGCTTGAAATATGCATTAAGTGCTTGAAAGTGTTTCTCTGAACAGCTAATGTGTGCCAGTGTTTGAACATTACCAGCACCATAATCAGACGTCTGCAGTCTGATAAAGTAAAGATGGCAGGGCTGTCTAGTATTTAGTGAGACTGTTTTGCAATCGAAACTCTTTGAACCCAGGTTCAAGATGTTTCAAGCTGCTGAAGCAAGACACTGAATTCCCACCAGAGCTAGGTGCTGTTCTGTAGCTCACCCTGACCTTTAACCTTCCTGGAGGGAACAAGTGAATAGAGAATGCTGCTACAGGGATCAATAATACATCACATTATTATCAATAAACTCACTGCTGCTGTAATTGGCCAGTGAACTCTCTGCCCCTCCTATCACTGATCGTTGCATTGCTAAGATTTGTTTTCAGCACAGGTTACACAACATGTTTCCGGCATTAGAGTTTTGATTGACCTTTTTTAGTGTTGTTAGGTGTATTGACATGCAAGAGCTTTGAAACAAAGCAGTAAAAGCATAAAAGCTCACCCACACCCAAAAACGAAGCATAGAAACACATTTGGTGCTTCTCTGCTAAGAATAGGGAGCTCCCATAGATATCAGGGTTCCCTATTTAATCGTTATAGTTGATAGCTCAAAAAGTTGAGAAAAAGTTGTCGATAGTCGGTTGAGGAGTGCAGTTGGCAGGAAGAACGATAAACTCGTAGCACAGTTTTTATAGTTAACAATTGAGTAGCCTACTAGCTCCAAAATTTGGCAGAGTCTGTTGTTGCTTCTGCAGTAGACCTGGAAGATGTGTTCATCATCTCTATCTGCTTGTCATGTTTGTCTCCATTTTCAACCTCAGTGAGTCTCAGAAGGGATTTAATCAAGTTAACTAAAGCTTCAACAGTTCAGTTCAGTATTATTCAGTATTATTATTGAACGGCCTTGTATATCTTTAATTGCTGTCTCCGTCATGTAATTCCTATACCGACTTAAGGAAAAAGCTATTTCTATCACAATCAAATTAAATGTTTGGAGTCTGATGAAAAGTTTGCTGATATGAAAGGCTTGAAAATATGTATAAATACAGGAGGTAGAAAAAATAATGGAAAAATCTAACAATACTGTATATGAATATAAAGTAACAAATAAGGAGTAGGGCCTCCTTTTGCCTTCTAAACAGGCTTCACTCCTCCTTGGCCTGCTGTCATAGTTCAGTTCAGTCCTGAACTGTGTGTAGTTCAATTGGACCTTAGAAGGAAAGCCTCCAGCTGTTTGAGAGATGAAGGAGGTGGAAATCTATTTTGTGTGCTCCAGAACTTCCCCTGAAGGTTTGATGATGTTTAGATCTGCCGATTGGGGAAGCTACTCTTGAATTTGTGTAGCAGTGTGTATGGGGTCATCTTGAAATATGGGGGTAACAGACATCAGGCATGTAGACATCCTTGGGCTTTCTCCAAACATAAAGCCATCTAACTTACTATTAACTTAACCATTACTTTTTTCCAATACTCAGAGTTTCAGGTTTTATGCTCCTTACACCAGGTCATGCGTCTTTGTTTGTTGCCGTTGGATACACATGGTTTCTGAATGGCAGCTCTGTCATAAATACCCACAATGTGAAGCTCATGATGTTCAGTTTTTCTTGAGACTGTGTCACAGAAGTGTTGATTCAGTTCTGTGGTCGTTTTTTAGGCTGCAGTTTTGTGATGTTTAGAAACTGTGAGCTTCAACTTGCAATCACTGTTCCTCTTTGCCGATACAGTTTGTCCATGTTTGGCAAATGCTGTCATGATTTTCGAAACAGAATAATTTTTGCAGTGGCTGTGACCATAGCACCTGCAATTTAGCCTCTTTGGAAATCTGTTAGATGACTTATGTTGCTTTGAAAACTCACATATAAACTCTAAAATCTCTTTTAAAGCAGACTCACCTGTGTAGCTGACTTTGTAATTGTGATTTAGTTACGTTAAAGTTAAAGCCCATTTTCTTGTGGTGTTTCTGGTATTTTGTCTGCCTCCTTTAGCTTGAAAAATGCTTAAATTTGACATTTGAAAAGTTGTATGATCCTTGAATATTAGAAGCGTAATCGTTCCGAATGGTTGAATGCTGAAGCAGTAAATCACGCTGCATGTGAATAATCTAATTGCAACCTTTTCCTTTTCAATGACATTTGTTACTGTTGCCATAGAAACACACCCGTCACTTTCCAGGCTCTTTCGGAGGGAAACAGGAAGTTGTGGATGGAGGCCATGGATGGAAAAGAGCCTGTGAGTTTATTATTTTTATTTTTATTTCATCTATTAGAATTATTGTTCTCCTAGATATTAGTCCTCTTCTTAACAAAACTGTTCTCCCATCAGAATGAATGCAAAAAGATGTCAGTGAGTGTGAGTCAGTTACCTACAAGGGGTGTTGATGGCTAATGTCAAATATAAAAACTCCCACACCTTTTGACTTAAAGAAAATAGAAAAATAAAGTATATTTTTTTGTAAGACTTGTATGGAGTTTTTTCAGCTTCTTGACCAACCGCACCAAATTATATATATTTTATCCTCACAAAATCAATCTAAGCAAGTATTAATACCTCAAAAACCTGGACCAAATTAGAGCATAAATTGGTGTTTAATGTACTAATGTACTAATTTATGTTTTTAAGAAAACTATAGCATGGCTGTGCTGTTATTTCCAAATCCACTGTGTGTGAGTTATGACAGCTCAGATGTGAAGTTTGTTAATGAAGGAGCTAGTAGCCCTGTCATGTTATGGCTCCTTAATTAAATATGGTATGGGAGATAGCTGTGAAACTTGTTATGCACATTAGGGCCTCCATCAGTGTATGGCTAAATGGTGACACCTGGTTAGTAATAGCAGCTTGTTGAAAAAAGCTGAACATTTCAGCTCAGGGCCTCAGAATGTCACAGACAGAAATTGCTGACTGCGATATCCCAAAAGGTTTCAGAATAGACTTGCTGGTAGGAGGCTCTGGCATTGCATTCAGCAGTTTTGAGGCTATGAAAGTTGCTTTACTACTTCTTTCATATGTGGGCATTTTGGGTATAGAGTTCTGAATACAAAATACTTGATAAATCAGTGCAGGATATATGGTTCAGTAATGGATGTCATGTGAGCCCAGGTACTGAGGCGTTGATGAGAAAATAAATGGTCGCTCTGCCGCCAGAGGATGTGAAAATAACAGAAGGCACGCTTTTCAGTGCCTCTTCCTGCGCAACTTCCCCACTGACTTCTGTAAAGTGAAAATTTCACAAGACCCTCTGCACACACTTTGCCCAAATATTCTGAAGCAAAGCCCAAAAATCCACTGCACCGTCCCACTGCCAGGCAGACTCTCTGCGCTTTCATGTAGGCCAAGGATCAGCTCTATCAGATCCACACAGACGTTGCTGCCGTTATTTTAAAATGATCTGCTTCTGCCATGCCAACTCTGTCAACTTGTGTTCAGCTCTGAATGTCCGTCAGCCTTTGAAAAAGCTGGAGTGTAAAGTTTGATAGTGCTTCTACTTTTGAATACTATTACCATTTGTTCACATTATATATGGGAACTTTAGGGCCATTATACAGTACACCATCTATGCAACCTGTTAACCCTGTGAATCTTCTTCAACTTAATATATTCTGTACTTTCTGAAACTTCTTCGTCCTCGGTGCATCCTTCATCACTTGAAACGTCCTCGTCCTCTGCTGTCTCTCTGCTGATCTCTACTCTCAATTTCTAAATCCCTCAAATCAAGCACTTTACCCTGGAAGCTCGAGGGATTTTTTGTACTTTTAATGTACAGCGGTAAATTCTTCTTCTTTGTCACTCTAGAAAATATAATTTCCCCATCATACACCATCATAAACCTTGGAAGATACACATTGGCAATAATTTCAGTGGTCCTTTGCCCATCAAAATCCCCATGTCTTGAAAAATAGCTCTGGTAGGCACATGAAGCTGTGCAGAGAGCCATCGATGGGCCATACTGACCCCAGTCTCAACAGGGAGCCAGCTGCTGGTGTCTTTTCCTCCTGGAGCCATTTCAACCCTGATCAGTTGGCTTACCCCTAGTTCTTGGTCATGCCTCCAAACCAAGAAGTGGTTAACATGCATGAACCCGTATGACGTTTGCCAAAACAACAAATGTTATTCCAAATATCACTTAACAGTTCCCTTTTCTGTACACCCAAGCAACAGAATATTTTGGCAACCAACTTTTTAGGCACTGAAATGAAAATAATCCTGCCAACGGTGGAAACAAGTGTTTTTTTCAATTAGTCTTTTTTTCAGTTTGCATATATAGCCCGTATCTTTCAGTATTAAAACATAAAGCTCATACTGTTATAGCTAGCCTGTGATTTTATTTCATTGTGTTAGAATTAGGGTTGCAAAATTCCGGGAATTTTCAAAGTTGGAAACTTTCCATGGGAATTAACGGGAATTTATGGGAATAAACGGGAATAAACCAGGAATTGTTACAGTCTTGACAGACAACAATTTGTAGTTTCAAACAGATGGACATTGGATTGGGCGATAATAGCGTGGTCTCCAGCAGCACTCCATTCTTGGGTCAGTGGTTTTCCTGGTCTATAACATTGACTTAGTTGCTGTTGTGGACAGCAGGGTGGGGTGGTGATGCTTCAGCTGGACGGCCTGGGCTCAATCTCCTCTGACAACAAGCATCCGCCCTGCCGTGTCCTTGAACGAGATGCTGAATCCCTCCCAGATCTCCCAGTGGAGAGGGGCAAGCAGAAAGACACATTTCTCCTTTAGAAATCAAAGGAATTAAAATAAATCAGCTACTCATGGGGAACATATGACAAAACTTTAATATAAAAAAACAACATGTTTGATGCCATCTGATTGGTCTGTGGGCTCTAGCTCTATATTTTGATGCTATTGAATGTATTTATTGTTCAATAGCATCAATTCTGTAACACTGATGAAGGCTGTATGCAGCGGAAACACATTGATTTTAATATTGGAACTTTGTCAAATTGTTAGTCTTTTCATTCCTTTGGTTCTTTTTGATTCATGCACCTTGTTGGAGCTGCATTAGGGATCAATAAAGTTTCAAAAAAGAAATCATCCATACATGCTCCATAAGTGATCCTCTTTTGTCAGATGATACAAACTTGATTTTGTCCCATGAATATTTCTCTTCACTTATAGCTGAAACAAGTACTTGCTTGTGTACTGCCATCACGTTAACAGCAAAAAACAGAGCCTGACCATACAGTGGAAAAGTGGAATTAGTTTAATCAACCAGATTCCTGGGAGTCATGATTGATCGAACTGGATTAGAGCTGGAAAATCTTTTGGTATATCATTCAGTTCAGACACGTCCCCTAACTTTATTATATTGTAATCTGGTTTACCTTTATACATATCAACCAGAAACCTTCCTTCCTTTAACCTGCACACCTTACTGTCAATTGAACACACAAGTTCACACTCACAACACACGCTTAAAAACCGGATTTTGGACGAGACCAGTTTTCAGTTAGACCCAGAAGATTTTGACTGTGGAATAGTTGCATTCACATTGGCAGTGAATCTGCATTGCATGCTTCAAGTTTTCCTCCAGTAACACAATACACACATTCTGTCTCCTCCTCCTCTCTTTCTCTCCTTAAACACACGCACATGTATTTGTGTTTCATTGTCTCACCCACACTTGACATTTCTTCTCTCCTTTGTTCAATTTTTATTATTTGAATGTGCGCATAAACCAAACCTACACTGGAACATGTGTCTGTTTTCCCCATAAATTACCCCGGATACCGTCACTGTGTCCGTGAAGTCGGCCTCCTATTGACTATCAGCGCAGCAGCTTCGTGTCTTGGTGCTATCATTAAGTGTTTTTTTGGCTCTCATCTTTAGCTTTGAGCGAGACTTGCTGATGTTCATTAATCATACCAAACTGCTCAAGATCACAGGAATAAGAGAAAATTTGATGAATTCTGTTTTCCACAAGTCCCACAGTCCTCACTTTCCTTTTACATTGTTTTCTTTTTAGATCTATCACTCCCCAATTCACAAGCAAGCTGAAAGTAAGTCAGTCATCATTACCCTCACAGTCTCAACTTATGGTTTATTTCATTGTTGTGTGTCAGTCTACACCACATTATTGACCACCACATATTGAATGTATCTGTATTTATGTTTTTACTATGAACAGTATTGTTTAAAAACGATTCTTTGCTGTTAAATTTGCTTATTTTTGCTTCTTTTCATCCTCATAGTGGAACTGAATGAAATCGGATTCAAGTTTGTGCGAAAGTGCATCAACTATGTTGAAACAAAAGGTAAAGGACGTCTCATCAAATATTGCTTCATCCCAGCTGTCTCCAGGTCTGTTAGTTTGCTTATTTGCCTTAAGGGGGCACAGTTGAGTCATAGGTTGTGTGTTGATGCCACTCTTGCATTCTGCATGAACTCTTGGGGAAAATAATTGGAATGTCGCTCATTATAATGCTGAGTCATGGTAGTGAACTTCAGTTTGTGTAGAATTTTAATTACCACATCTTACCTTATATCATCGATTAATTTCCGCACACACGTATAAGGTTTGGGCAAATGTTTCTCAAGCAGAGTGATTTACAACTGCTGTTCCACAAGAGATTTGCATGGAGGAGCAAGTCATTTTTAGGGGTGTAATTTGATACCTTAAGCGCTGAATGTTGTACAGCCTGAAATTTAGTAGTTTAATGAGGCATTCGATATCTGGAAGGAACATCTGTATTTTAACTACTTATACAGACACTGAGGAAGAGCATGCGGTACATTTCCATTGCTGTGTATTTCTCCAGTATACACTCCCCCCCTTTTTTTCCTCCCCCACTCCTCTTTCCAGGAGTCACACAAGAAGGAGTGTACAGAACAGTTGGCAGCAACATCCAAGTGCAGAAGCTTTTAAATGCCTTCTTTGGTAAGGAAATCTGTCCCCCCTTTCATTGACTGTGCTCCTCAATTAGACTTGTCTACCTGAGAATATTACATTAAGTTAAATATCATTTGTAATTATTGCAATATTTGCAAATATTCTGGCATCTTTATTGCCATTTTTTGGAATTCAATATTATGACTATCTAGCCTCACTTTTCATACCTGTTTAGATTTTTCTGTCTTACTCTGATTTGAAGCAGATTATTTAAAAATTCTTTGCACATAAGATAGCCAGTTACTTTCACCAGAGTCAAGACACTTCCCTCATAAGCTGTTTACAAGGGATTCAACATAAACGGTGTTTAGTATTTTTCTAATTGTTTGTTTTTGATCTCCTCCTTCATAGACCCAACATGCCCAGGAGACGTGGATTTCCACAGCAGTGACTGGGACATTAAAACCATCACAAGTGCCATGAAGTTTTATCTCAGGTGTGTTTTGTGTGTGGATTGGGGAAACATAAGGTACTTTATTTTCCTCATCTAACTTTATGTCTCCATTTTGATGCTGGGGATCAGGTTTGGTCTTCCTTGCTGAAAACTGCCTTGTGGCCAGCAAATTCCTGGTGTACCTGTTGTACTCGGAAAATAAACGCATTTCTGATTGAGTTGAATGTGATCCACATCGGCCGGCCAGTTGAGTTTATGTAAGCCTCCTGACCAGATGGGTATTTCAGAGAGCGGGATTTACTAGATTGAGATTGAACTCAAACGTCTCATTCAATTTTTAATTTTCCATTCCACATTCCCCGCCCAAATTGGACCAGGCTCATCAGTCTTGGTACGAGAACATGCAGCCTGACAGCTGACACTGCCAGTGCACTAGTGATATTTGCTTATAAAAGGAAGTGGTGCTGCTACCAGCTTCCTCTTTGTGGACACTGCGTTTTCAGTTCAACATACAGCAGCAAGAAGGTAAAAATTGAGGTGTCAGATGACTCTTTCTGCAGTATTACTTGCAAGTTTCCTCTTTACATTTAATTCATATGTTTAAGTTGCCCGCAAACTTTTTCAGCCCCTGCCATTTTTCCTTTGAAAGTCAGGATTATGAGTTACACTGTAGTGTTTTTATCAGCTGTGTTTGCCTGTAGCAGCTAAAAAAAAATCTTGTCCTCTCAATCATGATTAGTCAAAACATGACATCATATTTCTGAAATACTCAAAAGTACCACTATAGGCCGCTCCCCCTTCCAAAAAACTCCCCTTGAAGTTGAGGAGTTATTGTGATAAAACTTAGGTTATCATGTTTGAATGTTATTCTTGTGCTTCATCTTGATGTGTGTGTGAAGTTATTTGTGGACCCCATTACAACTGATCATAATAGCTAGTGTCAGAAAACCTTTAAAGGGGTATAATTAAATAATTAAAATAATTGCAGATTGGGTGATGCTGAAGATATACTTGCAGTTTTCCATGAAATAATGCATGAAATTGGCTTCAACTAAAAAGTTTAAGAGAAAGCAACAGTAAATTACGCCCCCCTTGAAGATTTCAAAACTACATTTTGTTGAGAGATTAATTAATGAAAATATTAGAAACTTCATTAAAGAAACGTCAGAAAATTAAACAAATCGGTAGAGCCAAATATTCCTGAAGTCATGTAAGAAAAATCTAAACTTGATGTATATTTTGGATTAAATGTGATGAAACACTAAGGTTGTCTAAATACGTTTGCTGTCCTCCAGCAATTCAAGCCACAAGATAGCAAGCATATTGATCATTGTCAGTTTCCTGTGATGGTAGAAAAAGGGATTTTCCAGGGAGTTGGAAATACACCGACTGTGAGCTGACTGCATCGACCTTCGCTCCAATCGGGATTTTGGCAACTAAAATGATCTGATGCTTACTCTTTAACTAAAAGTCAGGATGGGTACTTTTAAAACTCAGTCCATCAGATGAATGAGCTGTGTTTTATTCATTTTTGAGGACATTTGTGTGCTATTCTTTCAGTTTTTGATAACTATACAATTTAGTCCAATTTATACACAATAATTTAAATAGGATTATCATCATCCTCTACATTCCTGGTTAACCATCATTTAAAATTGCGTACATTTTTTTCTTTAACAGTCTTCAAACCAAAATGCCTCGGTAACCTGATCAATAGCAGTGAATTGCAGTTATTTTTGTTTCTTTCTGCTATCCTGTTACATAAAATGGTTACGCCTCATTCCTGTGAGCAAATTGTCTACACATGCTCAACAGACAAGAAATTTGTGTTTACAATGCAGAACGAACCTCTGCAAGGGTTTTACAACCAGTTTCTGTTGCAAGCACCAGTTCCTTTTCATCATACACAGTAATCCTGTGATCATACAACCTGGTTCCATGGCCTGAACAAGATTTTCTGCCATTTGAAATACTTTGTGATAAGGCCCCTCCGCCCTCGTGTCCAAGTCCGGCTTTTGACTTCTCTCCACTAACTCTCATGATTTATTCATAGGCTGTCAGCCGGCTCTTAAAGGAATACGCTCTCAGGCCGAGCAGCTGTTGAACTCTTACTCAGCGGTGTTAAATCTTTTTTTTTGTTTGGGAAGAAAATAATAATGAATAATATAATAATAATAATAATATAATATGTGAGCCCCTCCACACTGAGGTTAGGCTCGGCGACAGAGCAGCGCTCCTCGAGAGTGTCTTGCTCAAGGACACTGCAGCAGGGTGGATGCTCACTAACAGGGGGCTTGAACCTGGGTCCCATGGGTGAGGGACGGTCTGTCTACCTACTAGACCTCCCTGCTGGAGATACTGGACAAAAGAGTCCTAAAATGAACTATACACCATGAGCCATGCTTGTGGCTCTCATTTTATTTGCTTATGTAACCAGAGTGCGCTGTTTTTTGCCAGTGTTGTGTTTGATGTGGTGAGTTAAATTACACTGTGGTCTTCATGTTTAAAAGATTGTTTGTGTTTGTCCGCAGGAGTCTGTCTGAGCCTCTGATGACCTACGGTCTACACAGAGACCTAATTTTAGCTGCAAGTAAGACATGTTTTGGAAAAACCCTGCTCTGAGTTTGCCAAGTTTTATTTGTGCCCAACTTAATAAAAAGTCACTATGTTTATGTCTTTGGCCCCATTTACAACGTGCGTCTTGTATCTAGACATGATACATTTAGATGTGGCATTATAAATGTGTCTCAAGTGTCTGCATAGAATCTGACTGGTGTTTACTGCACAAAATGTGTCATCAGCATCACAACATTCCCTTGCAAAACTTGTCTGCAGCATCTCTCAGGCATTAGAAAGGTTGCAACTCCACATGCACTTTAGATTCAAATTTGACCTTGCCCATTAGCATACAATGGGGAAAGAATTGGTTCTCAGTTGTTCACATTTACATTCATGTTGCACTTCTGCAAGTCTACATGATTTCTTATTGCAAAGATGAGGACAAATACCAAAATAATCAGTGTTGCACAGCATGTACTACTTATCTTAACTTATTTTTCCTTGTATGGTCATACATGCATAGAAAACAGTTTATACTTGGTTTTAATGAGGCTACAAACTATTTCTGATCACCTCACCTTAACTTTCACTGCATAAACACCTGGAAAAAAGAAGGGATGCCAGGGATAAAAGGCGTCTATTCATCCATCTACTGGAGGAGTTTCCTTAGATTTAGCGGGGAATCCAGCTAAGCTCCTAAAGTGGCTTTAGATTGTAACACATGCCAGGATTTAATATTGAGAACCAAATGAAAGGTTATTTACTTCCACACTGTGGTCTACAAATGGTTTCTTTATAGTCTCGAGTCGATTCATTGTGCATTAATACTACATCAGTATGGGTTCAGCAGTTCAACAGGCTGAAAGAGGAGAGAAAATCCTCCTACGTCTTCTCCGCACTGTAAATGAAATCTGAACCCGCCTTCTCCTTTTTCTGTCACACAGCATCTATGTAAAAAAAGAAAAACAAATGAGTATAATAGCATCAGCCTCGTTCTTTCAAGACATCTTAGGTCTCTCAGACAACCGGTGGCTTCAGTTTCTTGGAAATGTCTGTCATATGTTTAGTGGGGTTTCCCATCATCCTGCCTCATAACTTTGGCTTGACACATGCTTTTATTACTCTGAACCCATCGTCACAGTGTGGGTGTGCACAACTCTGTGTTGTGATTGAACATCTCATGATTATATGACGACCATATAATTTATTTTTGTACTCAACACTAATCCTCTTAAGTGAGACGCGCTTCCTTGTCCCCAGCACATATGGTGGTATTAGTTTCAAATTACACCACAAAGACGCAAAACAAAACCTATGAAAAAGACTATGAACATTTCAGTAAATCATGTATTCATGTAATCATGTATGTTTATTGCAAGAGCATTTATTAGATGGGACTAAAAATACTATACTTCTACTTTCTGACCTAAATTATTTATTTATAAATGTTAAGTGATTTTGAAGCCAGTGACCACATCTTTATCACTTCAAGAATTAATTTTCGCTTGCCATATCTCTCTTGTGTTACGTGTTTATAATTTACAGTACATACATATACATATTGCGTGCTCTGTATGTATGCCATTTAAGCAAATCTTCTGTTTTGTTTGTATTATAGAGTCAGATAATCCGGACTTTCGACTCAGCGAAATTCATTCACTTACCTACAAACTACCAGAGAAGAATCGGGAGATGCTAGAAGTGCTGATTCAACACTTGGTCAAGTAAGGGCTAACTCTCTCTCAACGACCCACTGTTACGATGTGCTGTAGCTTTTCCTCCTGAGTGATGCTGCTCCTGAATGACCCACTGTGTTCTTGTTTTGGCAGTCTGTGTTAATGTGATAATATTTCTGTGAAGTATTGTAAAACACCTCTAGGTATTTTGGAATATAGCACCTATAACTATCTTTCAGAAATAAGCCGTTAATAATAATATTGAGCTTACTTATTATTCGTTCCTAAATTACATATTTTGCTTTTGAAAGCAGGAAAAGTTAAATCTTTTATAAATTAATGCGTAAATCATTTTTAACTGTCTATGGTCTACATGTTAGTCACATTTCGGCTCAACCCAACTTGATATTTGTCGACAGTGTTTGCAGCCACAGCCAGGAAAACCTAATGACCCCGTCGAACATGGGGGTAATCTTTGGACCCACGCTGATGAGAGCAAAGGAGGAGACTGTGGCGGCCATGTTGGATATTAAGTTCCAGAATATTGTCATTGAGATTCTGATCGAGGGCTCCCAAAAGGTACATTTTCAGCTCAGATTACCTGTTCCTCCCATGTCCAAGACAACAAACTTAAATCTTATCAAACAGACAAACTCTTTGAATTACATTTGATTTGAATGATAGGAATCTGGTTCTAAATCTGTTTATTATTTTAAAAAAACAAACACATTTATATATTTTTTATTTTACATTGTGGACAGTGATGACAGTGTTTTGTTACCACACAAAAGTCAAGTCACAAATGTCCTTAGTCGTTTTGTTAAAATCACTCTACAACAGTAACAATCATTTTAAATCTTTTTTTCTACTTTTATTTATGCAAGTTTTTTCATTTGGTTGAGTAAACTGAGCAAACAGCAGTATGTATTTTAGTGACTGAACAAACTGTCATTGGTGTGATCACAGATCTTCAGTGTTATGCCAGAAGACAGCACCGCCCCGCCTGTCCCTCCTCCGCGCATCACGCCGAGGAAACGCCAACCAATCACAATTTCCAAGCGGCCGCCCAGAGTCTACCAAGCTCTTAATCAGGACCAGTTACACAGCACAGAGAGTAATTATCAGCCTCTTCTGGCCTAATCATCCTCATCATCATCAACATTATAGCCCTCTTGTCTGTTGGATGTACGGTAGTTTATTTTCAAGATATTTTTAAGAATTTTGCAAGAAGATGTATATTACAACACACCTTCCATGTCACCTAGCTTTTCACTTAGGAGTTTTTTGTCAGTGAAATTCAGTTTATTTTGTTGCAGCAACTACTTCCTTCTTACTTCCTACTTGCCTCAAGCTAGATCATGTTATTTCTATCTTTATAAACCCCTTGGTTAAGTGGGTGTGACCCAGTCCTCTCATACACTGTGGCAGAGAGATTTGGAACACCTGCAACTTGTCCTCCCTGCATTGTGTGATATTTTATTTATTGCGCTGAAGTTACTGGTTGGTATAGCCAAATAACCAGCTCTGCATGGCTTGACGCCACGCCTAACCACGCCTGTCTGAATGCATCCTAACCTTTGGATCGTGCATATAGTACTTGAAGTCAGGCTTGCCATGACTATACATTAGACAAAAACTTTAGACAAAAAAGAGAATGTTTGATGCTTTCTGGATAATTAGTTTAGTGTTCTGTCATTTAACCAATGCATTTCATTGCGATACCAATTGATGTATGTTAAAAGCTGTTGTGCTCATTCATTTACAGTGTAACTGTTGTATCTATTGTTAAGATAAGATAAGATAAGATATCACTTTATTACTTAGCAGGATTGTTTTAATTAGCATATTAAAGAGAATTTGTATTTGTAGGCCTTTCTAACTTCATTGAAAAAATATTCAAAAGTGCAGCACAGGACTGAGGTCTAAAGTTACTTAGATAGCAAGTTATAAGAACATCCATCACATCCTTCATATGAATGTTGTTTTAACTGTCATGTTGCTTCTCTCTAACAGATGGCCAAAATGACAGCTCTCTACATAGCCACAGACCACAGGGGGCGGACATGGACGGGGACGGCCCGACGAGCCCTACACCCCTCCAGCGGACAAAACCTGCAGGCTGCGCTCCACTGATTCCAAGAGAACCTCCTCCGAGGCAAGCTCTTCTGCCCAGACCAGCTTCTCGTCAGCATTCAGACTGTGATGTTGGCAAAACGGTCGCAAGGATAGACGATACAAGGCAAAGGCCGGATCCTGCTTCAGCACCAAACGGGGAGTCTGGTATCACTGTGAAACGAGCGCTGTCCGTCCAGAGCAGGAGACCACCTCCCTTTGGCACAGCAGCTGTCCGAGAAGGTATGACATTCCCTCTTATATAAAAATGAATCCAGCCGGCTCTGGGGCTGTGTGTAGGATTTAAAAAAAAAAAAAATTGTGAGGACAAAGGGATCTAGTGTAATTTGAAAAGCAAGTTGTGATGCGTTAGTCAGATGATGTGTGTGTGAGGACATCAGTTTTGGTCAGTGTTTCACATACAGTATTGGAGCCAGAAAAGAAGGTGTTACAGTAGTCAGCTTGTCAATTTAAGAAAACAAAACGCTGAGGCAACGAGAGGAGTGTCCTGAGCCTGGTGATATAGCAGAGGTGACAGAGGGAAGTCTTAGTTATATTGGCTATGGCTATATGGAGGGATGAGGGGATACTAGTTAGAATGATTTCAGTCTTGGAGCAGATGGGTTTCAGTTGACACAAAGATCTCTGGCTCTGTCCTGGTGTTTCCCCCATGTGGCTGGCTGTTTGAAGGAAAGATTTTGACCTCTTATTATTTCAGAACCATTCCTCTACTTTGTTCTCAGGTAGCTCTGGAGACCTTTAACTGCCTTATTGGGTTGTACCCCATTTAGTGCTGCTTGTGGCTACATCTAGGGATTCAAAGGGGCCTTATCTATTGTTTTTATCATAATAATAATAATTATTATTATAATAATAACAAATAATAATAATAGTAGTATTGCCATTGTTGCTCTTCTTGACATGCACAGCAACATGTCTAGCTATCTTTGCTCTATAAATTTGCATCTTAAGTCCATCCAAATCAAAGTCCATCAAATTTTCTAAAAATTCCCTCAACTTTTTCAGTTTTTAAATTACTTGATGAGGACATTGGTCATCAGCAGGAAATCAAATGAGGGATGGTGTAACACCATAGGTTACGCTAGCGTAGCAAAGATGGATTATAGGTACTACTCCGAGCTTGAGCCCTCTGAAGGCATGTGTGCATGTGCGAATAGTTAGTTTTTGCTCTGAAACTGCTGTGCAACACAAACTGAAGTTTGTAATTTAGCAGCAGCCACAGTGGATTCGTTTGGAATTGTTTTCGAGGTGTAAGTAGCACCCTTCAGCAAGTGCTTACTTGGAATCTATTCACTTTATGAGCCATGACATTTTTTAGCCTTGACTCTCCCATGACTCTCGCATGACTCACTACCCAAATCTGCACATGATGAATCAATGAATGTTATTTAGTACAATGCATTTCAAAAGTGTTAAGGGTCCTAGATGTTTCCTAGATGTTTGAAGCTCTATCCCTGAAGCCCTCTATCCCATTCCTATACAGCTCTTAACCCCTCACAGCCTCAAGTCTTCCACATTCCCATTCTTTTGCACATTCCCAGCACTTTTGCTTGCAGCTAAATTATTCTTGTTCTTGTTTTCAGGAGATTGCGATGGTCTGAACAAAACAAAGTCCCCAGAGAAACATGCCATTTGTAGACCCCCAGTCAGGCCTCCTGAGCCCCCGACCCGATACCCTGCTCCACCTAAGAACCCAAGTGCAGCCAGCAGTGAGCCCACTCCCGCATCCTAGTAAGTACTCTGCAGAGATACACTCAGCATCCACTTTATTAGGTATACCACCTGTTTACAGAGACCGCTCACTCCTCCAGACAGTGACTCGGTATAAATAAAGCATTATGTATAAAGCATGCAGACAGTGTCAAAACGTGTGATTTAAGGAATCTGGTGCATGGTAAGATTGTTGGTGCCAGATGTGCTGGTTCCAGCTTCTCAGTCTGGCTGCCCTCATGGTATTTTTGTGCACTATAGTGTCTAGACTTATAGAGGATGTTGCCATAAACAAAAAACAGTGAAAACGCCTTGTTGATGGCAAGACTCATTCTAACTAACAGGTGGGCCACAAGTACAGTATGCAAATAACAGCTCAGTACAACAGTAATGTGCAGAAGGGCATCATAGAACGTACAACTCTTTAAGTAGGTTACATCAGATGGGCTACAGCAGCAGGAGATGATGCCAGTTTCCGCTCCTGTCAGCTAAGAACTTGTAAGTGAAGCTACAGTGGGCCTTTGATTACCAGAGCTAGATGAGACAAAAGGAAAGAAAATGGCAGAACTTTGAAAAGGGATCCTGGCAATGTATTTTTCATCTGTTAAACTCATTATATATCCTTTATTTATACAGGGAAAGCCCAACTGAGACCTGGGTCTCTTTTACAGTGGTGCCCTGTTAAAGTCAGAATTCTGAGTTAGGTGAATAGTTCACCCAAAAATGAAACTTCTGTCATTATCTACTCAGCCTCATGCCACAGGTGAAGTTAGTCCATATAACACATAGGGAGGTTGCCAGCACGACTCTGTAGCAGCCTGTGCCAACACAACCAAATTCAATGGTGGTCAGGTCTTTAGAGTTCCAAAAAGAGCAAAAGAATTACCAGAAAATTACTCCATACAGCTCGTGCAGCATCATCCATCTCTTCTGAAGCCTGTCTGACCTATATCTCAGAATTCTGCCTTTAATCTCTCTCAGAATTCTGAGATTAATTTTAGAAGTTAACATGTGGCCTAAATCCTCTTCTGTATTACATTGAGGGAAACCTGGAAAAAAAAGATTGACAGAACTTAGAAATTGTACTTTAAAACCACTTTTTGCTTTAAGTTAAAGATATTTGATATCGGTACAAAATATTGGCTATCAGCAGCTTCAGTCCAAAAATATCTGCCTTTGTATATCAGCCTTCAAGAAACAATAATGGTCGAACCCTTACATCTACAGGAACACATGTGGATTCTGCTGTCACACACTGTTAGTTTGTATTTTTAGTCTTTGTATTTAGAACTTCTTAGTGAAAATGTCTTCAATACAATAAAATAGACATTCACACAGCATGTAGTGGAACAAAAGTGGTGCTATGAAGAATGCTACACTCTGATTTAAAATTTAATTTAAGATGGAAAATATCTTTATTTGGAATGCCCATACCAGTGATCTTCTCTTTTTTTCCCTGCAGTGTTGCCTCTAAAACAAAGTTTTTTGAGAATGCCTCCAGGCAAGTTGGCAGGTATGTTAAAAGCTGTTTTCTTTGTCTATACTGTTTACTTACAGTAAAGTAAATGATAGTGGATAAAACCAAAACTGGCAAGTGAAGTGTGGAAATTATTTTGTCAAATGCACAGACAAAGCTGTGGCACGGCTCTGAAAACTATGTGCATGTTCAGGTTAGTAGCTTTGTATGCAGCACTGGGATAAGAAGCAATTTGTAGAGCCAGTGTGAAACTCTACAATTATGGCCGCAGGGCAAATGTCCGTCTCATAAGTTCACCAAGCCCTCTTCAACAATCTTGAAGAGTTCAACTTTGGCTGTACCTCCTCCCCTGCCTTCAGGGTTCAATTCAGAACCTGTCACACCCTGTCAGTCACTTCACTAGGTACAACTTGGCAGCAGTGGGACAAATGTGACCCGACCCAGAGCCAGTTAAACCGTACGGAGCTTTAGTCAGTTAATGTGGTGAACATTTGCCTTGTGCTCTGTTAGGCACCAGAACTGCCTTTGCACATTTGGTTAAATTGCAAGGGGAAGGGCAACAAATAGGATAAAAGGAAGAACTTGGTACTTGCAGACTATACCCTCAAAGATGAACCTGAATGGGCACCTGGTCCATTGTTTAAAATGTTTTTTTTTCTTTCTAATTTAGTCCATCAGTCTCTCCACCAGCATCGGCAATGATGAATGTAAAAAAAGAGGTGAGACCTACTTTGATTTTACGATTCATTTACTCATTTTCTGCAATCAATTTATTACAGAGTATCTATGTAATAGATTTAAAATTGCATTTTGTCCATGTAAATATGAAAGAGAATTCATGTTTTTTCACAATTGACACAGATTGTCTGTTTTTTGTTTTCTCAGAATTCAAGTTAAGGAGACTTGAAGCACCTCAAGCACCTGTATGTAACCTGTAGCCCTGTTGTTGGGAGCACACCGAGCTGGAGCGAGTCACGAATAATGAACTCAGTACAGCTGCAGTCAGTCAATATTGATCGTCTTGGATAGACTGGGAAAATGGCTCTTTTTAGAATCAAATGATTTTGATTTCTTTTTCAACTCAGCAAACAGTAAGTATTCTGTTTCAAGGCAACACAGTAGCAAATTAACTTTTGGATAAGCTTGCAGTTCGAGTTGCAGCAGCGAGTTCGGTTTTTGATCATTATTCCAAAGTTGGGATGGAGTAAAAATATTTTCTTTGCCAGGTTTCATACCAATTGTCAATTATGCCAAATAATATTAAGATTATTTAGTCATTTTACAGTGTTATATAAATAGTATGTGAATGACTCCATGACGGCCAATTGTTTTGCTTTGTTGGGAACTAACTGCTGTAACTGGTTATGAAGGCTTACTTTGACCTTCTGTCTTGATGTTCATGTCACTCCAGAATGTGTTCCACATTCCTCTTCTTTATACACTTTTACACTCTACTTAACATTGCATCTGTTGTATGAAATGGATGTCCTAAAGAAGACAAATTGATTAGATTGACTCAATTAGTTTAATAATAATAAATAATAATTTAGATGTTCATTTCTAGATTCTATGAAATGGAACATGTAATGGACTTGAGGCATAAATATTGCATGTCATTTCAGTGGATTTGGAGTGAGATATCAAAACCAGCCGCTTAGAGAAAACATTAAACGCCATTAGTAGAATTAAATCAAAGTAATAAAAATCATAATACTTCAAAAACAACTATGTATGCTTCAAAACAATGTTCCACACCAGGTTCCGTAATTTTGCTGGTATGAGAATAAAACGGAAGCTTCAAATGTCAAACCAACACTCAACATATTTCAGTTTTTCGAGAGACTGGCACATAGGAAATACTGCAGGTTCATTCGAGGAAATCAGGTTCTATAAGTATTAAAACCGACCATGGTAAAAGTGATCTATTGCTTATTGCTCTTTTTCTGATGTGGCACACCTGTAGGCTCGGGAAATTTCTTGTTGGAAAACTTAATTTGTCAGCTCAACTCTTTGAACTTTGTTGGTGTTAAGTGTTAATTGCTGACGTAGCCTTTTTTTCTACAGTGCCACTAAGTGAAATCTGTTCATCAGAAGGTAAATCCAGATCTTGGGACTGTTATACAGTAGTTTTGCCTGTGAAAGCCAGTTTGACCTAGTCCATAATAGAAGTTTATCTGTCAGAGAAAGTTTCTTTAAGGCATTCTTTTAAAATGTATATATAGTCTTCCACTTGCAGCCTGTATTTTAGTCAGTTAAGCTTTTATTTCCATTGAACATAATGTTAGTGTTGGGTGAACAGAAGTACAGTTATAAAAATATGGATAATATTGGGATAATAAACAAAACACAAAATCTAGATTTCCTACATACCTTTGTCACAGTACATTCCCTCACTTTTGATTTTAGTTTACACTGCACCTGATGTAGCCAGGTAGGTCAGGTTTTACAGTAGACCCCCTCGAAGTTTACCTTCATTTGTTGCACATCTAATGAATTGTTGGCACTCGATAGCAAGTTAGATATGGAACAAAACTGATTGTGTTACAGAAAGTGAGAATAACTACACTCCAGTGCTTTTTTTATTGCTTTGTTCTTAAAATGATTTATATGTTTTTATTTTATAATTGTTTGGGATAACCCGACTTGATTAATTTTCTTTGTTGAATGTTTTTTTCAAAAAGGAAAATAAAACATGAAGAGTTGTTAGCATGGCTTGTGAATACTTTGATAAATAGATATTTTTTGTGAATTATATAATATCTACAATATTGCATGCTTTGTTGTTGGCTGCATCTTTCAGTCTGTCAGTGAGCTGAGGTTTGAAATCAGTCCCGTCTTAATGTAAGGTGTGAATAAGCCTTAACATGCAGTATGTTGTGTATCGTGTGTAAGCTTAGTCTTACAAACTCTCTCGAGGGAGATTGCGAAACTGTTCACAATATCTTTTACCTGCAAATTTGTCTTGACTATTGACAATTAACATACCACGGTTTCCCCTCGTGCAATCATGCTCATATGGGGTTAAAGGTTTCTTGCTACTGGCTTTATGATGGCAGCCAGTATTTGTAGGCAACTAATTATATAACTATGTCATTGGCATAACAGTGAAAATGTATGTTATGCTTGTGAATAAGACATCCAAGTTGACGCATGTAAAAGGGGGAATATGATGGGGCCCAAAAGTTAACCCTGTGGGACCCCACATGTAATCCTGCTGAGGATGAAGATGAGTTGCCTACTGGATGTTGACTGAAAACAGTTCATTGGAAAGATAGGATTTAACCAGTGAAGAGCTATGACCCTGAGACCAACCTAGTGTTACTGTTGTTGTTTTGGTTTAAATATTCCGATATGTGGGGCATTCTGGGGTCTCAGTTGGCCAAGGTGTATACAGTGTAACCACAACATCCTGTTCCTGTTTCATCCTGTTTTAGGACCTTTGTTGCATGTCAACCCCCCCTCCCCCCCCCCCCTCTCCAAATCTTTCCTGTCTCTGTTTACTGTATCAAATAAATGCAAAAAAATTGTATTTTCAGCACAACCTTGAAGCATGATTGAGGGCTGAAGGGATTTTGAACTCTTTGTTTTTTTTCCCTTAACCAGGTCCTTCCCTTACTTTGGATAAGAGCATTAGTTACATGCCTAAAATATGGATGTAATATAATGTAAATGTGATTGCTAATGTTTCATTGTCATATATTGAAAAGTTGCTTGAAACGCACACCAATATTAGAGGGGTGCTGGCTCACAGGAACAGAAATTCAAAGTAAAACGTTGTAGCCGCACTCCCATAGCTCCGATGCAGAATTCTTTATTGTGTAAAAACAAACGTGTCGACAGAAACTTGTCTTCGTCAGGGTATCATTGTCATATATGACAGAAGTACTGCATGGACTCATGAAAGCTGACATAATGATTGAATCATTGGTACTCATGGTTGTGCCATGTAGTTATCAAGCTCTTGTTCAGACATTTTGAATATGCTGTAAACTGTATACTGACAATCAGCAGGTGATGTCAGTGATGTTTGATGGCATGAACTTGAATGATGTTAGGCCATAGTCTCTGCCTTCCTCTACTAGCAGTAGAATCATGTCAAATTCATTAGTCTCTATTTTCTATTAAAATGTATTCAAACAGGCCAATAGTCTACATCATGTGTCCCTAACCTGTGGCCTAAATTAAAACAACTTTCCTCAAATACAGTAGGATTTGTCTAACAAAACTTCTAACTCAGTTTTGACACAGTGGATATAAATTAGAATAAGGAATCATTATGAATCATTTGTACCCCAATGATAGCCTCATGCTTCTGAGTGGCTGACTATTCTTATGGCAGTTATAAATATGCTTCAGATGTTAAAAATGTTGTTATTCGGGTAACTGCAGTTTCACTTGAATTAATGCGATATCTTCAAATTAAAGGAAAAAAATTGTATTATGTTGAAAGGGGATGCGTGAGGTGCTTTTAAAAACCAGTCACCAGTGTACAGCTGCTGGAGGTGGGTTATTTAAAAGAAATTTGGATACACTCCCCAAGTTAAAAGTCAAGCCTCTCTATGCTAAGTCTGGGTGCAAATATCCTTCCCTGCATATCTCTTGGCTTATCTGAATAACATGCATGTGGAGCGAAAATGATGAAAGGTCCTCCAATGGGATTCACTACTCTAAATAATTTGTAGAAATGCAAAAACTTTCAAACACACTCTAATCCCATCCGCAGTCAGAATTACTTTAATTGCTCTTAAAAGGTGATGCAACTTTACACTTTTGAAAAACACACAAATTGAAAAACACACAAGTCACAAAAGGTATAAATCATACAAGAAATGACTTTCAAAGTCAAGTGTTCAGACATCAAAACAGACATTAAACTAATCAATATATACATAGGTATTGTATCATGTACAAAGAACCAGATGAATATATAGTACATTCAGCACATACCAGCTATTGTCCATTTACATTGTACAGTAATAAACTGTAGCCGACTGCAATTAAATGATATTGTAATAACGGTATTAAAAATGTATGGGGCATCCTGGTGGCTCAATGAGGTGTGACGTACTGACACTGGCATGGCTTTAGTTCAGCTCATGACCCTTGCTTTTCTGTCACCCTCCCCTGTGCGATGCATAATAAAGCTACAACGGCATTGAAAAAAGATCTAAAAAGTATTTACGGCTATGGTTAATTTGAAGGAAAAAGGGTAGCAGAAAGTTCATTGTCAGAATAGAGTGCAATCAAGAAATTAATGTTGCAGGCATGGAATTCACTTATTTCTATTTTATTAATCACTGAATGATTGTCACCTAAAACCTGAATTTTATCAAAACGTTAGCACGATGTGCTTACTTAAAATATTCACTTAGTTCAAATCTGAACTATTTCACTACTTTTGCAGTTGTGAAATGCAATAAATATTCTATCATTCCATTCAGGTTGTTTCCATTGTAGTTGGGACTGTTGCCTGAGCCTTTCTCAAATGACAACGGACACATTTATTTAGGCTATATGTTTATTCGAATGTCAAGGGTATAATTATAGCTGCTGCGCAGCAGTGTCCAGACCATAATTATCATTAAAACATCTCTGAAATCATGTGTCTCTAATCCACACAGCACAATGCCTGAGTAGGCATAAGCATGTTTATTCTGCATCACCCGGGGCTCAAACTCACAATCTTTGCCACTAATGGCAAGTTGTGATCAAGTTGAGCTACCTGAGAAGTGGGAAGATTAGAGGAGGCTTCACACTATGACTTAGCCAACCACCAGGCTGCCCGATAGCAGCTGTCCCTGCATGTAAAGGCAGATTTCAAACTAGTGTAAAAAATTCAGCATTCAAGACAAAATTATGAGAATTTGCGTACTTCATGTAGACAACATAGAGATGTCTGTAATTTCTTTTTACAAAGACTGATTGCTCCATAAGTGAAAAACTGATGTTTAAAGATGTTCTATTTCCACTGACTGCAATAGTTTACATGAGGGCAGAATTCTAAATGCTGTCAAAAATTATGTTTTGAGATGCAATTATGAAATTTTACACACTACATCTACCATAACATCAAAATTTTGTCATTTATTTTCATGAACACTGGAGATTTATTTAGTGAGAATTTGCAGTAGCTGTTTACAGTACCGTTTACAGTAAAAAAAATTAGCAATTTTTGATAATTCAAAAATCTGACTGGATCGTTTGTGGAGGACAGTCTGGAGATGCAGTGTAGCAAGTGGTGTCAATTGAGAAAAAAATGTGGGAGGAGATAGGTTTAATTAGTTTTACAGTTTTTGAGAAAAACAGAGTGATGGACTTTATAATTCCTGCCAGCTCGAAGCATCTGAACATTTCTGCTCACTTGGGCCTACATTTTGGTGAAAGTTGCAAAGCGGTAGCATGTACGACTGATTTGTTATGAATTTTCAAAGTTTTAAACTTTAGATGGTTGCTGTAGCACCACCATCAGGTCTATTAGCCCACAATGCCAGCTGAGGAAGTTTGGCATAGGGCTGTACCTATGTGCAAAGTTTTGTTTATTTTCATGCATGGGAAGGCAGATTTCCTCGTAGGAAGAAGCAGAATAATAATAACACTGGCAAATACAAGAGGGACCGGCAGCAGAGCTGCCCGGCCCCTAATTAATTGTTCTGGTGGGGTCAAGTCTCATGGATTACCTGTACTTGTCCATAGCTATTCCCACCACACCCTCCCTTTAAATAGCAAATACTGTATAAAAAGACAAATGTTGGTGTAGAGTTAGAAGAATGTTAAAAAAATTTGTGCAGTTGAAGCAATATACCTTTCAAGCTTCATTGAAATTTATGAATGAATCGTATACAAAAATACAGTGAAATTCACTTTCAGTAATAGTCTACCTAACGATGCACACTGACAAAATGTTATCATGCATTTGGACGGATGGTTCTGCGCATTGGACAATGATGACACTATCAATGGCTTACCAATCAATCTATTTACAACATACAGACAATTGGAGGGACAAGTGGATGTCCATGCATTGCTTTTTGTAAAGCTAGAACTACTTATACAATTTTGCAAACACATGATGCATGCATCTACAAGTTTTTAAAGAAACATGGGATTGTTTAAAAGTTTGGAATTTACACATAGTTATTAAATAAGGTTGAAAGTCATTGAATGATGCAGAATAAGCCATGGAGGTAAAATTTGAATTTTTGTTTCCATTTGATCTTGGTAAGCATGAAGCAGCAAATAGGTGGAAAATCAGAGTTGGAGTGAAAGAACTTATTCTCTGCTGCAATTCTATATCATTTAATGAAAGTCACACTATCTCAGTCTAACTTAACACTCTGCATCATGTAGCCGAAGTCGTATACAGTGCATTCAGAAAGTAATTAACCCCCTTGATTTTTTCCCACATTTTGTGGTGTTGCAGCCTGAAATAAAAATTGATTAAATTGAGATTTGTTTTGTCAACAATGTATGTAAAATACTCCAAAATGACAAAGTGAAAACAAGTTTTTAGAAATTTCTGCAAATGTATTGAAAATGAAATACAGTAATAACTTATTTTAATTAAGTATTCAACCCCTTCAGTCAATACTTGGTAGAAACACATTTACAGCTCCAAGTCTTCTGGAATACATCTGTTCCTGCTTGGATCTGGATTTTCCTACATACCTGGATTTTGTTTTTTTCTTCCTTGCATTTTTGCTCAAGCTCGGTCAAGTTGGATGGGAGCGCCTGTGATCAATTATCGTTAAGTGATTCCACAGATTTTCACTGAGACTGAAGTCTGGGCTTTGGCTGGGCCAATCAACGACTTTCACACTCTTGTTCTGAAGCCATTCCAGTTATGATTTGGCTGTATGCCTTGGGCTGTTGTCTTACTGAAACAGTTATTGCCCTCATCAAGCTCTGTGACACTCACTATGCTTCATGGTAGGGATGCTGTTAGACGGGTGATGCGCCGTGCCTAGTTTCTACCAGACATAGTGCTTTGCATTACTGCTGATGAGTTTAATTATGGCTCATCAGACCACAGAATCTATTGCCTCATGCTTTCACCTGCCTTTTTGCAAACTCCAGGCATTTGTGAAGTGCTGCACTGACTGTTGTCTTTCCAGCAAGATCACAGCTTCCCACTGCAGCCAAGAACCCTGCAGTCAGAGTCTGGGTGCTTGGTCTCCTCCTTGACAAAGCACCTTCTTACCCTGTTGCTCTTTGGTTGGATGACCTCTTCTAGGAAGAATCTGGCAACTTCCGTATTTTTTCCATTTCCTAATGATGGAGCTTGTGAACTCTCAACACCACAGCAATTGCTTTATACCCTTATACAATTCTACGGACAGTTCCCAGGACTTCATGGTAGAGTTTCTGCTCTGACAAGCACTGTCATCTGGGACCTATGTGTTTTGTTCTAAATCATGTCCATTTTCCACAGGACTCCAGTCAAGTTTATTTAAAGAAAGAAATCTCAGACATTTAAAGGAATTTGGATGCTCCTTAACTCCAACTAATGTTGGATGGTCACTGTAAAGGTGTTGAATACTTATTGACACAAAACACGTCAGCCTTCTATTTTTAATTAATTCGTACAAAAGAAATGTAAATAAAAAATCCACTATGACATGATGGGATCAGGGACAAAAAATCCTAATTTAATCCATTCTGAATTCAGGCTGTAACATCACAAAATGTGGAAACTAGAAATAACCGCCTCGCGGTTGTATGCCTCCACCAATAAACTTTGTTTTGTCATTGCAAGGACAGTCTTTATTTATTGAACATATATAATTAATGTGATTATTAGGTCAACTTAAAGGATTTTGGTGTCTGCAAAAGTAAGTGACAGCACTTCCACCGTTTTTGTAGAATGACCCAAGATCGTTTTCTCAGCTACAGTGAAGTTGACCTTTGAACTTTTGGATATAAAATATCATCACTTCATAATTTTATCCTATTAGACATTTGTGTGAAATTTTGTCATAATTAGCGTATGAATTCTTGAGTTATGGCCAAAAACGTCTTTTTGTCACAGTGACCTTGACCTTTGACCTTTGACCACCAAAATCTAATCAGTTTATCCTTGAGTCTAAGTGGACGTTTGTGCCAAATTCACTCAAGGCGTTCCTGAGATATCACGTTCACGAGAATGGGACGGACGGATGGACGGACAGACAACCTGAAAACATAATGCCTCCGGCCACGGCTGTCCCCGGCGCGGAGGCATAAAAAGTCAAGGGGGTTGAACACTTCTGAAGGCTCTGTGTCTAAACAGACTGAAACAGTTTGTTATGCCTCTCATCACAATGCATGAATGGAACGGATGTTTCTTTGTTCAAAATTGGATTATGAATTCAAATTTTCATTCGCTATTACCAAAATATTTAGTAGAAGTTATCATCAGTTATCATCATCAGTTATCAAGAACATAATTAGATGATAACACCATTTCCTGGTGGTGGGACAACCAATGCCACTATTTCATGTTACCTTTAGATTGGATTGTGCATTGATCTTAAAATAATTAAACATTTCAGTTCATTGTCTCAGAAACCTAATCTGAATTTGAAGCTGTGCAGTGCAGAAGTATAGCATCAAAGCTTGTTAAGAAACTGTTCAATTTTCTCCAACTTCAGTTATGACAATCAAATACCTGTTTTAACAAACTTACCCACTACATAATTTAAGTTAATTCTTTAAAATGACCAGTAAAAACACCAAGAAAAGCTCTACAAGTATGCTAGCAACATGATGAGAAAGAGTCTTGTGCAGTGCAGAGTGACAATAAGCATGCAGTATATTCTAAAGACACCTGCATTGTACTGCATTGGCACAGTCAAACAAAGGCCAGTTATAAAGGCAAAATGTGTAAATGTAAGTACTTTACATTTTTAATGTGATCATTCTTTCTGGTAACAAGTACTTGGAGAGTGTAATATTGTTAGATTGAAGTTTAAGCAAGCATAGAACAAACAGTGTATTACTCATGGTGTTACTTTCAAATTTTACATGACCTTGTAAGTACTTCTAGTTTTGATACTAGTCATGATAACTTCTTTTCAGAAGTAGACAAGAGTCAGTGGTGAACAGTTGCAACATTCTCTCTGTTAAAAACAGACTAGTTAAAAGATGTAAGGTTTTGGTTGTATGGCTCTTACCAGGTACAACAGTACCAACGCAGATATACAGCAAACAAAGGCAGGCAGTATGAACACAGGTAATGACCACTGACAGTGATTGGATAATAAATGGTAATTAGATAACAAAGGTGGTTTCTCAGTGGCAACCTTCCTTACTCCTCCTACTTTTATTTTATTATCTATTATGCTTCCTTGTGTGATTTGCCCTGCCTTCAAGTGCTGTCCAAAGTACTGCAACTATGAGTTGAGCGCATATGAACGGCCCAACAAAGTGGAGAATGAATGATGTAATTTATTACTGTATGTTATTGTTTGGCAACCCATGTAAATGACTAGTATGTTGGTATTTTCACTCTTTAACTTTTAATTGTCATGTATTTTTGTTTCTAATAAGACACTAATTACATGGTTTCTCCTTTTCATTCAGCCATCCTAAAGTAAAGCATCAGCCACCAGATAAAATGACCTAGTTCTGGGGGGACACTCCAAGTCATGCTATGCTGCGTCAGCTGACTGCTGCCACACCTATCACATCTCACTGCACTGACTTGGCGGCCTATTTAAAGGCCTTCACACTCACATTCACTCGCTGATGTGCACTTTGCTGCTGTTATTTGCAAGAGCCTCCTCCACCCAGCCTCCACCTACTGTGGTTCTGTTCTGTTTGTCTGCAACCTGGAGGGTCTTTATTTCCAAGTTAATCCCTTGGGGGATTATTTGCAATTTTTATCATGTGCTATGTATTACTATGCTGTAAAGCTGTATTACTGCAGCAGGGAACGTTCCAAGTTGAACTGTACTGCCATCTCTATTTGCAATAAATGGTTAAGCTATGATGTGAGTGATTCCTGACAGAACTACTTTTTTATGAAGTCAATTTTACTATCATTTCTGAAAGCACTTGAATACCTGGCAAGTTGTATTAAAGAGTAACTAAACCCGCAGATTTTGGTTTGGGGTTTAGTTACTCTTTAACGTTTTTTTTACAAGGAGGAGACTTGAATGCGGCAATTACACCCAAATTTAGGACAACAAATGAGAAATAAGTATTTGTTCATTTCTGTCAACAAATTCTCATCACCTGTGTTCTTACTTGCATCTTTTGTTTAAGTATATATAAATTGTCAATCGCATGTCACATTTTTTATATTCACATTCATTTTTAACGCTACAATTAAAGACCAATTTTTAAGGTAGAGATTGCTGTGCTTATTCCTCTTTACAGACCGACTACTTATGTAAAGTAGCACCTTCGCTCCAGTTGTTAAAACACAAACTCTCCCCCCATAGAAAGAGACATAACTGTCAACCTGCGGATGCATTGTGGCTCTTGAGATAAAAGCTTAAACTCTGTTAAGAAAACAGTTCAATTATGTCTAAATGGGAAAAAAAAACTCAAGCAATAAAATAATGGTTACAAAATAGGGCCAAGTGCTATTACATTGAAGATGTAGGGAAACAGTACAAAGCCTTGGTTGAAGTTTATGGAGGCAGCCAAAATGAGTCACTTTAGATGACAATTAATTCTTCTACTTATGAAACAAGATTGGTTTGGCCAAACCTGCCAGGATCTTTGGTACATGTACTGAGATTATTTCTGCAATCATCTCTGGAAAGCTGACCTTTGTGGGCAGTGACTGAGCCTGCACGAAAAGGTCAAATGTAAACTGTTGGAGTTTCCTTACAATCTGTAACAGAAGAGAGACACAGACTGGTAACATCATGTAAATTTGTTAACCTACAAGCGTTTTGACAATGACAGGCACTCTACAGGAACTCAGATAAAGCAAACTAATATATTAATTTTAAAACATCAAGTGAAGCTGTATGGGCATTTAAGGATACAAGTACTAGATGTAACAAGAGTTGACCTGAAAGCATTAGAAACCATGTTGTTTCTTACCGGCTGTAGAGAATCCATGAGGAGGGTGAGCTGGTGGAATCTCTGAGAACAGTTGGTCTTCCTTCCATAGTTAATGAGGCGATCAAGTTCATTGATGTAGGTGAGACGCAATTCATCAAAGTACTTCTGACTCTTCAGACCCTCAACTGGAACTGTAAGAACAAACAAAAAAAAACAAAAAAAGTTTTTTTTTACTAAATACTGGATAGTTTAATTTTGGACTTTCAATTGTTCTCCACATCAACAACAGCAATGTTTTCAGTACATAAATTGAAAACAGGATAGCAGTTCTTGTTTCATGACATCTCTGCTTGCCACGTTCACGTTCAATAAACACTCGATGCGGCTGAACTCACTAATGCTGAGGAGCAGCAAGGCCTTCATGCAGAGGAACTCTTCCTGAGTGACCTGCAGCAGGAGAAACTCCTGGGAGAGGTGTCTCATCCGTATGCAGTGCTCATACATGGTGGAGATGTGCATCCGATTACTGTAGAGAGGCAGGAGATGTGAAAAGGTCAGGGTGAGATGTTTTATAATGAGAATGTTCAAGTCAGAGAGGGCAAGGGTTAAATCGCTTTATACATCAGACACAGTTATTCTGCAGTGAATGACTGTTACAGAGCAAAGAGGGTCAGGGGTCAGATCCATATGCGTTAACGGCGTAATGAGGACATTGACGGTAAATTGTCTTTATGACTAGATATATTTCTACTGTGTGATCTTTGCCATCCTGAGCAAGCTGGACACAACTATATTACATCAGATTCCCTTCATATACAGTTGGTCTAATGGTTTAGTGAAACTTTTTAGTAAAATGTCTGTATTTCACATTCATAAAAGGTTATGAGATATTTCATGGCATCCATAGATGAACAATCTTCATTTATAACAACTGTTATGAAACATAATTGATTTTTTTTTTTTTTAAAAAGTACCCTAGACAAATTAAAATGTCAGTAGTTTAAGGATTAATGTGCCTATAGATTTACCAATCATAACATTTTTCAAGATCTTTAAGAGCTGATTGATCACATATTTTGAGTGGAGAAATAGCCACTTTTATGCAGATGGCTGCAAACTATGATGCAACAACTTTTCGAAAAATTTAAAGTCTTTGGCTCAAGTAGATTGAAGTTCACTCATGCCAAGCCCTGTAACCTATAAATGAATCTGCTAGCATGGCAAAGCTTAACAAATTCAGGGAAACACTCCATCTCTACAGAGAAGTGTAACGTATGCGGTACTGTGTGTATATATATGCAGTGCTATTTAAGGTACGCTAAAATGCAGAAACCTGTCTTAGATGGTAGAGGAAAGGGGGGGGGGGGGGGGGTATAGTGGGTAAATTGCATCACAGATGCTGCATTGAATTAGGCCCACAACAGGCCCACAACACCTTCACATCTGCTCTCAACACTGATCACATCTACTGTCCACTGAGCTGCACTGCACCTACATTTGAGCTAACATGTAGTCCACTATTTCTGACTCAATAATTCCCAACCAACAATAATTCCCTATCTTAGTCATGGGGTGGAGTTACATAATTTGTATCACCGCTGATGTCTTTCAGCTTTTGGACGCTTTTCTCCTGTTTCAGAAGCTGCCTCTGTCACCTGCTGTAGCCCCTGAGCACAAATCCCTCATTCTCTAGGTAAACTAGTAATGCATGTGGCTACAAATCCACAGCACCTCACTTCCACAGGGTGCACCCAGGCCTGTTCAGCTGTTGGCTGCTAGCTCACTGTATCTAAGTTTCTTCCATATCCTTTATCTACTGCAACTTCCTATGGCACAGTGAGTTCTACAAAGTAAACGGTCTGCTGAGCATTGGACCGCAACACTAGAGTTAGACTGGTGTTGAGTATCTCTGGAAGGACTGTAAGTTGCTGGCCCATGTCCCTAACTTGTGCCTACACAATAATACATATTTCCTGACTTTGATGAGTAGGGCTCTTTCTCCTAACAGTTACAGAATAAAAGTCTGTTTATTTAATCTGGATTGCTGCTGCCAGGGACTCCACACTCGGCTATGCTGTGAAGTCTATCACTCTAGGGCAAGACTAAACTGGCATCCTGACAGGATGTGTTACTGTTTGAGAACACAGAGGACATGTGGGGTCAACACCTGGCTACTTTTTTGGTTTTTGTGTGATGTCAGCACATCTCAGCTGTTTCAGTAATGAATGCTGAAACGCCTCCATGTTCCAAAAGGTCTTTTCAACTATGATTATTCCTCTTTACACTCCTTGTTCACCCATTGTCCGTGCTTTGCTTGACAAACTGCTTCGGCACAGCTTCTCCCTGGTGATGTCTTTGCTCTACTATCGGCTTACTCTTTTCTTGCCAAACCAGTACTCTAATAAAGACTACTCTAATAAATTTTTTTTTACTATTGTATTACTGTAGATATGCTGTAATTAATCGAAAGCACAATTGTTTGAGCTCAACACAGCCCTTGATCTATACTGCAAAAGGTTAAATAAACAAGTTAACTAGTACAATTTATTTGAAAACACACTTCCATTTTTGAGTTGCTGTTCACTTCATCTTCAAATATCTCATTACTGTTTAGCTTTTCATTAAAGGTGTTTAGCATACAACATGCTGTTACAATGGGCTTTACAAAGGTGAGGTGTGACATTTCTGTTTCGACAGACACCTCCACCTTTCCTTCAGACAGCAAAAAGCTCAACGGTCATTCAATCACTCATTAATTCAGGATTCAATGGCAGGAGCGGCTAAGCAGCAGCTCAAAGGATGACAAATGGCACATTTAGTCCGTTAAGAGTTTCTGTCCAGATTGCCAATAGACTGGCATCTTCATTTCTTTGAAAAAACTTGAATTACCCAGCTTTCTGGCTTGATGAGCACCAGCAGCCTGGTCTAAATTCACACCCCAAAATCTGAACCACTGATCCACCACACCTCCATAGAACTGAATAAAATCCATTTCTACTGTGATAGCAAGTCTTATCTTCTCCGGGTGCCAAAGTGTGGATTTTGGTCCTATCAGTGCTTACGCAATACTGAGGAAAAGATGAATTATTGCCCGGTATTCAGAATCTGAAGCTTTCAAATGTAATCTGGCACAATTTGCTGATGAATTAGATAGGCATGTTGATACTTTTCTGCACAGGTAATAATAATAAAATAGAGATATTCCTGCATATATGCATGTATTTTTAAGTTTATTATAAGACACCATGGCATCAAAATATAAAATTAGATGCTTTTTACAATAAAACAATTGAGGATGATTAAAAAATGAAGGAAAATACTATAAGATATGTAAAAGAATAACTAGATTACAATAATACAACAGCATATAAGCAGTGACATCGTCATCATGTTAGATTATACAACAGCACGCAGCCTAAATACCGCAGGCTAAGATGTTTTTCTTCTCTGAGTTACCAGGAAGCAATTCAATGTCTGACTGCTGATGAAGTTCATATTCCTTGGGGATAAAAGACAACTGGTGTCTCTTTGTGCAACTGACTGGCTGTTGCTGATGTCTCTCTTTTCTCAGACTATAGCGGTGGCTCAATTCATATAACAGTTAATCTGAATTTATGTCCAGCCTTCTCAGTCACTGTTGAATGCTTTTTCCTGGTAAGAATATCTTTGATGGGCGTGGTGCAGCACCACACAAAGTATTACAAATGTATTTTTTCTCATCTTAAAGTTTATTTTCCACTCTGTCAGCCCATTGTTTCACACGCAGACCTTCACTCCCTCTCCTCCTGTGGCACATGTGGAGCCTAAGAAGCACAGAAGAACAGTTTTGTTAGGCCTAAAGGTTTGTGATCACACTGTACTTAATGTCACAGGTATAACAAAGCTATAAACAATACAGTAATTAGCCAGATATAATAAAGTATATGTTAGGATACCCATCAATGTAGTGACACCCTATGGGTGAAATATGTAACTACAAATCTTCCATCACACTTGGTGATTACTGATACCTTGTTACAAGCAATGTGATATTATTCCAAAAAGTGATTGATGTTGCATTGTTGCAGTTTTGTTCTGATAACTTACCTTGCCCAGTGCCTTTCAACCAAAAGGCCAAGGAGATATTGATCATTAGAGGTTGCTGACTGAAGCATTGTTTCGTTCTCCTTTGTCTTCAAAATGAATGTTTCTTTGTGTGTTCAGGCAGGTGAAATGAGCCAGCAGTCTGCAAATCGTCGACGGGAAGTTGTGGAAGTACAGGTTTAGTAATGGCTCCATGACGGCATTGTAGAAATTGCAAGGCATCACATTACAAAGTAGTCTTGTCTCAGAAGATACACTGTGAAAGCATAAAATACGACATAGAAATTTCACAAATGACAGCAGGAATTACTCCAGGGAGCCGTTATGAGTTAGACTGAAGATTGGTTTTCATTGGTGCAAGTGGCTCTGGCCTATCACACAATGGCTTCTAAATCAAAGTAAGTTTGAATAGTAACTATGAAACGTGATATAAGAGCACTTTGTAGCATGCACACAAGTTTTCATAGATATCTATCAAAGTGGGATCAAATGTCAGCACTTTGAGTGTTTGTCACTGAAGGGAACAACGTCCTGGAGAACTGGTTGAAGTTTGTACAGATCAGCTACATTTTGTGTGCTTTTACAACTTTTTAACAATCATGCTCATTATGTTTTTGTACCTAGAAGGCAATGTCATCTTGTATGATTTACATAATCTTACTAAGATTTGTACATGAATACTTAATTGCCACTTCATCACAGAAAAACAACTACCAAACTCCTCGCTATGCAAAATATTAGACAATTTGCCTTTACATATTTCCCACCGTATGAGTCCCAAAAATATTTATGCCAAACTTTTTTGCAGGTATATCAATATTCTCATACTCTGTTGAAACACAATTTTTCAAAAGGGTCCACATAATGTTGTTTTAGCAGATACATCAAGTGTGCACTGTTGTTGTTGTAGAACTGTTGTGGACAGCAACGCAAGATTTTACTGACAGGTGAAAACTGTAGGCTATCAAAAAAATTTCATAAACAGCCTTGGAATAGCTCTAACAGTTAGTTAGCAGATTATGATTACACACATTGGGTCATATTTGGATGCTTACAGACAGCTGCTTCAGCCTAGATGCTAAAGGCGAACTAATGGATTAATGGACTTAAACTGACTTGCAACTCTAATTAGGTAGGAAACACTGATTTTCAACCTTTTCATCAGTGAAGCACACTCCGATGACACAAAACAAAACAATAAACAAGCCACACAAATTACTGGTTATGTAAAAATGTCACAAAAGGTTAATATGAACAAGAAGGTTAGTAAAACCAATGAACTGTTTGGTCAAAAATGCATTAGCATAGACAAAAAAGCTTGATAATATGTTCATTAAATTTAATTTAATGCAGTATTTATATAATTTAGACACTGATTTCTTAACATATTTGAGCAGCATTTCAAGCGACAATGTCACTCTGGGAAATGGCTGCCAGTGTGCGACAGCAGAGGTTTAGAAACACAGACAGTTTAGAAACGCTGCCCTAATGTACTATGTTCACTGTGTGCTTGACAACTGCTGGAGCAAGCAAACATTGATCACGAGATAGCTTTTACAAACTGATTACAAGCAGATTTGCGGAAATCCACATGCATTAAAGTGTTTAATGATTACTGCATGTCTTATCTTGAAGAGCGAAAACTGCAGGTAAAGTTGGCCAGAAGAGCAAGAAGAGCAGCACACCAAAGTCTCTCCATCAGGTCCCTCATGTCCCTCATGTATTGACAGACATGTTGACAGTAAGTGGGCTGAGCAGTAGAAATAGAACCATCTTATAGGAAGCACAATTCTTCATCTAATTAAATCTAAATAGCTTAATGTAGCTGTCCTGCTAATTGGGCTTTGGTAAGCAAGTATCCATTAATGGATGGACATCCTCACTGTGAGTAACTATAACTACACTTACCTGCTTGGAATGGTGGGTTGAACACCAAACAACTACTTGCAGCTATATTTATGAATTATTATTCATACTACATACTACAACAACTTACTCACTGGAGGTGATCTCCGTAAACACAGCATGTTGGTCTCCCTCTCATAAGATAATATAGGATAGATAATTGAATTTGGGATTTCACAGCTGCACATACTCATTGAACACCAGATCAGGGGCGAAGTACAGCATCCTGCCGTTGACGTTCTTGTAGGATCTCCATCCCAAGGCAAACACCATCACGCCCATCCAGGAATGCTGAATGACAGTCATCTGGTCGTCCACATGTAGATTTCTAAAACCTAGGGACGAGATTCAGAGTCATTAATCTTGGCATACTCAGCATTTAGAGAACCAAGAAGGCTTTCTTTTACACTTTGGCAAGAGCATTTAAATAAGAAAAACACTGTGGAAGCTGCAGCTTGCTGGATGTTGCTATGCTGTGAGACAAAGTTCTCCAAAGATTTGCAAGGCTTTTAAGACTTTTTCTATGTATTTATATGGTGACATTAAGAACTTCTGAAATAGGAAAAACGTCAGACATTAATAGTTATTACCTCCGCCAAGGACGTTATGTTTTCGGTGCCGTTTGTTTGTTTGTTTGTCTGTTTGTTTGTCTGTTAGCAGGATTACGGAAAAACTACTGGCCCGATTTTCATGAAACTTTGTGGAAGGGTGTAGCATGGGCCAAGGAAGAACCCATTAAATTTTGGAGCGGATCCGGATCCGACTCACAAACAAGCAATAATAGCACGAACCTTGGCGGAGGTCTGCGCTCTCCGAGTGCCCTTCTAGTTATTATTGTTTTTATAGACCAAATAAGAAAATGCCATTTGTGCAGCAGTGAGGTTTTGGCTTGTCCATCAACTTAAAATGACAAGCATTGAATAACAATTATCCTATTATTAAAGACCTATGAAACATTTACATGTATTATTTTATACTATAAATATGTAAATTGAGGCCACTCTGGGATCAATAGATATAGACAATGAAAAACACCAAATCAGGAAAGGGGGAGGAGCTTAAACAAGCTCAACACTGGACAGGAAATTCTCACCTGAGTTCACTGAGCCATCACACATCTCAGTGCAAATTTCAGATGAATAAAAATAAACCATGGAAAAACAGCCAATCAGGAAAGGGAGAGGGGCTTAAATTACATCACAAATCTCACTCATGGGTCCGATGACCTATCTTTGTCAACGCCAGTTCGGGATCAATAGGTATAGATAATGAAAACCAGCACAAAATGTTCTGAAATGTTCAGACCAACCTACACAAGCTGCTGGTCACAGCTGAAAAAAAAAAAACTAGAAATAACCGCCTCACAGTTGTATGCCTCCGCCAATAAACTTTGTTTTATCATTGCAAGGACAGTCTTTATTTATTGAACATATATAATTAATGTGATTATTAGGTCAACAAGGATTTTGGTGTCTGCAAAAGTAAGTGACAGCACTTCCACCGTTTTTGTAGAATGACCCAAGATCGTTTTCTCAGCTACAGTGGTAAGCAAAACATTATGATGTCACAGTGAAGTTGACCTTTGAACTTTTGGATATAAAATTGCATCACTTCATCATTTTATCCTATTAGACATTTGTGTGAAATTTTGTCAGAATTAGCGTATGAATTCTTCAGTTATGGCCAAAAACGTATTTTGTGAGGTCACAGTGACCTTGACCTTTGACCACCAAATTCTAATCAGTTCATCCTTGAGTCCAAGTGGACGTTTGTGCCAAATTTGAAGAAATTCCCTCGAGGTGTTCCTGAGATATTGCGTTCACGAGAATGGGACGGATGTACATACGTACGGACAACCCGAAAACATAATGCCTCCGGTCACGGCTGTCGCCGGTGCGGAGGCATAAAAAAGGCCCCAGCCAAAACTGAGCAGGTGTAACAGAAGAGTCGGTTCACTGCATCATGCCACAAATTTGGTAGTTCACATCTCTATCATTATACAACGACAAACCTCATGACTCCAGTTATTATTTACTGTTGTCACCAACTGAAATCCTACTTTACTGTAGGCGTCCTTGAAACTATTCTTTGAAATGAAACCAAAATATGAAATAATGGTAAAACCAAAAAAATAAATAATGCACTTTTCTGTTCTTAAATTAAAATCACTAAAAGCACTCAAACCAATGTCATACCTGGCAAGCCTTTTGCCCATTTGACCACTTTGACCAGCTGTCTCTCCCCGAGCTCGTTGAGGCTGGTGAGCAGGGCGTCGGAGGAGTCCGGCAGGCCGTGGTCGTGTCCCGCGTTCACCACCTCCGGCTCAATGGACTCCAGGATGTTGAGGAACACCAGCTGGGAGTGGAAGGTCAGGCTAGACTTAGGAGAGATGCACTGGAAAGCCTCTGCAGGGTCCTGAACAGGAGCATCGTCCTCAGGGTTTTTCAGTTGTCCGATCTTCTTTAGCTTACGGGCTGCAAACAAAGAAGGAAACAAAAGAAGTTTTATATAGTGTAAATCTATGGCATTTGATTATTACTGACCATTTTATTCCCCTAAATCAGTTTAAACAAATTATCCACAATCTTATGCAAGATGTGTGCTCCTGTTTCTGATCTAAATTGTGATCATTTTTTAATTTACATATTTTACTATTTGTTTTATTTTCTACTGTATTGTATGTTTATTGTGTAACCCCTGCTGCCATTTCTTGGCCAGGTCTCGCTTGGAAAAGAGATTTTGAATCTCAATGGGACTTTCTGGTGAAATAAAGGCTAAATAAATAGACAGGATGGCCTTATCGCCTTTTCCATCTAAAGACAAACAAAACCAAGCTTATAAACTATGATAATTAATGCTTCTGCTGTTTTGCCTCACAGCGAGTTACCAGGCCAAGTTGGCTTTCTATTAATTTTTAATTCATTTTCAGTTAGTTCAGTTTTACTTTAAGCATATACACAACCTGGACAGGTCACCAGTTGACTCTCAGATTCACTCTTATGGGCAGGTTAGAGCCTCCAGTCCACCTGACTGACATGTCTATGGACTGTGGGAGGAAACCGGAGCACCCAGACAAGCCCATGTAAACACGGGAAGAACATGCAAGCTCAGCGCAGAGACAGCCGGCAATCGAACCTGGCATCTTCTAGTTGTGAGGTGACCAGAAACCAGTGAGCTGCAGTGCAGAGAATTTGTGTACTTCCATCTACTTCCACTTCAGCAGTCATCTGTCACAAATGTCTCATTCTGTAATTATGGTTTTTAATTAATCTTTTAAAGACAACATCCATTTTAGTTTTGTAACCTCCATGGGTAACCCAACAATACAATCCCAGATCTACTAATAGCGAAATAGATATGAAATTATATCCCATTTGGAAGAAAACTCTTGAACAGATGAGGCCCATCTGGTAGAAAGGCCTGTGGTCCTCGTATGCGAGTCCTTGCTGGTTCAAAACAGGTGTGACTTAGAAATAGATGTATGAATTACTTTTTTTTCTGTTTTTACATTTGTATTTTTCCCCCCAAGAAGCTTTTGCAGTTATTAGTGCAAGTGCTGAAAAGATATGATTGAAATATACAGATTTGCATGATTAGGTTTGCATTCCTTTATGTACAGGAAGGCATATAATAAGGAGCGGGAGACAGAAAACGGCAACGAAAATGTATGAAAAGCCTGCTCCCCGATCCCTAGTAATGACAAAACCACAATTCCTTTTCCCACACAAAGTTGCAGATCATGCGGCAGATGCTCCACTTGACAACCTGCACTTACAAACCAAATTGACTCTGTGCCTTTGATTCTGTCCCTACAATACGTGGCAGTCTCCTCCACCAAATCTGACTGAAGTAATTATATCCTGTTAATCAGTTGCCAAATATCGCAGTCTGCGCCTAAACCAGTCTTGACAACCAAACATTCACCATACTCAATCATTAACTTGTTTTTTTCTTGCGTGACCACTAGAGTTGAAATGAGAAGCAGTTTAACTCAAGTTCAACCAGTTTGTTCAGAATCTGAAGTCATGACGGCTGTGTGGAAACATGAGAAACACAAACTACTGACTATGTACTGAGAGTCATTTCCATTGGTCAGTTATGTCTCACTAACTTACAGTCAGCAAAATGGGACACACAAAAATACAATGATTTCAAAGATATTAAATATTTTAAAATAAGTGTACTGTATTTTTGTGATCAAACTAATTTCATAATAAATGTCTAGTAGCTTTAGAAGTCCCAGGTCTACTGAAACAAAATATAAAAGGTTGCATGAACTTCTTTCCATTTTCACTGTTTGTTGATGGTAAACAGTAATTGATAATTCTAATACAATTGCTACTTGCAGCTTTCTGTGTAGATCAGTATGTCTCATTAAAACTGTAGCCTGGCATGTTACTTGAGTTTTATGAGTATTGAATTGCTAATAATAGGCTCTCTCTCTCTCTCTCTCTATGTCTCTCACTCTCTCTCACTCTCTCTCTGTCTCTCTCTCTGTCTCTCTATGTCTTTCACTCTCTCTCTCTCTCTCTCTCTCTCTCTCTCTCTCTCTCAGAAGTAGCAGGGTTGAAAGCAAACTGCAGATTTAGAAGCAGTATAATCTGCAAGTATAACATTTCCATTTCTGATCCAATAACAAACATTTCAAATAAAAATTGTTAATTAAAAATTCCTCCCTGGGATTCTAAGCTATGAAGCAGGCAGGTATCTGATCTTTGCATAGTACATTGTAAATAGGTCAGGTTGAGCTAACCTTAAGATCCCCACCCGCTTGAGTTGATGCCAGTGTATACAGGCATCAACCAGCCATCCATACCATGGTTTCATGGACTGCTACACTCCCAAATGCAGTTCAGATGAAGAATTATTTACGCAAGACACTGCGGTCAAAAGTTTCCAATATGTCTGATTATTCCAGACTGTTTGATTAAAAGAGTAAGAATACAAACAGTCTACCTCTCAGTTACCTCTCATAATGTAGACTAAGCCTAATTTCCCCTCAAATGAAAATGCACTTGTAAAATTTGTTGTCCATTTTCTGCTGAATGTACTGGCCCACTCCCTGTCTGATGCTACCGGTCTCCAAATCATCGTCATCATCATCATCATCATCATCATCATCATCATCATCATCATCATCTTCAGTGTAACTATCTAAGCTTGGTTACACACAAAACATGTTGGTCAGTTTTACATATTTAGCTGCATCCTCTTTAATCTATCAATTGTTCTTTCTATTCTCCAGGTTGTTTACAATTTGAACTATATCTACTTACTTCAAGATTTTCGGAGGGGTGTGCAGTGTTTCTCTGACACAGAGAAAAGGAGAGCGAGGACTGGTGAAACCTACCACACAGGCAGTCACAAGTCACTTCACACAGCAGGCCAACTTGATAAAATGATTACATCCCGACATGCCCAACCGGCCCAAACTCTAACCGGGTTTCCTCCTCGTTCTCCTGATTAGCCGCCCCGTGTATACACAAGGACAACGCCGCTGTCTGATACGATCACTTCTACTTAAAAAACACAAGGAAACGTTTCATATCCCTGGGTATCATCATAGGGGGAAATGGGTCAGAGCTGTCCCTGGACCTTTTTATTTTTTTTATTTCTGGTCTCACAACCTGGCCCATCCCATGATTGCCAGGTTGATTGTTAACCTATCAATCACAAGCCAGTTAACCACTCTTGTCTAATATTAACCAATGAAAATTATATAATTTTAAAATCACAAACTTGTAAGCTGTAACCAATAACAGTCATGAAGTGCGACATTGGTCAGGAGGTGGAGAGAGGTGCAGGGGCCCATGAGGACAACAGGCTCCACCTGGGTCCAGTACCCTCTCCTGTATCTTTGTGTATCGATGGCTCTGTCTCAGTGGAGGAGCCTCTGGACTGAGCCACAGACAGCCAACACACTGTGAGAGAAGCACCATGAAAAGCCAAACTTATGTTGGCCTAATCCCTGAAATGGGGAAAGATTTATTCACATTATGTGTTGTGCAAAGTTTGGTTTATGTTTTAGTCGCCAAAAAAATTAAAACAAAACAAAAAACCCTCACCAGGACGATCCAGAAGGCCTGAGGGCACACTGGAGGATTATTCTGGGCCAATTAACACCATATTTCAACGTCCCAACATTCCTTTTGAATGTAAACTTTGCTCTCATTTTCTGTTGGTGTATATATACAGTATAATTATTAATATGAATAATGTAGGGACAAAACTGGTTAATATTTTAAAATTCTTCTACTGTGTTCCAAAATTTAGTGTCCTTCCAGTTAAGACTGTAAAGTTGCTTGAGTCAGTTATTGTTTTCGAAGGAAAATCATAAATTAAAAGCCTATTACATCGCTGTAAAATAATCTTTATATTGTCCCATTGATGTCCCAAATGGATGGATGTTGTCCCGAAATTTTCCTCAGCTAAATTAAGGCAAATCTGAAATCGTTTTACTTGGGCGACACAACTCTAGAAATCTTTTTCTAAATGATCTTGGTAACTTGTCATCTAATATAAAGCCAGCAGCCAGAAACATGCGAGTGATTTTTGATAGTGACCTGAGTTTTGAGGAGCAGGTAAAGAGAGTTGTGCAGTCCTGCTTTCTTCAACTGAGAAATATATAAGAAATCAAGGTAATTCACGCTTTTATTTCATCCCGTTTAGACTCCTGCAACTCTCTCTGTACCTGCCTCAGTCAAATTTCTCTCTCACGTCTCCAGCTTGTTCAAAATGCTGCAGCTAGGATTGTAACTGGTGCCAAACGAGGAGAACGTATTACCCCAATCTTAGCACATCTGCACCGGTTACCAGTTAGATTTAGAACTGATTTTAAGATTTCAATGATTACATTTAAAGCACGGCAAGGTCTAGCTCCGAGTTATATTATACAGCCTATCCAGCCTGCGATCCTCAGATAGGGCCCTGTTTCTGTTCCCCAGTCTGGACTCAAGACTAAAGGTGACTGCGACTTCGGAACGACCTGCCTGAGGAGGTCAGGCAAGATAAAACAGTTCAATCACTTCTAAAAGATTTTGTGTGATCTCTATCTGTATCTCAATTCTATTTCCATTCTGTAATCGTGTCTCTCATTTATTTATTACTGTGTTTTTAGGGGACAACTTGTATTGACTGGACATTCATGTGGTCAGATTTTATGTAAATTGCTCTGTGTTTTTATTTGTATTTCAGTTTGATTTCTGTTGTTTCTATGTATCTCTTTTATTACCTTTTATTTCCGTTTATTATTTTAGTTTGCCTAGGAGACGAATTTCGTTTGCTGGACACTTGTGGTGCGCTCGCTTCCTGCCTGTGGATACGTGCTCGTGCTTCTGTGGCCGGCGTCCATGAGCGCACTGTGGACACTGTGGACACTGTGGACACTGTGGTCAGACTGTCATGTTTGAGGTGTGTGTGGAAGTCCGCTATGGAGCTGCTGTACTTCTGCAGGTGTTGTGGCACTGCAGTTCGCTGGCGCACTTTATTTAATTGTGATAGTTTTTACATCACTGTTTGCGTTTGTACATTGTTTCTATATGTAGTGCTATACGTATTGTCTTTATCAGTAGCCTAATCTGTGCTTTAAATGCACATAAAACACATTCATCTTTCAGTAATTATTGTTCAAATGAAAGTGTTGAGCACTGCGAACATTTTGAGTACTGGCCTTGTACTAGTTCTATAGTGCCTAATAAGCAATATACCGTATTTCCTCTAATATTGGCCAGGGCCTTTATTTACCTCAACTGCAAAGGGGACCAGGCCTTTATTGGAAGCAGGCTTATATTATGGCGCTTTTCCACTGCATGGTACCGGCTCGACTCGACTCGACTCTACTCGCCTTTTTTGGTTTTCCACTGGCCAAGTACCAGGTACCAGGTACCATATTACGTAGTACCTGGTACTTTTTTTCGTAGCACCTCCATCGAGGTTCCAAGCGAGCTGAGGCCAAGGAGGTTCTATATTAACGCTGAGGCGATACCAAAAGGTGACGTGAAAACACTGCAGACCACTGATTGGTCAGATCGTCATCGCGACACGGGACGTATATGCTAACGTTAGCTACCAGGCTAGCTTACCCTCTTGCGTCGCCTTGAGCAGCCAGAGAGCAGTCTGCTGTCTCGCTGCCTTCAGCCTCTTCTGAAATAAAAATCTGTTTCCTTGCTGTGACTTAACAGCCACATACCGAGAATCAAGAACACCATCGCTTCGATATCCTACATAGTAGCTGTGTGTCGTGTTTCATGCAGTGTCGCAGCGTCGCTATGACGACCAGTTTGGGGGGTGGGGCACATTGAGGGGGTACTATTTGCAGTGGAAAACCAAGTGGTACTACCAAAAGCGAGTAGAGTCGAGTCGAGGCGAGTTGAGCCGGTACTATGCAGTGGAAAAGTGGCATTAGAGACAGGCCTTTATTTCTAATTCCCTCTGTTTGATAAGTATATTTGCTCATATTTTAGTATGAAGCCTCCTTGTTGTCTGATCTGCTTCTGTTGGGGTTCGTTAGGTAGCTGTTTTTTTGTTACTGCAATGCATTACGATAATTATGGTAATCGATGGCGGCATGCTCCAGAGACTTCCGTCAGGAGTTTACCGGTGTCCACCGTTGTTTTTAGCTGCGACCAGCAGCTCTATAGCTTGCTCTGTCGGTCGGTTGGTTGGTCCACAAAAATTTCGCAGCTATGGCGAATTCACGCTTGTTTCCTTTGTTTTTTTCCCCCGCTTGTATTTGGAGCCGGCCTTTATTTGTTCGTGTCGACCACGGCCCCGGCCATTATCGGACACCCGGCTTTTAATTGACTACCGGCCACTATTAGAGGAAATACGGTATATACTAGGCGAAATACAAATAAATAGAAACCACTGGATGCAAGAGAGTAGCAGGCTAAATATGTCTTTGGAAAACATTAACAAGTATTTAGGAAGTTTGGATTTTTTGAGGCTCGCTATAAACTTCAGCCATTATTTTTCAAATCACAGAAAAATGAGGAAACATTGCAACGTTATCCATATTCCTACAGTTTCAGACATCTGTTGGCTATTTCCCTCCCGTTAGTCTAGCTTTTATTGTGCCTGCAACTTGCTGCAAGTGAGTGTAGATGTCTTGATTTCACTTTCTGCAAACAAACAGCTTGGCGTTTAGTAACTTGTTTGTAAGGATACAAGGCTGCAATACACTAACACACTTTGGTTGTCAAGTTTGATTTTGCATATCAATGTTCTAATTTGACACAAAATGTCAACAAAAATGCAACTTTGGCCAGTTGGGGTCTCGCATAGAAGTCTATGCCCTCATGTGTTTTCTGTATTGATACACTGGCACTCGAACTGCTGACTTGCACACTGAGACTTGTTTTTGAACTCAAATGACTTGACTCAGCCTCTGGATTGGCTTCTTGTAAATAATGGCACTGTTTGAATGAACAAAATCTTTGATTTTGTTTAATTTTTAACATCTGTCTTTTTGTTGTGCACTGGTGTGGACTGAAATGAGCTGTGTTTCCTCTAAGACGTGCACACCTGTGGTTATACAGGAGGCTTGGAGCGCTGATCTGAAGTTGTCGTTCATTGTGCAGCAAAGTGGGATGCTGAATGCAGTTAAAATGACTGTTTGAGAAGGAAATCTGCCTGTGAAATTTATCTTGTCTTTCTTTCAGCACTTGCTATTATTCAACCAGGTAACAGTGATTTTTGATACACGACAGGGCGAGAGCAAATTTGAATGGATAAATGAGCATGCCACTGGTGACCTTTATGTGCAATCCACATACTAGAGCGTTAAACCTTCATTCCTGCATTATTGTCAGTAATTTCTTATTTTAGGTTGCCCAGATCAATCCTATTGTAGAAGGAAATTTGCACTTTCTACCAAAGCAAGTATTTCCAAGACAATAGCTACTTATTGCTATTTCATACAGGGCAAATGTAAAGGGCAAAATAATAAGCTAGGCAGCGAAACAAGAAGGGCAACAACAAATCTATTGGTATAAAAAGAACTGACATTTTCTCCACGCACGCATTTTTCATTGTTGGCACAAAACAATCAGTCAAACAATACATGTGATCTTATTAAAGGAAATCTGTGCAAAATTTCCAAATATGGTCCTGATGTTATGTGAACAAAGGCTATAATTCCTGCTTAGAGTTAAAGCAATATTCCACTTAGTTTTAATATGGGAGTTATTCGGCTCTTGACCGCCATGAAAAGCAGAATATAATCTAATCACCAAGATCGGATGCAGCTGAGACGAGTTTGTAGAGTTCAGTTACTTCCCATTCATTTGAATGAGGCCATGAAAACTTACATTTAACATGGTGAACAGATTCAACAACAGATCCCACTACACTAGGCCTTACTTTTTAGAACGTCATTTCGCCAAATAGCATTTTTATTGATAGACGAGAACATAGCGGAGGGATACCATTTAGGAGAGATAGTTCCTGTTTGGGAGACCGGATCTACTTTTATTTTCAAATACTAATTTTAGTGTGAACCAAGAATAATAATGCTAAATGAGGACAGACCCAGGACTGCTTTGTTGTCTGAAAAGCGGGATCTGTTGTTGAATGAACTCGAATATATTCTCGAATAACCCCCATGTTAAAACTAAGTGGAATATTGCTTTGAGGGCTACACATAATATTCTGTATGTATGTGATAGGTAAGTTTATTACGTCTGTATATAGCCACATAATGTGGAATACTGATCAGCTGCATAAAAGCATCTCTTAAATAGAGCCTACAGTATATGAATAGACCTGTAGAAGTGTTTTATTTTCGAGGAAAGGCTTTATTTAACTAATGCCTTACATACTACTAGCATCAAGATAATCCGTTTGATGGGAATTCCTTAGAGGTGTTATTGTGTTGTGTAGAATGTAGTTGAATATTACAGTAAAAAATTAATAGATAGCAAAGAGTGGCTAGCTTGATAACAGCTCCATATAAAGTGAACGCAGGGTGGCTAACCAACCTTGTGATGAATAATCCAATAAAAGCCGTAGTTAAAAGCCGTAGTTACCTCTTCCAAATTCCGAGGGTATGCTTGTAGGATCAAGAAATCAATTTAACTTAAGAATTAAATGACATTAATATCATATCTGCAAAAATTTGTGCTTGCTTTCCTCCATTACCAGGTGTGGCCAAGAGCATTTTTCTATAAAAAAAAAATGGGTTCAAAGAAAGGGGCACAATATTCAAATTCCTGACAGTGAAGTGAAGTGAAGATTCCTCAATTTTCATTACACTCCCTGAAATATGGAGACTTGAGTATCAATGGGACACTGCGCATTTAGCTCAAAATTACTTCAGAACTTGGGGTAGGGCAAATTGGATTCCACAGTTGGTACAGTATTTATGAGTATTTTATTCATATATCATTTCACAGAATTGATAATGAATTTGCCCTGTCATCTGATTACATGTATTTCCATTTCCAATTCAATTTGAGAAGACTGAATGCAGATGTGCAGATGTGGTTCATCCAGGTTACTTGATATTTTCAATGCTCTGTCTGCAAAATGAGACTGCTATCATGGTTTGGAAAAATTAACAGCCCTGTTCAGGTTCTATTTGGGGACGTAATTAACATTCCAGGGGTAATACAGAATTCAAATGTTCAAAATGAAAACCTTGAAGCAGTTCTCCACCATCCTTTTCCATCTTGAATGATTGGCAAATTCAACCGATGCATTATTAGATGGTAATCAAGATTTCAAGAGTCTTTCAGGTCTCCTCAGACCTTGCGACTAAGGACTGAGCCTAATAATGCACCTTAGTACAAGATATTATGATACAAAGGTTATGATTTCACTAATACATAATTGAATCAATACTGCAATTATTTTTTGGAATTAACAAAACAGAAACTCTATAGGACTTAATAAAAATCAAAGTGAAATGAGTTAAATTATATCTCCTTTTCTTTCAATATATTATGACCTATCTTTGAAATATTTTGAGAAAAAAAATGCTGGGATAATAAGACACAAATGTATAATTTTTCCTCTCCACTACCACAAATGATTGTCATAAATCTTCCTGTGAGATGCAGCAAGTGAATTACACGTCTGTGATCAGGACTTGCGTGAAAGAAGGCTCTTTTTAGCCACAACTAGAAAAGGTGTGCCTTTTTACTGACAATCACAGCATTACATCGCATTTTCCCCCCATGGGCTTGTCAGTGACTGGTGGCAAAATTACCAGCATTTCTGCTGCTTTAATTCACATGTCTCATGTCAGCATTGTGCTTCTCAGTACAATTTTCACCGTTAACAGAACGAGAAAATGGAAGAGAGTGAAAATTGAACACAAGACTAAAATTAGTCCACCACATGTCAATCTTTACGGCCTAATATGGCGAACAGGTCTGGGTGACAGTAAGGAGAAGTGAATGGAATAGGTCTAAATTGCATGGCCGCTCAGTCAGGGGCTTGATTATCAGTAACATCCCCTATTGTGCTGATGCTGCAATTGAAGAGAGTAGGCTAAGATGTGCAGTATGGGAGAGAATCAAGTATTTGGTCTTGGGAGACCATTGCTAGTTCCACCTTTAAGGCTTCACTTTCTCTTTAGCGTGCTTTGGTCATACGGCGCACAGTGTTTGTGATAGTTCATACTGCACACAATCTACAGACAGCAGAACAGGGCATAACATGAGGGAGTGAGCTACAAACAGCAGCGATAAACTACAAGAATAATTGTAAAAAAAAAAAAAAAAAAAAGCAAATTCTAGTGTATTTGTGCAGTTATATATAAATGTTTGGTACATTAAACCAGCATACCTCCAAGAGTCATTCCAGCTTCAAAACACTTCCTCAGCCGACATGAAGGGCAGTTCTTCCTCCGTAGCTTATCAATGGTGCAGTCGTTTCTACTTGCACACAGGTATTTCTGCTTGCCTAGACAGACAGGGACACTGTGTGTTAATCATCACTATAACTAAATAATCTATTGAATGATGGAGAATTTGTCTTGCTAAAAAACACTGGATATTGCCTGACATTTAACAAACAGAAACTGCTCATATTATTGCAATTGAAACAAAAGATGAGCTAGAGTTTGAAATTAATAAGGGAAAATTTTTATTTTATTCATTTTTCTATTTAATTTATTTTAAAAAAGCCATTTCTTTGACCCTTCTGTAAACTCCTGAGAGATTTAAATAAAGAAATCAAACCAGTAATTTCAGTTCTTGTGGTAAGTTGTATTGTTTTGTAAATTTATTGCAGTATGAGACACACCTGTAGCAAATCTGGTTCATTAAACCCCAATCTGATTTTTTTTTTTTTAGTATATAATTTATGAGTATGTATGTACAGCATTTTGAAGAATAGTGCTTCCTGGTGTAAATAATCTTTCTTTCTCAACTCAACTCTCATAACTCAAAATGCAAGCCCATTTTGTTCTGATGTGCGCTGCACAATGCAAACATCAATAAACCAATTACACCTCAAAAATGCATTTGAAGCAATTTAGCTGTCAAATACTGGCAATCCTTGTATCAATACCTCAGTCAATCAATTTCGGAGAGGAAAAACATTCTTGAATCCAAACAGATATGAATGTAAACAAAGCCACTAGTGGGGCAACATTAGTTCAAAGGGGGGCGCCAAACCCAAATGCCACATTAGGCCTTTTTACCTTCTGCAGCTCTCTTGAAGAAAACTTTGCAGCTCCCGCAGGTGAGCGCACCGTAATGACAGCCGGACGCCTCGTCTGCACAGATCAGACAGGTCCTCTGTGGTGGAAAGAAGAACTCCATGGGGAACATGTGGTCTCTTCCTCCCTCGAACCTACAGACAAACACATTATAACACTCATGAAATGTATGGACCTATAGAAATTACAGGACAAACTCTACTACAACTGCACAGCTATCTGCTGCAACCATGAAATTCATGTTCTTCATTCTATACAGAGTGTTTTTTTTAATTTTTCTGTCAGACCAGAAATAAATAAAGCACTAATGACATTCAGGGATGAAGAGTTGAGAATGATGATGGTGAACATGATGAGGATGATGTTGGTGCCGATATTTTATTGATGACTTGTATCTTGCTGCCATCAATTACAGTAAAGCTGTTCACTTTAGTGCTGTATTTTTTTGTTTTTATTTTTTGATTATATTATTCTAATTATAACTTGTTAATGTATACTTAGCTTGGATGTATCAACTGGGTCACTGCACAGTATTTTTATTACTGTAGCATTTTTCTATTTTTGGTAGTCTGTGTTGCCTTTAGGGTTGCAAAATTCCGGGAATTTTCAAAGTTGGAAACTTTCCATGGGAATTAACGGGAATTTATGGGAATTAACGGGAATTTATGGGAATAAACGGGAATAAACCAGGAATTTACGAAATTGAAGGTATGCTCTTAATAGGGAACTTAAATATAGTTGGGGAAAATATATTTTAGCATAATCCTGACTAAAACAACCAGATATCATGCAAGTACAGTTGAATATCTATGCTATTCCTCAATCACATGCACACATAGCACACTGCTTACTGCAGGGCTGTTGAGACCACGCCCCCTACATGCACTGTGCATTCCTGTGCATTTTTATTAATTTTTGAATGGGTTGGGTCGGGGGGATGAGTAATATTTAACTCAACATTCATGTTTTTGTTCTTCAATGAAATAATTGATTGTTCAATAAAATATTTAACACTTGATAAAGTTCTACTTACAAATAAATCTGTTTTAATTGTATTATTTTGGATGGATGTCTGCTTATAACAAAACAAATATTTATGCTTGGATATGATACCTTTCCATTAAATTACCCTCAATTCCCAGTTAATTCCCATAAATTCCCATTAATTCCCATAAATTCCCATAAATTCCCATAATTCCCATGGAAAGTTTCCAATTTGGAATATTTCCAAAATTCCCCAGCTTAACTTCCCATGGAAATTTACCGGAAACTTTCCGGAAATTTACCGGAAACTTTCCACCCCTTTGCAACCCTAGTTGCCTTATTGTCTTGTATTGTTGTTGCCATGCAGCAAGAACAATTGCCCATTTGGGACAAATACATTTGAAACCTGAACCTTAAACCTTGGCATCACATATTATGGTTGAAGTCCATGGTTGCTTTTAACTTGTTGAATACTTTCCAAAATGTATCCATAAAGCTGTTGCTCAAATTAAGGTTCAACATTATGCCAGTGATATCACCTAAACAAAATGTTCAAAGTTAAGCACACACACACACACACACACACACACACACACACACACACACTGCCATACACTCCAGGATCACCACGATACTGAACCACACACTGCATGACAGCCATAGTGCAGCCTGACACCCATACAGCCTTGCAGCGTCTGGCTAAGAATCCTGAATGCTTTCCAGCCAGAGGAAGTCAAAGAGAGCAACGACTCAGGATAGTGTGGGAAAGATGTGGGCGCCAACGCCAGCACCAAGGGGGGCATGACGGGCGCCTAACCTCAGCCTTGAACACAGAGAGATTGGAAAATGCACAGACATAACGATACTTCACTGACGTGCAACTTAAGATGTCAAGGTTCTGTGCAAGAGAGACAAGGACAAAGCTCAGCTGGAGCACATCCATTGTGTCTCCACTGATTTTAGGTGAGAATGGAGAATATACATTAGCTAGAACTGCTGGGTATTATCAGGGAACTCCAAGAGGCAAAGACAAAATGAAATTTAAGCACACTATCCTTTTTGCATCCAGTATCTATCAAAGCATCTATCTATCTATACAGTTATGCATTATATAGATGCAGACTTTTAACTCAATTTTATAGGAGCTAGTATATTATAGGAATTAACATCAGTTCACTGCAGTACTGAATGATCATCTAACTGTTGTGATTAAACTCGCATCACTAATGAGTGCTGCAGCCTGGAATGGGATTTCCAAATTGGACAAAAGAGATGAGACAGGAGTCCGGTGTTGGAGGTGGGAGTGATCAGAGAGCGGGGAAGAGTCTCAGACAAGACGGGAACCACAGTGCTATTTACACAAGGAAAATTGTGGGGATGAAATACCACAGTGACGGCTAATTCTTGTGTTGTCTGGGATGCATCATCCATAGTAAATCTCAAAAACATGCATGACCAAAATAGTACGCAAATGCACTGAGTAAACAAAATAACACAGGCAACTGGTAAGAACCCCAAGTAACTGATACAAAAAAAATGCACTTTGGGCTTTGGTGACATTGCAGTGGTTGCAGTTTAGAAACATTAACTATTCAAGTGTTCTTTTCCAAAAAGGGTTTCCTACTAGATACTGTACATTTATTTTACTTTTTAAACGCATTGTTTCACAATAACAGTCATCTCTGTGAGGACCTGAATACAAATATGATTTTTTCTTTTTTAAATTGCCCATAATATGTGGTTAAAACATACATTTTAATATAAATGTTTGATTTAAATTCTAATCCTTCAGTCATGTTTGAATGATCAGATATCAATATGTTTTTGTGAAGATTAGTTGAACTGTGTAAATATTTTTGCAAAACCTAGAACCATATTCACGTACACACAGCCAGTATTGTCCATGTCTTCACAAACAAATGCCAGTCAAAGACAAAACCAAACATTTATTTTGCTGTCTTTCTCAGAATTGCAAACTTCCAAAACACATGAAGCTCACATACACAATCAATGAACCTATATGAATAGCAACACTTTCTTTCTGAACATGTAATTCATATTATTCTGAACAAAAAAACCTTCTAGCTTGGATATGAAACAATCATTTGGTTTTTGGGATATTCATATATCATTAAGCTTCTCAATGCCAAATTACAGAAAACAACGTCTCATTATTCTGATGTATTCCTATTGTAAAGTATTCATCAAAGTCAGCAAAATCCCAAATCTTTTTCAAGCCAATGTCCCTGTCCAAAAAAGCCCCTCAATTTACCAGAGGATTGGTAGTAATTCCACCTCTGTGTGTCCAGTATTTAGTGTGCTACAGTGAATAGGCAAATATTTTTGAGATAATGCTAAGTGGGCCCAGTACCACAAGGGTGCATTAGGTGTATTGTACCCTGGATAAAATTAATGCACTCCATTCAGTTTTAAATCCCCGGTTTTCCCATCCCTGCTCAGGGTTGCTTGAGCATGTTCCAAGTTGTTTGATTTAAATTGGTTTGGCTAATTTCACAGCGTCTGGATTAGTATTAACGCAAATGTATCATATGACAGACTAATCTGCTTCAATTTGGCTTGAAGTTAGCAAGGCTTACGGCTTGCAAGTCAGCCTAGAACCAGTGTATACAGTGTCGTATAGTTTAATAGTCACTCTTTTACTCTTTTATGAGGTTTGGCATATCCGCTGTTTAACCAAACCAATTGTTACACCTGACAAGTTGTTACCCACCTGACAAGTGCAACCAATTGTTCAAAGGGCAGATAACTGCAGACAAGGAAATTAGATGATAGGAAAAGATAAGAAAAGAAGTGACTATACCTCAAATACCTGTCTTTTTCTTTATTCTACGCTAAAAAGATGAGAAGAAAACGTTTTATGCAGAGCAGAGTGGTTTGAGGGCCAGTTATAGTGCAATTATGCCAGATTTATATCCAACACTCCATCAGGCTAAAAAACTGTTAAAATGCACACAGGTGGTGTGGTTTTCTTCCACAACTGGGTTTGATGCTAGGCTAGCCTGTATCATCATCATCATCATCATCACCATCATCATCATTATCATACTATAAAGCAAGGAATCTCAATCTACTTCACACTTGGCGGGTGTATTGCTGGGGACCCAAGGACGTGCAGTGTCGGATTGGACACGCAACACGTTCAATATTAATAAACTTTGAATAAACAAGCGAACAGCGCTCTGTGCAGCAGCGGGGCTCAAAGCAAGCGACTGATAGCCTACGCCTATTGTGTGTTTTTTTTTGTGAACGGGCACTGCACTAGTCTAATAAACATTCATGGCATCATCATGCTCTGTAGTGAAATAGACTAAATAGATACTTCACATGCAGAGGTGAAACTGCTATCAATCTTTCCATCGCACAATATTTTTCGGATATCTAAAAAAGTACTCCAAAGGTCATTTCACCTGTTTGAAATTAGCAATAAAAAGAGTCAAGAAAACGCCTGAACACAAGTATGTAGCCTGAACACAAGTATGTAGCCTGTACCCAAGTTATGAATACAACCCTGGTTCTCTGAAGGGAGGGAAGGCACAACAACAGTGGTTTTCAATCCTGGTCCTGACCCAGAATCCTGCTGGTGTTCTATCCTACCAGATAATTCATTGCAGTTAATTGTATTCACCTGGTGTCCCAGGTGTAAATCAGTCCCTGATTAGACGATCCATACTATAGCAGTGGTTCCCAACTCTGGTCCTCGGGATTCCGAGTACTGCTGGTTTTCATTCAAACCATGTAATAGGGACTGGGAGACATGGGACACCAGATGAATGCAATTAACTATTTGGTAGGATAGAAAACCAGCAGAAGTCTAGGCCCTGAGGACCAGAGTACAGACAGAGTACATCCACACAGGAGCACAGGCGCACCCACAGACTCTTCCAGCACTGATGAACACACAGAACCAAACTCTTATTGAGGTGCTCCATCCTGAGGACCTAAAAATGTATTTAGTGAAGTCTGACTGCCTGCAACACACACCTCCTACAACAATATGCCCATGGTTTTTATAGAGTGGGGTCAAACAGTACCAGGCAGCTCAACACTGTGTTACAGGCTTTTTTAATGGCCTTTACAATACCCAGTGCTTAGCCATTGCTTAAATAGCAATATACCCTTTGATGGGTTGTCAAACATAAGAGTGTACAAGCCATGGAACATGTTCCTCTGACACAAATGGAGGTAAAGATCAGACAGAGGTAGAGATCAAAGGCCAGCACTTTGTGGGACAATCTAGGCACTATGGGTGTAGATGCCAGGTTTGGATGTTAAGTCACTTTAGACTGCATCAGCCATGATCCAGGAGGGGTTTAAAAACAGTGAATAGAGGTAGTTAACTCTATTGGCTGATGGTGGGGCCAAAAGAAAAATGGTTTTATAAGACAGCATATCCAAACCCAAAGAATCCAGAGGTTTATAATGTGAAGCTACATGTAGCACCAATGCCAATTCCCACTATGGAACGTCTCCCTTATGCACTGGTTTTAGAAGGCATGTAAATAAGCATTAAACCCCCGAGTCAACACTTTATAGAAGCACTATTGGCAGTGAGTACAGTTTTGAGTCTTCTTTGATACATCTGTATCAGCTTGGCACATCTGGATTGTGGGATTTTCAACCATTCTAACAGATTTGCTCAAGCTCAAGCCTGATTTATAGTTCTGCGTCGACGCCACCACAAGCCGTAGCTTACATGCACCTCCCCAAAAATGTAATTGCGAGTAGGGCGACAGAAGAACTGATTGGCCCAAATACGTTCATTTGTAGGACACCTCATCCCCAAATTATAAAGATTACCAGATGTCACTGAATTTGTGGCGAGAAATATCCCAGAAAATGGGCTTCAGAGAATGAAAACACAACTATTTCTGTTGTTATTACTTCTGTGCTAACGAAGCAGGACACTGCCATTTAGTGTTTCGGTGTCTACACACAGAATCACCAGCACAGAACTATAAATGCTTGCATCGCTGTAGACACCTGCAGTGTAGCAATACGGACACTTCGACACAAGCCATAAATCAGCCCTCAGACAAGTTGAATGAAGAACGTTTGTGATCAGCTATCATTAAATCATTCCACAAATTTTTCATGAGATTGAAGTCTGGACTTTGGCTGGGCCACTCATCGACTTTCACACTCTTCTTCTGAGGCCATTCCAGTGTTGATTTGGCTGTACGCCTCGGGGTGTTGTCTTACTGAAACAGAAGTTATTGCCCTCATCAAGCTCTTTGGCACTCTGAAGCAGGTTCTTAAGAAATTGCGTGTTTTTGGCTCCATTCATTGTTTCCTCTTTCCCTGCACCGCCTGATGCTGCACCACCATGCGTCATGGTAGCTATGCTGTTACATGGATGATGAGCAGTGACTGGGGAGAAGTAAGCTGGATCTCCCCAGTCCTCCAATACCTTTATGCAGAACAGAGTGAGAACAGAAACAACAAGTGGAGGAACTTGAGGAAGTAATCACCTCTGACATTTCCTCAAAGTAAAAGTATCCACGGGACAGAACTGCACCACCATGTGTATCCCGACCGACCGATGGATGGACTCCCGCCAGAGCTTTCTCTCCTGAGCCTCTGCTGCTCTATTTCCCACTGTTCTTTCCAACTGGCTGAGTAAATAAAAAATGCTAAAGGTGAGTGTACTGCATGGGTAAACACACTGTTTTTAGTCTCCGCCCAGTACACAGTTTTGAAAGATGCGAAAAAGTGAAGCAAGAGCGAACAAGGCGGTCTGTCTGTGGTAAAGGATCACCCATCGCTACTTGGGGGCAGTAATGGTATTTTCTGATCGCAAAGCATTTTGACGCTGCCAAAGATGAAATACCTGCCTTGACATCACTGATTGGGATGTGGCCAGATGTTTGAAAGTTCATAGAGAGCAATTTTCTACCCCCAGAAGTAGATGGAGGACTTTGAAAGATGTTGAAATGAAGTACAGGGTTAATGCTATTCACTGTATAGAAGCCATATAACCATGTTTACAACTCAAGAAAAGTGATTTAGTGCTGATTTGCTCATTAAAAAACTTTTTTTTTTGCTGAATATTGCAATTTGTCAGCGTAAATGTTGAAAAAGAGAATGATTTGCCAGTGCCTCGGGTCTGGTAAGTTTGAATAATATAATTTTTTTTCTGACATGCAACTTGATTTGTAGGCCAGGGATCCTGCACAGCACCAGACTGTCTTGTTTGGAAAGCTGCCTGGAACACCTTCTTCTCTAAGAAAAGAAAAGATGTCTCTTCCAAATTGCAGTGGTTAGTATTGTTATTTCAATGTTTTTCTTTTAACTGTGCTGTCCAACAATGATACTACTGCTATGAGGGAGGTAAAGAGACGTAGAAGATAGTGTGTTGTGCAGCTTGAACATCAATAAGCATGGAGTTTTAATTCTATGATGAGACGGACACACTTGATTGGCTATCAAACCCAATTCCATCCCAAGGAAAGACCCACTGGGGACAAGGTAACTTTAGGTGGGACACTATCAACGAGTGCTTTCCACTTTGCTAGTAGAATGGGGTTATCTTAAAAACCCACTGTCCTTACAGCCAGCTATGTAAGTATTTTCAACGTGAAACATCTCAAGTGCATGTGGAGAACGCTGAGGTTTAGCGCAGAATGACGGCCTTTGCCTAATCTTCAACAATACAAAAAAAATGTCTGTAAAATCCACTTTCCATGGCTCTCACAGCCTGTTTCTCTTACAGCTACCTTATTTTGTCTCTCAAGACAGGTCTTAGAATTACCTGCACAGTTGGCGTTTTGACGCCATTGAAATGTGGACAGGACGTTACAATTTCAGAGCAATTGCAACTGCTATTTGCATTGCCTCTTGAGAGGGAATTGCGCTGTTTGCCAACAGGCTAGGCACGGTGAAGGCCCTGGGTCTTCTCAGTGCAGATAGATGAAGTCCACTGTTGAGGCAGGGGATTGGGTAGGTTGGACAGGCTGCTATCCCTCCATAGGTGCTGTTGGACGATGGGAGGAAGAGCAGCTCCTTGGGTGGGATTTTGCAGCTGGTTTCACTGTTGAAGGCTGAGTCCTGCGTCTTCATAGGTGTCATGCCTGGCTTGGATGGAGTGCAGTCAGTGCGCTGACTGTCAGTGAACTCTGCTACGGTCTCACTCCATATTCCCCATCTTTCCCCTGGCAGGATGACGGCTGCTTGACAAATCTCACTGGCTTCCATATGGGGCCTTGCTGCGGTCAGCCTACATGTCCACCTGGTGTGCCAGAGGCACTGTGGCCAAACTCAGGCTTGTTGCAAAGTATCGCCCCTGTGGTCAGTGGTGGAAAGTAACTAAGTACATTTACTCAAGTACTGTACTTAAGTCCAATTTTGAGGTACTTGTGCTTTACTTGAGTATTTCCATTTTATGCTACTTTGTAGCATAAAACTCCACTCCACTCCACTACATTTTAGAGGGAAATATTGTACTTTTTACTCCATTACATTTATTTCACAGCTATAGTTACTAGTTACTTTTCAGATCAATATTTTATATTTAAAACATTTGATCATCTTTATAAAATAACTATAAAATAGCATTGTTATAGATTAGACTACCCAAAAGTATAGCCAAATTGTTAAGATTAGCTTCACGTTGACAACTTTAAAATGCTGCTTACATGTACATCTATGTCAATAAATCAGTATTAATATTCCAGTAATTTATGAAAAATATTACTCTCTAAATGGGGACAGTTTGCATAATGAGTGCGTTTACTTTGATACTCTAAGTACATTTTGCTGCCAATACTTATGTACTTTTACTTAAGTAAGATTTTGAATGCAGGACTTTTACTTGTAATGGAGTATCTTTACATTGTTGTACTGCTACTTTTACTTAAGTAAAAGATCTCAGTACTTCTTCCACCACTGCCTGTGGTGCTGCGTCAAGCTAAATGAGCATCCTTGTTTAAAGACAGCGAGGGAGGGAGACCACGGAAGTAGGCGTGGGTGACTACACAAAATCAGAAAACCATGAGTGGTTTCCAGGAACCCAGTGAAAAAGTTTCTGGGGAAACCTTTGGAACGATTATTCAAATTGTGGAGCAACACTAGATACAATAGAACTTTTACACACCTGAATGTGAAATTGACAGGTGAGGACAGAAAGTGGACAACTGGAAGGAAGAAACTCCTGTACACTGTCCACTTCACTTTTAAAATTAAAATAGGTTTTATTGGGAACAACATTTTGGTACAAAGACCTTCATCAGGTTATCCCAACACTTACAGTATAGCAACACTTATGAAAATGTCAAGGAACCATTAAAGCTAACCCCATTAAAAATAATCAAGAAATCAAGTACTTTGCAGTTATTTCATGTATTCTGTGTATTATTCTCTGATTCAGTATTCAGTACTCTTCATTAAATTAATTTGTGAATTCACTGATAATGTTCATCTGCTGTAAAACTATATTTATACTTGCGCACAAAGCCATATGTCTGAAGAAAAAGAACACATTTCATTAGTAGTAGTAGTTTCATTTAGTAGTTGAATAAGATGTGTGAATGTGCAGGTTGTACAAGTTCACAAGTTCAACAACAGTCAACATCAAATGGACAAGCTCAAATGGATGTTCATTGCAGGTGTCAAGTGACTAATCACTGAAAACAGAATTTGTCCGTTGCTGAAGGAAGGCAAACAAGCACGAAAAAAATTGTGTGCAGCACACTGAAAATGACATGTACCAAAGCCTTAAGGAGGCGTTGTTCATTTTCTCCTCACTCTTACCATTTCTTTCTGCCTGAGAAAGATATGAGAAACACATATACTACATAAAAAGATGGATCCTGAAAAAAACCCATTTGTTTTGCTTTTGTTGCTGACCAAAACATTAAAATTATGGCACTTACGTAAAACATTTTTTTTTTTACCTTGTAGGTCTTATAGTTTGAATTTTTTAGAGCATAGAGGTTTATGAAACATAGTTTTCTGTATAATAGGAATTTGCTCAAATATTTACAAAGCATGTAAGTGAAAAAAGCTTTCCAAACCAATGCTACTGCTTCTTTACTGTAATCTAAAGGAAGCTTAGCTAACAATTTATTCAAAATTTAAAATCAATCAGCAAAAACTTAACTTTAGACAATTTCACTGTAGGGATGCAAACATAGATATTCATTCAAGCGTATTCCTGTTTAAATCTTAAAAAACAATTTATTTGTAATAAGTCTGTTTCAAAAGGTACCTCTCTTCCAACAGTTTTCTGAGCTAAAATATTTTTTCTATCCACTAATATAATTCTGATACATTCTGAAAACACTGTTCCATCAGTGCAAAGGAAACATTTATTTTTTATAGCTCTATGAATGGTAAAGCTGTCCAGTCTATGATTTACGGCAGGTAAAAGCCCTTTATGATATGTGGTTTCCTCATTGAAAGGATCTTATCTGCTTCAGCCTGAAATAATATTATCTTCAAAGTAGCATTAAAACCACAGCTTGTGAGTGCATTGCATGTCAGAAGTCAAAACAAATATGGGAAGAAAGTTGGCTGCATATTATAGGTATAGGTAATTATGTTTGTGTGACGAAACATATTTTGTTATATTGTGTTACAGTAAAGTTTGATGCTATTACTGATAAAATATGCCAAGTGGGTTTTCAATCTAAACTAGGCTAATATATGAGCGAGGACCATATGTGTCAAGGAGATGATGGACTCATGGTGCTGTTGTCTCTTGTGGGCAGATTTTAGCAGATTTGAGACACTTGTTGCAATAAATTGTGCTCACAAATGTTAAAGTTTAGTTACTTGAGTAATACTTACTGTTTTATCTGTTCCCTAATGATTCTTTCAGCTGTATCATTAAATGATACTGAAGATATTGTTTTCAACAGCATGTATTTTGAGAACAGATAAAGAGCTAGTGTGTAGAAGTTTACATTTTTACTTGCAACATCCTTTGGTCTGTATTCATCAGGTATCTCACTGTTATAAGCATAATGTAGGTATTAATCCTAAATAATGACAATTGATTGGCATGATGAAAAAGTCCTTAATAATAGGCAACCTGTGGCTGTAGAGCTATAATGCGCACGTTAGAACCATGCCAAAATCTATACAATGCAAATGTCAGCCAAAAGGTTTCAACTATTGTAATAGTAATAATAATAATAATAATGATGATAATAATAATAATAATAATAATAATAATAATAATAATAAGAAGAAGAAGAAGAAGAAGAAGAAGAAGAAAAGGTAGAAGGAGACGAATCTATGAAATCTGAAGTTACATTAAGCTGTAAAATCAAAGGAACAAATAAGTCACCGCAGTAAAGATTTAATTCTCAGTTGTGATAGCTTACCTGGCGTCGTTGTAGGAGACATCCAGCCAGTCGCCGACTTCATTCTTCACATAGTTGGAGCTGGGATAGGGCGGCCTGCCCAGCATCCCGCCGTGGTACCACTGCTCCGGACCCGGCCTCTCCCGGTGCATGACGCTTCTCTCATATGGATTGCATATGAACGTGGTGTTTGCTCCCGTGCTGTGTGTGTTTACGCACTGCCTCGAGCCCCCAAACTGAGTGCTGCAGTTTTCATTATAAGGGTAATTGGTGCCCCATACTGTCCCGGCAGATTCACTGCTAATGGCCTCTGACTTTATGTTGACGCTATACTGTTCTTGCAGGTAGTCAACATACTTGTTCTCCATGGCTTCGCCAGTGTCTCTCGCTTGACCAGCGGGTTTGTAAACATGAGACGGTCTCTCTGTGGCAGTCGGGCCGAAGTGTGCCAAGTTGTCTGGCATTAATGGGCCGTAAGGGCAAGAGGTAGGACGCGCCGTGTCCGGATGATCTATCTCTTTTGAACTTATGTCATCAGCCTCACTGAGCCTGAAGTCTCGCTCGTCCACAGATGTCCGAGTGGAGATGAGGTGGTGCAGAGCCGAAGCATCCTCTGAACTTTTGAACATTTCCACCAGTTGCTTGCTGCCGTGCAAAGGCCGGTCACTTCTGTCGGGGCACTTGTACTCAGAGCCAGCCACCGGGGCTCCGGAACAGCTGAGAGGAGCCACTCCGAAGAAATAGTCTGCCCGCATCTGGTCGTGTCCAACACACGAAGGGAGAGCTGGGTCCAGGTCGCTCATGTCAGTGGGCTCCATGACCAGTCCCAGCGATACGGACACGGCTTTGCACAGCTCCCTGGCTGTTTCTGAGATGGTGGCGCAGGCAGAATAGGAGCGGTTGCTCGCCACACGGCCGTCAGCGTTTAACTCCCCTTGGTGATGAGGCGCAGCTGGCTGACAGCGATGTTTTTCCATGTTGCAGGCTTGCGGGTTAGTGTGTCCTGATCCGTACATGTTTGCGTCTGCATTGTAGGATACGCTCAACTCGCCGTTTCTGTTTCCCGTTGAGTTTTTGGTAAAATGAACACGACTTTCCTCAGTTTGCAGCGCTCTGGAGACGCTTTGCACGACGTCGCCTTCCCTCATTTTTTTCCCTCCTGTCCATATTTTGGTACGAGATAAGTGTGGATTAGTTTGGCTCATTTCCCAGGGGGTGTTTGTTCGGCACAGGAAACTAGACTTTGAACGAGAAAAGTCTCTACAGCTCCCAGCAATTGTCGTTGTTACTCCTCAGCCCAACTCTCACGTTGTGGAAAACGTTTTGGTAAAGGTCCTCGTAAAACTGTACAGGAGTCACAAACTCCTCCTAATCCAACTGTGATCTCCACAGAGCAGAGGCGCTCAAGTTAGAGAGCTTGGGCAAAAACTGAATTCGTGGAAGTTTAACTTTGAGTCAGTAATGTAAAACACCGCACTAGATCCCTTACTAAAATAAACGACAACTTGGACTATTTTAAGCTACATTTTAAAATAGGCTTAAGCGGAGGAAAGATTAAAGATTTCACTGGAATTTGTGTGATCTTATTAATTTACACTAATAACCGCAACTGCCACCTATTGTGTGTTGTTCCTCGCGGTCAGCTGAATATTTATTTACTGTGATCATTTATCAGAGTCTCAGTTGAATATTTATCCACTGTGATCCTTTATCAAAGTCCAAAATATTCTTCGAGTGTGCGCAAACGCGGGGTTGTTCGAGGATCCAACGTCTCATTTGGTGCGTTATGAGAAAGCAGAGGGTCACTTCCTCTGGGGTAGTAAGTCTATTTTTAAGCCCACTGACCACTCGAATATTCCCAGACACTATCAGTCGTTGCTGCTTTAATTTATCATAGTATGAACTGGAAAAAGCTTAACATTTTCGAGAGGTGCGCTTCCAAATCCTCCAGCGATCCAGAGTTTATCATGCTAAGTGTGAAATGTCACCGTGTGTGGAGTAAAGCCAGTTCAGAAAGTTCAGATATAGACCTGATGAGTAACACAGTAGCCTGATAGAGTAGACATCGATATAGGCTAAGATATTTACAATGATCTACGCTGCGCGCTGACGCGCACACGCGCTGCACACACACACACACACACACACACACACACACACACACACACACACACACACACACACACACACACACACACACGCGCGCGCACACAATCTTAGACCTTTGTCATAAGCAATTTGCTTTGATTGCACACAGCCAATAACAATGTTCTTATTGTATTGTCCATCACATCTTTTATGCCTCTGTGGGAGGTGTCCACATGAGGTTGAGGCAAATAAACTGAAGTTGTCAAATAAAACTTGTGGAGTTGATGAGTCAAAGGGCGCCCACGCTGTGCTTTTTGGTTGATATTTGTTTGTTGTGAGGGATAATTTAGGGTCAATTACACTATGGATAACACACAGGCTGTATCAAGTGATATGTCACCAGTTGTCCAAAAGGTCATGAAGAAGCCTTCCTTTATGTCTTATTCTAAACCTAGCAAAACAACAACCAAACAAATACAGTAAATAACCAACATGTTGCTGTTTCCATCACAAACAGTAACTTGGAGGATCTGCTTTGTGCTTTCAGTTGGTCGATTGTATCTGAAGTTAAATCTTAGAAGCCCTTTCTGGTAGAAGCTGCGAATCAAACGCAATGGGAAAGAGAAGTGACTAAATATGTTTCTAGAGCAGAATGTAGTATGGATAATACGGTTATTATCTCAATTATCATTTGGTGATGATAGATTCAGATCAGATCCTACAGAGATTACACCTAAAATACAACAAGAAATATCTGCCCAATATTGTAGCTCAGTGGGCATGAGTGCGGAAACATCACAGCTAGGGAAATGGGTTTGATTGTCAGGTTTCCCACAGGGGACGCCCATAGTAAAAATGTATTCACTTATGGTACTGAAAAGTGCTTTAGTTTAATGAATGACATATGTTATGATGTTAAAACAGCATTCATGACCAGGTTGAGGGTGTGTAATAAATAAACACTTAGCACTGTGCTGAAGTGTGGTTGCTTCTGACTAATAGAGTATTTTGAAGTGTCTGTCTGTGTCTCTTCTTTCCTGGCCAAATTCTGGAGGGTCAAGCAGCGTCAGAGCAGCAAACACTTTGAAATGTAAACATGAAAAAGAAACATTTTGATCTAGCACTTTTCAAACTAATGTAGAAAGTGGTTAATATGTAATGAATCAATAAAAAAGGGTACAAAGGGGCAGACTTGGCAGGAAAGTTGGTAGGAGTATTTCTCATGCACATTTTTCCACATACACATTCATGTGAACACACTGCTGCTACCACTAGTACTACTTCAGCCACTAGTACTGCTACAGCTATTACTGCTGTTAGTATTACTGCATTAAAGTACATTACTTCACAGAATGCACATCGTGTTTTGTGGTACAGTAACTAAAATGTACATAACATTACCTTTGTAAGATATAGTATACTGTATATATAGTAAGATATATGTGTTTTTCAAGGCACTAACAGCACTATCCCTTATTATTATTTATTTATTTATTTATTTTTAAATGACTGTTTGCAAGCTTTTACTTTATGTAAGAAAGATTTTTTTAATAACAGTATGTAGGCCTAAAGCTTTTATTTCAAGAGCATTTTGTAGCACTGCCTCTAATAATATCATGCTTTTGATGCATGCCATATGAAGACAAAAAAGAATATACAGTATTGCTTTAACAATATCACATTTAGCAGACTCACTCTAATAAATTATGTTTTTATCATCTCATCTGAAGCTTTTGTTCTGTCTCCCTCTGTTGCTCCTGGCACATATTTGTTACCTGATACAGTGATGCATATTGTTTAGGCCTGATGTGCTAATTGTAAATGAACAAACAGTTTCTGGCAAGAAGGTCTGCAGTTAACCAACTGCACCAAATGTGTGTGTGTGTGTGTGTGGCAGTAGCAGTGGCAGCAGGGCAATATAATACCCTAAACTGGTCAAATGATCAAAACTCAAGGAAGCAATGAATGAATATCAAGCACCTAATATTGATTGCTGTCGTACAAGTCCTGAACTGTGTGTAGCAGGATATTGGATCTTTCTTCAGGAATGACAGCCTCCAGTTCTTTGAGGGATGAAGAAGTAGAAATCATGGTGATCATGAAACCACTCCTGAATTTATTTTGCAGTGTATACAGGGGCATTATCATCTTTTTTGCTTGTTTGTTTGTTTGTTTATTTATTTAAGAAGGGAAAATGCACATTAATTAACATGAGTACTTAAGTACATCATGTAAAAGTGCCAGATTTAGCCGTACAGGCTAGTTTTCATCTGCAGTCCCTGGCAGGTTGATGGCATATAAAAACATTAAGAGAAAAACATACAGGAACACATAGGCACATAAACACATAAGCACAGACAAAAGCATATAAGCACAGACAAATAATAAGACAATGACATAACCCCTACTCCAGATTATGACAGCAATCCATGGCAGGTTGATGGTATATAAAGAACATTAAAAGAAAACATACAAGAGCACATAAGCACATAAACACAGAAGCACAGACAAAAACACATAAGCACAGACAAAAGCACATAAGCACAGACAAATAGTAAAACAATGACATAACCCCTACTCCAGATTATGACAGCAGTCCCTGGCAAATTGATGGCATATAAAAAAAAAAAACATTAAAAGAAAACATACAATAGCACACAAGCACATAAGCACAGACAAAAGCACATGAGCACAGAACAAATAGTAAACAATGACATAGCCACTATTCCAGATTATGACAGCATGTTTGATTGTCCAGTAACCACTGTTTTATAGATTTGGAGAAAGAGTAGAGAGATGTGATGTTCCTTAGTTCTGCGGGTATATTGTTCCAGGCATGTGCTGCTCGATAGGAAAAGGCTGACTGCCCAAGGGTACTTTTTCTATGTGGTATTTTACAATCCCCTCTGGTACTAGCTCTGGTAGATGAGTTTTGATTTTGTTTAATGAATTCATTGAGCGGAGGGGGGGCCAGACCATGAAAAATTTTATACACAAGTAAAATATCTGCAAATTTGATCATGTTTTCCCAGTTTAAGAAATCAGATTTAGTTACAATTTTACAATGATGATATGAATTTGTCTTTTTATCCAATGTTTTCAAAGCCTGCTTATAAAGTGTTTCTACTGATCGTAATGTGGTCCTACCTGTCTGTGTCCAGCTGGTAAGACAGTAGTTCATGTGTGAGAGAATCATTGCATTAATGTACAACTTTGAGGCCTCGGTAGTTAAATTATTCCTAATGTGTCTAAAATTTGCCAAATTAAATTTGATTCTGTTCACAACTTTTTTAACTTGTGTTTTGAATGTGAGTTGTGAATCTATTACTATGCCTAAATATTTAAACTCATGCACTACTGATAGTCTTCTCCCTGCTACTATAATATCTGGATCTGGATCTCTAGACTTTGAAAAAAACATACATACAGTTTTGCTGACATTAAGGTGTAAACATGAGTTTGTTAACCAATTAGAGATATTGACCATTGAAGCTGATAGTTCTTCTGCGGCTTGCGTCTTGTTTTTAGCATGTAGATATATGACCGTATCATCAGCATACATCTGACAAGTTACAGTAGGTGGACAAACTTCAGGTAGGTCATTAACATACAAGCTAAATAACAGAGGACCCAGAATTGAACCTTGAGGTACACCAATATAATTATCAACCGTTTGTGAGATTTTATGGTCTACACGGACACATTGTTTTCTGTCTGTAAGGTATGATTTTATCCATTTAATTACATTAGGTGAAAAATTAAAATTTGATAACTTGGTAATTAGAACCTCATGATTAACTGTATCAAAGGCTTTCTTTAAATCAAGGAAGACAGCCCCTACCACCCCTCCCTTGTCCAACTTAACCTTAATATTTTCCAGAAAAAAACAATTTGCAGTTTCAGTGGAGTGATATTTTCGGAACCCAAATTGCATAGGATGCAATGAGAAGGAAGTAGCATTCAAATGTGATATTATCTGTTCAGAGATCCATTTTTCTGCGATTTTTGATACTGCCGGAAGGATACTAATGGGTCTGTAGTTACTAATGACCATGTGTTCACCTGATTTGAACACTGGTGTAATTATTGCAGTTTTCCAGGTACTTGGAAACACTCCTTCATTAATGGACCAATTAACAATTTTTGAGATAGGAGGAATAAGTGCCTCCTTATGGGTTTTGATAAATACTGTGTCCATCCCATATACATCCTTTGCCCTTGAACAATTAAGAGAGGAAATAATCATATGTACTTTGGAGTTGGTCACTTCTCTAAAATTCAGAATGGGAGCATCAGTATTCAGAGGGGTAACATCTTGGAATATGTGGACATCATGAGGGAACAGTATTGCGCGACAGGGAGCCCCTGGTCTTGTAAAATGGCCTCATAATCCTTAGCCGTTATACGACCATGCAGAGCAATCATCTGACCTAATGACGTTTCACGAAATGGCTGCCCATACCACTACAGATCTGCCACCATGTTTAACAGTTGGCATCCTTCGGCTTTCTCCAAACATAAACCTGTCTGGGTCTAGGAAAAAGGGTGAAAGACGACTCATTACACCATGTTACTTTTTTCCATTGCTCAGAGGTTCAGGTTTTGTGCTCCGCACATCAGGTTATGCGTCTTTATGCGCTGGCCTTTGATACAAGCGGTTTCTGAATGGCAGTTGTGCCATAAATAGCCTACCAGCTTTGTGAAGCTCTCTATGTCCAGTTTTTGTTGAGACTGTATCAGAGGTTTTGATTCAATCCTGTAGTCATTGCTGAGGCTGTAGTTTTGCTATGTGTCCATCTCTCTGTTTGGCATGTTGTCATGATTTTTGAGTCTGTCCCCCTTGCCACATTAAACATCAAAGTCATTTTCATGTACAGTTTCTATCAATTCTTCCACCCCCTTTATTTTAACATCATATTTGTACATAATCAACTTCACTGAAGTTCATTCACCATCTTTGGCGTTCTGTGTGACAGTAACTCACTGTTCATTTATGCCGGTCAAATTTTCAGTGCTCACCAACTGTTTCCAGCTTTGAGAGAAAGCATCAATCAAAGTAGATGTGCACACATTTAGAAAACCAGAACATTTCCAGAGATCATTCAAAATAATATATAAGTTGGTCTGGACATGTACCTATCACATTTAGCCAAAAACTGAACAAAGACAAGCCATAATCACACAAAAATATATCAATTAAGCAATCCATCATCCATCCTTGCAGGCAACCAGGCAGGAAACACAGCAGGCCACCTGAACACCATTTTCCACCATGTGCCAATTGAAACTGCTGACTTTACACATGTGCTAGCGCCAGAGCTCATACAGTCACACACACTCCTTTACACAAACCTGTCTTCACACAAACATGTCACTACCTGCTTACATTACATCTCTTGAAACTGATGTTTCACGTGTCGGTCTTATGTCTTTCAATCAAAATGCTAAACTGCTATATTGCAAGTTATACTGTAAGGAAGTAAAAAAAAAAACCTCACAATCTAGCAGCCTCAGAGGGAGAATTACCAGAGAAGACCAGGAGTTCTGTAGAAATCAGGCTGTAAACGATGGCGGCAAAGCAACACCAAGATCGATGCCCATCTGTGTCTGTGGAAAGGATCCACACATTTGGAATAGTGGAAAATGTGTTGTGAGAGAATAGTCAGATGGAATTGAAGTATATTATAGGTTATCCCTTGAAATAATAATGATAATAACAACAATGATGAGAACAATAATAATACACTTTATTCTTATAGCACTTTTCTAAAGAAAACAAGTGTTACATTCATCTTAATTATTTTTTTTTTGCCAGGTTTTCTCGTAATAATAGAATAGTAATCTTTTCTAGTTTGTATAAGACAATTTCTCATTATTATGAGATTTCTTCTCATTTTTATGAGAAGAGGCTCACAAGGCTGCTGTTGGTTTCCGGTTCACAGCTTCTTATTTGTGAAATAAGGGAGAGTTTAGAAACCTAAATCCATTTTTAACCTCTTAAAACATGCCAAAACACACATGTTTCACTTCAGCTATGCATAATACCAAATTTAAAATCTTTCAGTTAAATTGTTATATGACGTATGTAGTCAGCATAATCTAATCAGTGTTTCAAGTTCAGAATTTTGTAATTATTTGGGCCACTGATTTATAACACAGGGTATCTGTCATATTAGTGGCCCAAAAAGATTTAACCATGGATGTGATGTCACAAACTTGCATTTGTAATCATTAAAATATGCCATAAGAATCCAGGTTATCACCTGCCCAGAGCAGCATGAAATATACTCCAGGACCAAAATCATTTAACCCTTGCAAAGCTTCTGTCAGTTTTCTGACAGCACCGTCTTTAGAAAACCACATTGGGCCAGACTGGGACCAGCGCTGTCTAGCAGTGCTTCAGTCTCCCTTTATAAGACCTCTGTCATATTTGTCATATCATTCAGCCTTCCATATGATGTCACAAATTTTCAACCAAGGGCACAACAGTTTGATATTAGTTCAACATGACATACTGCCTTCAGATTGGTAGTAATGGAAATATTTCATTTCATTTTCACTTTTCAGACTGTGACCTTTTTATTTCTCAAAAGCGGCTTGTTTGTCTAATCCAAACAGGTCTGAATTCTATCTGGATCCTTTTTTTTTTTTTTTTGCCTACTGCGAAAATAGATGGGATTTTTGGATCCCGTTTGCCAATCGTTCTGTTCTTAAAATGGGTGGAATAACGTGAGTAGAAATGTTGTAGAAGTCTACGCCTTATTGAATTTTTAAAAAATATTTTTGCTAACAACCATGTCACGGATGTTGCTATCCTTGCTTCACAAAGCCATGAAATGCTGCACTGCTAAGCTAAGTATGGCTAATGATTTTTTTATTCTTTTAATTGCAGCTTCAAAACTCATCAGAATCCACCTCAACAAATAAAGAATTGCATAACAGAGGAACCTTCGAAAGCAAAAACTCTATATTAGTAGTTAAACGTAGTTAAAGGGAATCCTTTTACACCTTATTCATTTTAGCATTAGACTGAAAGGGGGTGGGATCCAGAATCCTTTATTTGGGCTGAAAAATGATGGACAATTGAGAATTCAAAACTAACACAGTCATTGTCAATATATGCTTGAGTCCATTCAAGGAATAGCCGGACTCTTCATGTTTAAATAAAAGCCCCTTTTGTAATCTATGATTATTAAATAACTTCAAACTTCAGAGACTTCAAAAAGATCGCTTTCCACTCGGCTTTCTTAGGAAGTGTGAATAACAGTGTAAAGCTTACTGTACATAACAAGAGAGATGACCCAACTAACTGACACTAATGATTAAGGGAGAGTAGCCACTCCACACAAAACATTTTCAAATGAAAGGTAAGAGGTCGCCCTAATGCAACTTGCTGTTAAGTAAAATATTAAAACCAATTCTAAATCTAACCTTTAACCAGTGTAGAGATGTTGGGGTGATGGGCGCCCTTTGTTTTGGCACCAGTTAGAAGCAGATGTATTCTGTATAAGTGCAAGAAGTTTAAGTGCCTTCTGACTGAGGCTGGAGGAGGGAGGTGCAGTACTCTAAACAACAAGAGAAGAGATAATACACATGGGTGACCTTCTCCAGATCAGGAAAGGATAAAAATAGCTTGGATTAACAGTATTTCTCAGTTGAACAGCTCATTGAAACTAAAGTCACGGTCTGAAATCGCCCCTATATTTCCAACTAATGGCTTCATCTCGTCAGGCACAGACAGACTACTTAGTTTGTATTGAATTGTATTTGAGGAGTTGGCACAGGGAAATCGATCTATTTTAGATTTCCTTGCTGAAAACCTTTGCAACATCCAACACTTTATCTGTGGGGATGTCAAGGCAGTATGCATCACTGGGTTTTAACTGCAGGAAAAGGCTGGCAATCATTTGCATGACAGTGGAAGAGGAAGAGGCACTGTGTTTATAGTTGATGTGGAAGCATCATATGAACGGTGATGAATTGTTTATTGTGCCAGAGGAAGCTCTGCTTTTAGGTTGGATAACTGCACAGTGTTTGCACTACTCACTCTACTTTACTGTGGTGATTCTCAGCTCCTGGCCCATGGGCTACATCCAGCCCAACACCAGTCAGCTCTCTGGCATGTGGAGGGGGGTGGGGGAGTGACCTGAGCACCTGGAGGAAAGCCACACGAACATGAGGGGAACATGCAAACTCCACACAGAAAGCTAAGGATCATTGAATAGTATTGAATTATTTCTAAAAGGCGAGGCATTGAATCGCAAAAAGAACCTGTTACAGTCAACATGTATGGTGTGAGAATATTTGTTTCCTGCTCTTAGCTGATGTGAAGAATAAATCCCTCCCTACAAAAAGTTTAACAAAATCCTAAAGTCATATTAGGAATTTGTTAGTCTGTTTTTAAGGTGAAAACATACAAAGGCTCAGTGCTGCTGTGACTTTATACATGATGCACATGAATCATGTTAATTGATGCAGTTTTTCTGCAGTACAGTGACTGTGATCCATGTGAAATGGTAATCCGTGAGATTCTTTTTTTGTTGATTTTGGCAACATCTTTGCCAAGCGCTCATTGCTGTAGCCTAATGTTTCTGCACTTCACTTCCCAGAGATCACCTGTCAATCAGACAGCATTACCAGTACTATAATGTATATTTCCTTGGATTTTCTCTTGATGAGGTTTGAATTTCTGTAGGTGGGGCTCTTTTCTTTGTCTGTTCAGCCATGGTGGCTATTGCTGCTCATGCTAACTACCCAGTTCTTCTTCTATTTATTCCAAACAAACCGCTGCTGCTGCTGCTGGAAACGCGCATCATTTCCTGTGCAGCAGAGAATTTCCCCCTGGAAAGACCTACCAGACATCAGGTGTTTACAACAGCAAGTGTAGTAAATGTAAAAGTTTTCACAAACTAGGTATAGGTTGAATCACTATTGCATAATATCAAACATTGATAGTGAGTAGCAACAATTAAATTTAAATTTATGAAAACGTCATGGATTATTAACAGCAGGAAAGAGACATAAGTGAATAAAGACATAATTACAAGTGCATTCATTCTGACAGAAATTGTAAGCCTATACTGTGTGGAGACTTAAATAATCCACGTGTTACTCTAGGCTGGTAGAGGGAAGCTGGCTAGCTGATGCTGCTGTGTGCAGTGATCTGTGGATGGGCTGAATGATACAGCTGGTAGAAATGGAGCGGCTCTTCCCCTGCTGTTGCTGCTGAAAGGAGAGTGGTTCCAGCCCATTCATGACTCCATGAGTCCATGAGTCCATGAGTCCTCCAGGAGGGGACTCCAACTGGTTAAAAGCCAATGCATTCAATTCAGCTTTCAACCAATATGACTACAGTTGATGATAATTTTTATTATAATTTGTTATAACAATTCTACTGGACTAGTCTTGTAAAACATATCACTGTCAACTTGTTGTCCAACGAGATAGTAATGAAATGTGGACTGCCCTCTCACATAAAACGCAAACAAACAAATAATAAATTGTGCTCACATAGGATCTTTTTATTTGTATTTTATTGTGTTCAATGTACAAGTATGTTCTCTCTGTATCTTTTCCTCTGTTGTATCAGAATGTAACGCCCCACTGTTTATTTTAAGGTATGTCAAAAAAGTCTTTCAGATGCCAGATGCCAGATGCCAGCCCAGCCTTGACACAGCATGTTGTAACTGCTGTTACACAAGGATGTCTGCAGATACGGCAAGGCCATTTGTCTCATGCTGATGTTGTTTACCTTTTGCCATCTATTTCATGTTAACGCTAATCCACTTAAAGTGGTTTCATCTGATAAGAAATCATATCTCCAAAGATGTTTGAAAGGCAAACTTTGCCACCATACACTTTTTGAAAATGTAAACTATGTCATAGCATTAGCAATCAGCAACATCATAACAGTTAGTTAGGGTTAGTTAGGGTTAGTGGTTACTAACCACTTACAGACTTACAGACAGGAGGAATAAGGAAGAGGTGAGACAGGGGCGTGTCGTTACAAAAAAACAAACTCTTGGAAGATACATATAAAAAGTAATCGTAAAAATATGAATGCAAGTATCATTGCTCAGTTTCTTGCTGTTGATCACATCTTATACAATTATTTGTAATTTAAAAAAAGAGTAAGGGAGTCAAATTGTTATTTACCTCATTAGGTGTTTAAAGCATGTCTGAGTTGACGTCACCTATCAGCATAAACCCAAACAAGGTTTCAGGGGTTTGGAGACGTCTCAGTGTTGTGAGGTTGCCGGACGGTGCTGACTAAGGATGATAATCTCCAGCAAACCATAAGAGCAGAGTTGTTTGAGAACTTGATGTTTAAAAGCAGAGTGTCTGTTTATTGGTCAGTGATATAGCTGCCTGTGGCACTGAAGATACCTCTTGGTATGGATTGGTGCTGGCCTCCAAGAGCAGGGACTCCGCTCTTGGAGGCCAGCACCTCCCGCCCTTGTTGGTCATTAGTACAGTCCTGCCCACAAAGACCAGGGGTGCCCCATGGAATTATGGGATATAATTACAACAGAAGACAACAAACACAGTACAAGAGGGGACAAAGTTGTTATTGCTGTTGTGACCAGTCAAGACTACCTGACCATACGAAACACTGTAATTGAAATTTTGTTTTTGCTACTATTACCAATACTGTCATTTAATATGTACATAATACGTACATACTATAAAGTACATAATAATAATAATTTTATGTGTTTGTTGTTTTTTTTGTTTTTTTTTGTTTTTGTTTTTTACAGAAAACAAGTGGTATATTAAAAGAAAAATGGACTCTCAGTGAAAAAACAGCCACATTTAGAATAAAGTCTGATTATATTGTTAGTAATAGAGGTATAGAAAATGTTAATGGCCAACATATATTTACTAATTCCATTACACTTTCACTGCTTTAGGCTACAGGTTACCCAAAACCGCAGGAATAAAGGTGTGTTTTGAAGAAATGTGCAAAGACACTATAATAGTAGTGTGCAAATGTATTCAAATAAAATGATTCAGTTGTTCACTTCTGTAAAGTGAATAGGAAGATGACAGAGTTCAGAAGTGGGCTGCAGGTGAGAGGGTGTTCAGGCAGGACTTTGGCTCATCTGCTTCTGTCTGGCAGGTCTGTTGGAGCGGCATCTCTGCTGTTGCAGCCTTGTTGTCAGCAGATTTCTTGTTCTTCCCCCGGAATATGTGGGATAGCCAAGAAAAGAAGCCACGCTTCTTCTTCTTTGGTTTTGTCGACAGGCTGTCTTTGGCACTGGAACTCTGAGGTCCTGCAGGTTTGACCAGTTGGACAGGTGGAAGTGTCTTTTCCAGGGTCAGACCGGACAGATCCTTGGTGTCCTTTACAGTTTCAACCACAAGGCTTGGTGGAGCTTTGACCTCAACCTGGATGGCTGGAGCCTGGGACTCCTGGTTGGTTGATCCTTCCTGAAGCAGGTGAATCAGGGTGTTTTCAGCAAGAGAGACGGGGAGAGCCTCCTCTGAGGTGGAGATATTGTCAGGTCCAGCAGAGAGCAGAGTGACTTCTGTTCCCTCACAACATTCAGGTTGATGCAGAACGGTGACAGAGCTTTCAGCAGCGGCCTCAATCTGTGCACAAGAGTTGACCGTTTCCCTCTTGATGATGAAAGGACATTGTTTGTCCTCCTTCTCCAAGTCCTGGAGGAACAGCATCAGTTTCGAATCAGCTTTGATGATTGGCTCCCACTCATCAAGATGATCTTGAGTAGCAGCATGGTGTGCAGCACAGGCAGCCATAAATGTAGAACTCACTGTTGAGGAAGCAAAGATGTGCTTTTCACCAAGTTCCTCCTCCTTTAGGAGGACTGAGAGGAACTGCATCAGGTGAGAATCAGTGCTGACAACTGGTTCCCATTTATCAAGCTGGTCCAGAGTCTGCCCATGCTGTGGGGAACAGTCAACTACAAATCTAGAGAGATGTGATGAAGCATGGAGGAGCTCCTCACCAAATCCCTCCTTCTCCAAGTCAAAGTGGGATTTGACCAGTGGCTCCCACTCATCCAGGCAGCCCAGAGTGGATCCACAGGGTGAGCAGCAGTCAGCCACAAATCCAGATGTGTCACATGGGGGAGCATAGAGGTATCTCTTTCCAACTGCCTTCAGGTGGTAGTCATCGTCAAAACCAAAGGGGGAGTGCTGAAGCAGACTCAATCTCTCAATGATTTTGAAGTCATCAGTCATTTGAGCCTCATGGGATGGAGCCTCAACAAGGCGGAGCAGGTTGGACTGAGCCTCAACATGCTGAGCTGGGTGGATGGATGCTCCAGCATTTCCTAACACTGTGTCTTTGGTCATGAGGGGAGACTCTTTCTCTGTGGGAGGAAGGTTTCCTTTGTCCACATCCAAGAGAAGTTTGCATGCTGATGAAGCTGTGCTGACTACTGGTTCCCATATATTGAGGCTCTCAAATCCACAAGCAGGTTTTGAGCCGAGACCAACAGCAGACTGAGGTGAAAGGTCACAGTTGAGCTCAGCAGTCACTCCAGAGAAACTAGAGGCTTCAGCATAAAGGTACTGCTCCTTATTCAGGACTTTCGCAAACATGCAGTTGATGTTTTCATGGCGATCGTCATGAAGGGCATTGAGTCGAGCGACCATTTGCATGGATGCTGAAAGAAATGCAATGGCAACATCTTAATAATCAAATAACCATGAGGCCACCTGATGTAGCTTCATTCAAGGTCAACATGCTTCATCACAGCTTCATCTTATGCCTTTCATCATAGTTTTGTTTCAACAACAAATTTTACTGTCAATTTACAATGTAAATCAAACTAAGGAAGAACTGGACACAAATTTAAATCCTTCAACACAATCAACTAGTCTATCCTGACTGTCTGTCTCTTGTTTGTTTGTTCAGCAAAATCCTCTGTACTAAACTTTTGTTACTAAATAATAAAATTATAAATGCATGTGGCTTACCAAGATGGAAGTCACTCTCCATGTTTTCCTTTCTAAAAGGTAGATATTGTTGATGTTTCTCCAAATGAATTCAATGTGAGTTTTCTGTCTCAATGTGCAGGTGAACACCGATCAGAGATGAAACTGTGAGTCTGAGTCTGTCTTCAGGTCAATCGCTCCTTTATGACACCGACATTCTAAACTCTCTGATCTCTGCTGCATTGTGTCCAGCTGCATTATGACTCATCAGATGAAGCTCAGGCTCCTGTAAACTTTGATGACAGAGATGTCTCGCTTCATCCATGGTTTATAAACTACACATAACTGAATATTTGGAATTTGTATTAAGATACTGTATTTTTTATGTGGAAAACATCTATTTAATTGCTAATTCCTATTGCACTTCACTGTTTTAAGCCACAGGTTAGCTCACTCTAATCTTATTACTGCTATATATTACTATTACCTTTTACTACTACCTACTATCATATCTGAGGAGATACTTTAGGAAAATAAAAGAAAAGCTTTTCAGGTGTAGAATTCCTTTTTTCCAGAACAACCAGTGCATCAACCCATGTAGTTAATAGAAACATGGGCAGCACTTTACAATGGCCTTTTCCAGTGCATGAACCTTTAAGCACCGATACGATTTGTTTAGTCCCCCCTAATTACGTTATTGTACCCTGTAATTATTTTTTTAAGTATGCAGTAATTATGAAAACAGTTACACCATAACTACCTTATAAATCTCTCATAATTACAAAATTGTTACCCCTTAATTCCCGGATTTCTTGTTTTGTTACCCTGTAACTACAGCATTGTTATTTTATTAGTACCCATAATTACAAACTAGTTACACCTTAATTAGTGTGCTGTAAAATAAAGCATTACCCAATATAACATGTCCAGACATGTACATGCTATACTGTATGTACTTTATAGTATGTACTTTATCGTGATATGTGCATGTCACCTGAGGGTTGTTGACAACAAAGCACTGAAACTCTGAAACTGTATTATTATTGCACAGTATGCATTTTATTTTACTAGGTGATTCCACTTTTACCATGTGGTATGATTGTGTGCTGAATGTTGAAATAGGTGTTGTCTGCTGTAACTGTTTGCAAAACTACAAAACAATTTGCCAAATATATTGGCAAATATTGGCATGTTGAGTGGTGGCATGTTGGGGAGCCGGATGGAGAAGTTTTGGACTGGGGGTTGTTCTTTTCTCTGCTTGTGCTGTGTCCTTGGCGCTTTGAATTTTGTTCGACACTCATCATGATAATGGATGTTGCCATGTCAGTCTGTCAGAGGATTGTTTGTCTCATAGGGTTGAATACTGATCATGCTTTTCTTCAGGGCGGCCCTCAGGGAGTTTTAATATCTCTTTTTATCTGACCACCCTGAGCTGTTTTACCCACAGCCGGCTGGGAGAAGAGGCCCTGGTGTGGGAGGCAGCTTTCTGACACAGTGACCATTCCTGTGCAGCTGATTCTATGTTAGCAGGCTTTTTTAATGCTGGCAGTATTTGTCTCTTGAAATATGCTGGCATTTGTCCTGCAGTCCTCCCATTTAATGTCAAGGCTTTGTCTCAGGCGTCTGTAGTGGAACCCTTCAAGCAGCTTGAAATGCCAACAATAGACTGCAGGCCTGGCTACAATACATGGGAGTAGGGAGGCCACTGTACTGCACAATAGGAGCTTAATAGCCTGTCGGTGCAGTTTGAAGAAGGCGTTACTTACATAGTTCATTTGGTGTTGGATGCCCTTGTCAGCTGCAACCCCCTGGAAGAACGGGGTGGGTGGTGTCAGGGTTTGGTGTTGTCGTCTGGTTAGGGGAAGGCTGTTGTAGTATTTTGTTTTGTTGATGTTTAGAGAGAGTCCAACTTCTTGCAGTGTTGGAAAAAGTACTCAAATCCTTTACTTAAGTAAAAGTAGTAATACCATAATAGAAAAAAATACTAAAAGTTCTGCATTCAAATGTTTATTTAAATGTGCTCATTCTGAAGAATGGTCACTATGAGAGTGTTAAATTATTGATGCATTAACCTGTAAGAAGTATTTTAATGTTGTAGGCTCTATATACTGTTGGGGAGTTTAAACTCTAACATTGCAACATATTTTATGAGGTTATTGTATGTTTTGCATGGAAAACCTGTAAAGTAACTAGTAAAGTAACTAGTTACTACAGCCTTCAGATAAATGAGTTTTCCGATTTTTCGAGTAAAAGTATAAAGTCTCAAAATGGAAATACTCAAATAAAGTGCCAGTACCTCAAAATTGTACTTAAGTACAGTACTAGAGTAAATGTACTTAGTTACTTTCCACCTCTGCCAATCAATATGCCACAAACACCAAGCCTGCTGTTCCCCCAGTAGGTCTGAAACTGAACCTGCAGAATACAGGCCCAGATCTTCTCTGCAATGGACATTAGGGAGATCCATCTGAGGTTCTCAAAGTTTTGCTCGTCAGCCTTCTGGAAAATGATGATGATGATGATTGTGTTCCTCAAGTATGTTCTTCTGTTGTCTGTCAAAGGGCAAACTAATGAAGCTTCAGCGGTAACTGATATGTCCTCAGCTGGTCTACTGTACCATCAGGACCAGGATAAAGCTGCATTTTTCTGACCACTCGAGGGTGACAGAAACCACAACACATTTGTAAATAACACACAGCGAAGCCACTGCACTATGGAGGCCTACAAAGGACAAATGGAAGGATAAAGGCTAATAGCTAAGCTAAACGTAGCTGCAGAGAAGTGTCGCCAGTTAGTCTTGTTTTGCCAGATTTTCCTCCTGCTGAAGGTTACATGTCCCACAATGACAAGTGAAGAGGAAGGGAGCAAGTTTATTAGTTTAACAAGTTTACTCGCTCGCTTAATTGATTCCGCCAATATGAGAATTTGTTTCAGGAATGGAAGGAGGTGAGGGCCTCTTTTAAACAGCCAGGGAGGAGACAAGCTATTTAAAAAAAAAAAATCAAAAACTACTGACTGGAGCGGGAGGAGTTTTGTTCCGGAGCTGAATTTGACAACAAGCTTTAGAAAAGAGGCAAAAACAGCAACACAGCTGGCTGCTGTGTGGATATTGGTTTATATCATTATGTCTCAATGAAATCTCCACATAGCACACATTAGTTTCAGGACTGGTTATATTGTCTGATATTGCTTATTAGAGGTTTAAAGGCGGTGTTTGCTGTATGCTGTGCAGCAGCCTCTCTGGTAAATCACAGGAACTTCTAGGCGGCCTTGCATTTGACTCATTGTAACTTTCCTCATTTTTGAGAATAGCCTGTTACTCATTTTTTAGAGCCTGTTACTCATTTATTTTTACATCCCTTTCTGCCCATCTTTATAGAGGGTTCAAATAATTACAATGGGTACAGTGGTGTATCGAGAGCAGCCATGAAACAACCAGGGGTAATAAAATGAAAAGCTTTCTTTGAAAATGTTGACAGACTAAGTGAAAAAGGGCCTGTCTGAACTTTGACCTCACATCGATGTCCTTAAAAAGTCTTTGAATAGCATGAATACACTGTTTTTATTTTTATTTTTTCTATTATTAAAATGAAACAGTTGTTTTCAATCCAAAACAACAAAACATTCCACTTGTATTAGCTCTGTTCACAGGTGAGATGCAGGTTTGCAGGTGAGATGAAATGACCATTACTTAAATTACACATTCCAAGTTTATAGTATACAATGCTTTATTTTGCTCTGACTTTCAAGCTGATAGAGGGTGGCAATAAAGGAGGGAATGTGTGGGGGAGGAGTGAAGGGAAAGCAAGGTTTCTGCGAAGTGCCAAGGCTGAGACATTAGACCTTTTTCTCTTAGTGGAAATTCAAGGTTACCAGATGAATGGTTTCCAGTTTACACTCCAAACCCTCGCTGGGGGGGAGGTAAGTTTGGGAAATAAAATTTTATGCAGGCCTTGGGGCAAAGTTACAAGCATTTTTATGTAATTTCTTGTAGAATATCTTCTTATATCTGGCTTAAGTGACAAGTAATGTGTATGAATGTCTTGTTAAAACCAAACAACAGCTTTTTTTAGATTATTTGTATGCGAATTACACTTTCTTTAATAAGGTCCGCACTGTATGTCATTACCAGATCATGTGCTTACAGTGACAAAGCAACTGTCGCTGATGCTGCTTTTCACAGTCTCATCTCAACAAGACAGTGTGTGCCTTATAGACACACACACGCAGTCTTTGGAGATTATTTGTATGTGAGTGTGGCATTTTTTAAATCAGGTCTACATGACTTTTCATTACCAGATCTTGTGTTACAGTTACAAAGTGGCAACTGTTGTTTCACCACAACTTTCACCAACTGCCCTACAGTTTATCACACAGATTGACCTAGGCAGACGGCTTTTCTGGAAGCCATCACAGCAACAGTGACATTGTGCCTTTAGCTGAAACGTCAACACAGGTGGTCGAACTGGAGCTGACTGTTAACTGGGAGGATTGGATGAAGGAGGCTGCCAGGTGTAAGAGGGTCGAGCCCCATGGAGGTGGGCTGCTGAGGGTCTGCAGGCCGCAGGTCTCAAGGTAAATGTGGATCAAAAGGAGCAAACCTAGGACTATACAATACTACTTGGATACAAGCCGGGGCTTTAGTCACGTGGGTGAGGGTTTCTGATGTTGAAACACTACAAAACACCCAGTGGTCCCAGGTTGCATCACTGATGATGTGTCTACACTGCAAAAACATCCATCTTAACAAGTCATTTAGTCTCATTCAGCCTTCAAATCTTATTTTTCTTAAACCAAGAGAAAAATTCCAATGCGGTGAGATAACTCCACTTGTTTCCAATGCAGTTTCACTTGTTTCAGGAATTTTCTAGAAATGAGTGTCAGTATCTTGAAACAAGGCAGAATAAGGTAGATCACTGCACGACTAGCAAGAAAATTATGTTTTGTATAAACACTTGTTTATACAAAATTCTTGAAACAAGTTGATTTGCATTGGAAACAAGCTAAAGTATCTAACATCACTGGCAGATTTATTCACTTGTTTTAAGAAAATTACAATTTTGGGACTCAATAACAGACTAAATGACTTGTTAAGATGGAGATGCTTTTGCAGTGTAAGTGCATCAGAAGATGTAGCTCTAAATCAAACTTTGTATACTCCAGACTTTGCATTTTATTATATCTGCCAGGTCAACTAGCTGACTTGCCAGTAGTCCTATCCCCTAACTGTGCCAATTGGTTAAAATATGCAATGCTAATAAGCCATTTTATTAAGCACAATATTATTAACCAATATATAAAATGGTTAGGTTACCTAAAATAACTCATTTGTGCTGGATTGTGCTCCAACTTTAACAGCAAGCAAGGCTACTACGGTAAGAAACGAGTAGAAAAAGACAGAAAACCCCCGTATGACTTTTCTCATTAAATGCAGGTGTTAAATGTTTCAGTCAGTGTCCTTATCTGAGACATTTCTGTCTGGCAGTCATTCATGGCCTTCAAAGCGTTTTGCTCCTGCTGGAACAAAACTCAGTCCTACAGGGGGGTGGACAAAATCAGGGAAACACCTAACAATGTATAAATATCCAGCACCGAATAAGGAGCAGGGCCTCCTTTTGGCTTCACAACAGCTTCACTCCCAACAGGATTGCTGTCATGCAAGTCTTAAACTGGGATATTGGACCTTTCTTCATGAAGGAAAGCCTCCAGTTCTTTGAGGGATGAAGGAGGTGGAAATCTACTTCCCATAAAGGTTCAGTGTTGTTGCTCATCTGGTGACTGGGGAGGCCATGGAAGGAGTTTGACTTCATCCTGGTGGTCATGAAACCACTCTTGAATTAGCATTATTATCTTGGAATATGGGAACATCATGAGGGAACAGTGTCCTGTGAAACGGCCACCTATCCCTTGGCTGTTATGCGACCATGTAGAGCAATCATCTGACCTAATGACTCCCAGTAGATGGCCACCCAGTAGATGGCCACCCATTACAGATCTGACACCATGTTTAACAGTTGGCAACAGACATTGTGGGTTGAAGGTTTCCTTAAACTTTCTCCAAACATAAACACGTCCATCCAGGTGTAGGAAAAAGGGTGAAGATGACTCATGTTACTTTTCCAGTTGTTTACGTCTTAGCTTTTGTGCTCCTTACACCAGGTTATGCATCTTTGTGCACTGATACACCAGCTTTGTGAAGTTCACAACCAGTGAGCAGTTTTTGCTGAGACTGACACAATGGAATTGATTCACTGCCACTGTTCCTCTTTGCCAATTCATTTTGTCCATTCTTGACATGTTGTCATGATTTTCAAGAATATTTCCCTTGTCTCATTAAATAATTTTGCAGCTTTTGTGACTGATGAACCTGCAAGATTCCCTCAAAAGTGGCAATGTCAGTGTTGTAATGCATGAATTTATTTTAATCAGTTTTATATTCACCCTAAAAAAAAAGAATATCTTCCAATACATTTGCACATATTGATCCACTTTCAGAGTTATTGTATTATCTGGCATTCTAACCTTTTGTAATTACCATGTTCACTTTAAAGGATAAGAAATGCAATTTTAATAATATGTTACTTTGAAAAAGAGAATTTCTTTCAACTACTTTTGAAAGAAATTGAAAGTACAAAAGGTTGACCAGGCAATTGGTGCAGATCGGTGAGTCATCATGTTCTTATGTATTTAGACTAGATTTTAGCCTACTGTTGCAGGCAATACTTTGCTAGAGATGCTGCTTATAAGGCATTTTATAAGGCATCATAAGTACATTAAATGTAAAGTGGAAAGACCACAATATTGTAGCTCAAATATAGTTTATGTTACATTACAGGTGCAAATTGTTCCTACTGTGCAGGCATTGATTATACTTCATGTACGCAAGTCTACTAGCATGGCAGCAGCTGTGTGGCAGTCAAAACACTGAAAATAATCACAAAGTTTATGTTTTCTCACTCTTGTCTACTATCTTCTGAATGTCATCATATCCATACTGGTATTTTAGCTCCTTAAGTTTTCCCCCTTTCTTGCTATTCTTTTTTTTTTAATCCAGATGGTCTTCTAAACAAAAAAAAAACCCTTCACAGCGTCATCACAGACAATACAAGCCACCTATCTAAAATCAACATTTTCAGTCACAAGTCTCTTATCGTTCAGTATAGGCTAAGGTTGTCAGTAAATGTTTATTCAATATATGGCACAAGGCTTTTCTTGTACATTTCATTGAAGAAGATCAAATTCACAAAATGATAAAAAATAAGGACGCAACAGCTTGTTGATTGTTGCTTTACTATTAAAGCAGTATAAAAGTTCAGAGAAAAAGTTCTGAAAGGTTTTCAGATGCCCTCAATGCAGTTCAATGACAGGCAGGCGCACACTTCTAATGGCAGAAGATCGATAGATTGATCATTTCCATATTCTATTCTAAGAAGGATAGCTGTTAGAATGTGAACTATTCAATCAAACCAGAACTTTTAAAAACAAATTTAAAGTAAATTTATTTTAAGTTAAGTAAAACCTATTTTGTATAAAAGACATGCAGATAATCCCTTTATTGAGATTTCCTCTTACAACATTGATAAAACTGCCCTGACCACTAATGATATGAGAAGGAAACATGAATACTTCCTTAATACATGGCATAATCAACATAATCTTGCCAACCTCATACTGTACATCAGCATGGAATTGTAGCATTTTGGTAAATTTGATACTTTCCTCTCAGAGGAATTATGTAGAATTGACAAATTGTTATCTTTTCTGCCACCAGGAGGTATAATGAAGCACTGCGCTACACACACTGTGTTGCTGTTCACCTCAGGTTGCTCCCTCACCCCAGTCGCTCCTGGTATTAACAACTTCATAAACTGTGAATGCTATACACAGTAGGCCTAATCATAATAATAGTCATAAATACTGCCTCATCCATCTTGTACGGTGAGACTGTAAAATAACCAGGAGCATTGTTATGGCATAGAGACGCTGACTTGAACCAAACAGTTCAGTTCGGTAGCCGCCACCGACAGCGGGGGTTTATTCCAGTCAGAAAACTGGCAACTACAGGACAGCTGGTTTTACCTCTGTGGTTCCAACCAACACTGCCAAACTGCCCCTGAGCAAGGCACTGATCCTTAACTGCACTGCAGGCAGCCTACTCTCCAGCCTCACTGATATGTGTAGAGGCAAGAATCATACAGGGTATCAGCATAACATGCGGTTCCATATTTATAGTGCTGGTCTTGAAGGATCCAGGTCACCCACTGCAGTTTAGGCAAGTTGGTCAAGTAACCAACATGGGTGTCAAGTGAATGATGTTTGCATGGTTATACTGACTTTCAATCCAGTCTTCATTGCCAAAGAAACGTATTCATTTATTCAGCTACGATAAACCAAGAGGCGTAAAATCAAGGAAAATATATTTTAACAATGAAAGTTATTCAACCTATGAATTAGATAAGTAGAGTGTGTGTTTGTTTCAAGGAAGGAGAAATGAGAAAAGACTGCAGCTCCCTTGTGAACTGGATAATAATCTTCTACTTCTTCAAATATGTGGTAAAGTGGAGGTACGGTACATAAATGTATTCTGAAAACAGTTATATGACAATGTAGTAAATTTTGAATCAATGTCAGAAGGCTTTGGTGATGCGATTTTTTGGCCACCCTTCTCTTTGCAACCACAAATGTCAGACACGCTTACTTCAAAATTCTAGCCATAAAACCCACTATTGATCTGTAGTAAAAGGAGAAACCACAGGGCAACAGACCCACAAATGCCTTTCACTCCGTTATGTGTTGTCAAAAAAAAATTGGCAGGAGGGTAATTTAAATTCACTTTCATCACAGGAACGTCCAACAATTCCAACAAAGACAAACGAATAGGAATAGAAATATTGTAGGCTAAAACTCATACATAGACCAATATTCCCAATACATGTACTGTATGTGAAATATTAACTTTTTTTTCCATTTTATGTAACTTTAACTTTAACAACAGGCATTTCCAGAAGGGCCTCTGCTTAGACCACACACAGTTGTGCTCTAATCAGACTCAAAGGGCAGACAGTGCATGATTCTTCTTCAAAGGATATCATCTATTTATTGCATCTAATACTGGGACCCATATGTGCTCATACTGTATTACTGGGTGTTCAGGTGTGCAGCCATTCAAAATCTGGAATCAAAAACATGAAGTAATACTGCATATCCCGTACAAACACAGATACAGCAAATGGGGAATAACACACTTGACAATTTACATAACGTCCTGGTCTCATACAGATGTCTTTTCTCTTTTGTCCATCAATTTTTTCTAATTTGGCAGGGGACAACAGGAATGATTTTGTTTTCTCATGATGTTCAGAAAAGATACTGAAAATACAAAATCCATGTTTAAATACATTTTTGAACGCTAGTTGTCATTGCTAGTTGTACTTTTCATGCATTTGGTGAAGGAGTATCTGTCTACCTCTAATTCTAATTCTGATCCAACCCGCCCCGTCCTGATAATCCTCTGAATCTACAGCAGGAAATGGGAGGGCAATTTTAATTTCCCGCTCCCCCAGCTGTAGAGGTGTGCACTCTTGTCCTGTCTTGAGAGGGAGCTAAGCTGACAGCATTTGTTGTTGCTGTTACAAAGCCACTGTGGACCTTAGTTCACATCTGATCTGCTTATACTTTTTCCACAGTAAGGGAAAACTCTGCCATGCATCAAACTCTGAATTTCATTGAATGGTTTCTATTTATCAAATTACCCCATTCTGTCTTCTGTCCCACTGTTGTCCTGCAGTATGTCGAGCAGTGACGGCCTGTCATGTTGTTATTAAGCCTTGCGGTGAAGTAACATTTAACATTTAGTACAACATTTAGAGTTTTTACTACTTGTATTCCCATATCAGCAGCAGTCACTCACGCCGTTTCTCTTTCCTTTCCGTTGTCTGAAATCATACTTCTAACACATTCTGCCACTAAACCAGATGGAGATAATAGTATTTTTTCTTCTGTGTTCTGGAATTCTTTGATTACTTTCTTTGATTCAGGAAGTAATTTTGCCAATTTGCAATTATATTTAGTCAGACTGGGGAAAGGAAATATGAGAAGGGATAACAGCTAATGAAGTCACACCAACTAAGCATATAAAAAAATGATTATGCTGTACCAGTCAAATATCACTTTAATTTTGGCTGAAGGTCACACATGAGGAGGACTATTGTGTTTCAAGGCAAGGCAAGGCAGCTTTATTTGTATAGCACATTTCATACACTGGGGCAATTCAAAGTGCCTTACAGAGTACAAAAGTACAGACAAGAGATACAAAAGATAAATGACTTAAAAAGTAAACTAGTGCAGTTCAAATCAAGTGAAATAGAAAGATAAAAGAACACAACAAATACTCCCACTTTTAGATGCACATTGTAAGTGAACTCATATGTTTTTCTTGAATTTTCTTATCCCCTGTCCTTCCAGATTCTACTCTTGATCTGATATTTATGTCAGATCTCACTGCCTAAGGCAGATGAGTATCATAGATTCTCACCATCCACAGTTGGATGAGAATCATACAGGGTATCAGCATAACATGCGGTTCCATATTTATAGTGCTGGTCTTGAAGGATCCAGGTCACCCACTGCAGTTTAGTTAAGTTGGTCAAGTAACCAACATGGGTGTCAAGTGAATGATGTTTGCATGGTTATACTGACTTTCAATCCAGTCTTCATTGCCAAAGAAACGTATTCATTTATTCAGCTATGATAAACCAAGAGGCGTAAAATCAAGGAAAATATATTTTAACAATGAAAGTTATTCAACCTATGAATTAGATAAGTAGAGTGTGTGTTGCTTATATTCACCCTCCTTATACTTAAGTTTTAATCATCCTCAAGATCCTTTTTAATTTTCAATAAATATATATATGTATATATATATATATATATATATATATATATATATATATATATATATACATATATATATTCAATAACATCTATTTGCTATTTGTGAACAAAGTCTGAGTTTCTGTAGATGGCGTCCTCTTCTTTGTAATTTTCTTTTGGTTAAAAAACTAGGACACCCTTTATGCCCTTGTGATTATGTCAACCTTCACAATTATATCACAAAATACTCCTGACACCAAGTTGGTAAATGTATTAATTTCACAAGGGCAAGACTGAGCAGCATATATCTAACAGCAGAGATTGTCACTTGTTATTTTTAGCAGTTTTAAGCTAAATAATCTGAAGTGAACGGCCGACCATTCAGCTACGACAAACAAAATGATCACTTTGAAATATTTAATGTTTTTTTAAGATTCACAGCACATGCACTTCAATAGAAAAGGCATTATAGAGAAAAAAATGACTATAAAAAATTATAATGAGGTAACATGGTACTATAAGAAATCAATACATCTCTCACTGAAGAGTTGAAAGTTGAAGTCTATTGGTTCAGGGGATTCCATTCACCTTCTGTTGGAGTAAAATAGTATTTCACTGTTCAATACTTAAGGATACAGAATTTTGTTGCAGTGAATGTTCAGTCTGTACCAACAATTCTATAAGAGGAACTTTGGTATTTTAAAGTTTAAAACTACTATTAAGCCTCAAAGGTTTTGGTTTAGTTGTGACAGCTTCACTCAAACAATGTACTCAGAAGGAACTTCATTCCAAGTTTCCATAAATCCACTTGACAGATGTACAAAGAATCTTCACCTTTTCTTAGGTTTGCCGAAGATTTACTCATAACCCAAGCAGTCAGTAGGATGGGAATCTACATGTACTTATTATTCAAACAAATTGATCTTCATATTAATTTCCTCTCTGTGATTATTGAATATGTACAGACTTTAGCATCACAACTTCACGCAAAAGCAGAGATAACATACTGTAGGAGAAGGTGAAGGAGACTGGAAATATGGAGCCATTTTTTCCAATGACTCATACCTGTATATGAGCCAAAGAGACATATGAGATCCTCACAACTCTATATTTTGCCACTCATGTGCACACCTAATCAGACATGTGAATGCAAGCTGTATCAATCAGTTGCCCCAGCCCAATTCAAACTGGTGTCTCTCTGGTCACAAGCCTGCATCTCTAACCTCTAGGCTGCTGCTGCAAAAAATGAACTGAATGATACTGACACCCGGTCCCAGAAGTGGACAATATGCTGTAGATGGCTGACCATTCATGAACTCTGATATTAAATGTTCCACCACAGTGAAGTATCACTTCAGGAAGAATGAATCCTCTATTGGAGAGAAACATGTGAGGAAGCTTTACCACTGCCAAAACTAATTACCTCATTATTGCTTCCAAGATAATTGGTTGGTTATGACTGCTCCAATAGCTGTCTGCAGGCTCTTCTTAACCAGTTGATGTAGTCCACAGTTTTTATCTGCTCTGTGCCAGACTGGAGGCCTCTCAGCAGTCTTCAGAAATGTCAGGTCCACTGCAGGGCTAAAGTCCTTACTGCTGCGGAGATCCTGCTCAGTGCTTTGCATCAAAACCTGCTAATATCTGCACTGCACAAACCTCCATCTTAACAAGTCATTTAGTCTCATATTCAGCCTTCAGATCTTATTTTTATTAAACCAGGAGAAAAAAATCTGCCAGTGAGGTGAGATAACTCCACTTGTGTCGAATGCAGCTTAATTTGTTTCAGGCATTTTTCAGAAATGAGTGTCAGTATCTTGAGACAAGTTGGAATAAGGCAGATCGCTGCACAACTATCAAGAAAATGACACTTGATTCTACAAAATTCTTGAAACAAGTTGATTTGTATTGGAAACAAGTGAAATTATCAAACCCCATCGGCAGATTGTTTCACTTATTTTAAGAAAATTATGATTTTAGGACTCAATAAGAGACTAAATGACTTGTTAAGATGAAGATTTTTTGCAGTGTACCCAGTTTGTTGTTTGGAAGCGCAGTTCTACTTGTGACTCTTCTGAAGAAGCAGGGGGAGCGACGTTTCAACAGATCCCATCATAGGTCACTGAAGACAGATCTGAAAGACAAACCCTAAGGTGCAGTTACTCAAAGCTGAGTTCCTGGTTTGGTCTTAAGCAGTGCTTCATAATCTTTAGGTAGAGGTAAATCCATTATGTCACACAGGACAACACACTGAACAAAAGTTGGGGGTCTTTCAAGGATCTGCAACATATCATTAGTCTTGTTTATGATGCTGGACTACTGTGCTATCATTTTTAATTTAACCGGTATATTACATTTTCTAATATGCATGAGTAATGCAAATGACAGGATGTATAAAACAGCAATTCATTACCTCTGATTTAAAGGAGGGTTGAGTGAACTATAAATAATTTGCTGTATAAGTTATGGTGCTGTAAAAAATAATAAGCTGAGTCCTTCTTCCCTTCCTGCTCATGGTGCAGCGTGACCCGGCTCATTGTGGATGTTGCACTCTCTCTATGTCACTCTGACTTGAGCTTTGAGGAGCCAAGCATCCTTTTGGAAGAGATTGTTAATTGAGTTAGAAACATGGTTAAAGGAGGATTACTTGTACCCTGCCTGCTACTATAAAAGTGATTCAAATAAACACATGACTGAGCTCACATAATTACTTGTTCAGTGACTGACTGAGCATCATTATGTGTTCAGTCACATCTCGTACAATGACGCTTCAGATTTGTGTTTGAGCAGATAATTTTCAGGTTAATTATATGATTAAACTAATTTTAATATATTTGAACGTATGTCTGAAGGGTATAAATAAGACAACAGAGGGAAGTGTTGCCATGGGAAGAAGAGTTACACACATGCATGCAGCAACTGCAAGATTTTGGGCTGCTGGACTTTCTGGACCACTGGAAGTTTCCACTTCAACCCCTACTCCTTCTGCAAGACTTGAAGTCAGCACCACAGACTTGCATACATGTACACATCAACATATTCAATTTGTACATACATTTTTAACAATTGATAACATCAGTAAAGGAACTGCATGACTGTGTTTAAAAGTACTTAGGATAGCATTTTGCAGCAGCAACAAGGAAACACACGGTCGAACAAAAGTTGAATTACTGAATCAGAAATTTTTTATTCGTATTTATGAAATCGCTTTTTCAAGACAGATGGAGGAGGAGGGAACACATGGCATTCATTACAAATCATAAACATGTAAACCATAACCCATGTCTTAGCCTACTGTAAAAAAAAAAAAAAAGTAACCGCATGAAGCAAAACAGAAAAAGGTCACACAGCCGAAAACATGTAAAACAGCATGTCAGACAAATGTTACGATTTTTTTGGTATTTTCATTTTATTATTTTATTTTACTTATAATGTCTTTGTTTATTTTATTGATGCAAATTGCTTTATTGTCACTTTCTCTTGACTGTCTTGTTTAGGTGAGATCCCCTCACAAGCCTTTAGGTTTTGTGTGTGTTTTCTGTCTTGTAGAATGTTTTTTGCACTGTGCAAATAAACAAAATACAAAAAATACTTAAAAATACTAAGATCCTAATAAGACAAAAGTATCAGCGTGAGGACAGCATACACCTGCATTAAGATGTGTCTTGGGTGATTGGATTGTAATTAGATTGCTTAGCCACATCAAAATCCAGGTGTAAATGCACCCAAGAAGTGACAAGAGAAAGTGACGTGCGTGACAATCTGGTGAGGGAAAGAGAAATCAGGTTTCAGTGTGTATATCGGAGACGCATTTTAATGCCAGGTGTAAATATAATTGAGCTACATCAGATGGTGACATAAAGATTTATTACACTGATTAGTCCAAGATGGTGTTGCAATTACAGGTCAGAGCGAGATGACATACATTTGTTACAGATTAGTCATGAGGGTGACGGCATCATTTGTGGGGGACGATGCTTACTGCTGCCTTGTTCTTACGGTTTCTGCAGCTCTAAATGCAGGGCTGCAATAAACCTACATTGAGAGGGTCTGAAGAATCCTGCATCACAATCAATAGCAATATTCATGCATTTTTATGTGATTTAAATGCAAGTTGTGAATATGATCCTGCTTTTTCAGAGAATGTAAAAAAGAAAGAAAGAAAAGGGGGGTCTGTAAGTGATGATTGTTGTGTCATCTCACATTTTACTGTTAGTCAAAACTCTTTTCAGGACATCAGGTTTTTGTTTGCTTTCTGCTGTTTGTGTTGTATAGTATGAGAAAGTGGGGACAGACTTCCATTCGCTGAAACAAACTGATGAGGGACCAACGCATTTCTCTTACAATCAAAGACAAATCCTTCCAAGCTGTTGTTTAATTCTTACTTTTGCTACAGAAAGTAAATTGAGTGGATTTCATGGATGTGATTTTAAGGGGAATGGTAGGGATGCCCATTGACTTTCAGCAGTATTACTAGTAATGAGGGAGGCTGTTGCAAAATCTCTCAGAAACTAAAAAAATGTTGTCGTTGTTTGACGTGAGTGATAAATATGAGAATGACAGGCTCTGTTAAGTCACCACCATTCATTTTATTGCACAGCAGAAGCTCTTGGCAATTGCGGTGGGCAACTGTAATGTTTTGAAGAATGAAATATATTGAAATTGACAACATGGCAACCCACCAACCAGCCAAGCAACAAAACCAACCAAAACTACTGTCATACAGTATATTAAGCTGCGTATAGTGAAAACTCTGGCTTTCATTAACTCCAACTGGAGTTAATGAAGTAAATTGAATGGATTTCATGGATGTGATATTCTTTCATTAACTCCAACTGGAGTTAATGAAACTTATGAGTTATTACTGTGTTACTGTTTGATTCATACTGTCTGCATGATGGTAAACACAAGTATAGTCTTTACATTGTAGGTCATTTGTGGTCTTTGCTGACTGCTCACCAGACAAAAACCCCTCATCTCAATATCAGGCTAGAGCCTCATGTTTCATGTTGCATGTAAGTCACATATTCAATGATATTTTTGTTCAAGGTTATGGTTTGTTCAGTAAGTTTCATATGCAAGAACTTTGGCCTCACATTGCTCAGGAGGCCCCAAATAGGAGGTAACCAGATTTTCCAGATTTCATTTTTTTCTTCTAATTAAAATCTTCTCAAATTAATTCAATATGCATGTAGGAAAAAAACAACTTCCCATACTTCTTCTGAGGCAACTTAGGGTCAGAGAAGGTATGATCTTTCCCCTGTTGTTGCTTTTTCTGGCTTAAACAACATGGTCATTGTCACGTTTTGTCTTCTTATCTAATCTTATGACCAAATAGTGAGTCCCAAAGTGCTTTGAGGTTTGATAATAGCAGGTATTTTGGGGGACCCAAAGACCTGAGATGTTACTCTTGTTATGATCCTTTTCACTTTTTCTGAAATTATACTACTAACGGTCAGAAATAATACCACACACCTTGTTATTGCTAAATATTAGGGAGCATTTGAAGATTTGAAAAATGAAGTATGTATCAGTATGTGAATTTCATCATAACAAGTTCATAAAATTGTGCAAAGTCATGACCGCAGACTCAAAACTTGAAGTCCTCAAATAAAGGAGTCAGATGATGTGCAGGAGCAGCTTCAACTGTCACAAGTCTCATCAGCGTCATGAGGCAATATCCACCATGAAAGCTGTGCTGCTGTGCTGCAATGCTGCGATGTGTCGTTTGTACTTGTTGGGTTTTTAATGTAACATCAGAATTAAGATCCCTTACAAATATCCAAAACACACAAACATCCCGGAACTGTTCTGGATTAATCTACTTTCATAACAGATAAAGTGTTTTCTTGGAGGTTGCCGGCCGACAGCAGGTGAGTAAAGCATGTAGGCTTATAGCTCCAAAAATCCCACAACCTATCCTTGAAGTACTAATTTACAATATCACTTAACTCGACAAATGGCAAGGACATAGCTTTTGTGCTTAGAATTGATATTATTAAACTTATATTACTAAATTGTTGAAACCTACTTAACTCTCCAGCTCTTTGTGTAAAAATGCAGTGTGTGAATCAAACTGATAACTAGGTGATAATGGGGAGGGAGCTAGTGGGGAAGTCACACAGCATCATCCCACATGAACGATGTCTGTCATGATATGACAGTTAGCCAAAGAGCAGAAAATCCAATCCAGTTGTATTTTATAACATGATGCCAGGGCCGCATCTCTCCTGCCTCAGCAAATAAAAGCATCATGGAGCCAAGAACACATCAAGTGGAAAAACAATTGAATTTCAGTACTTACAGTAAATGTTTTTCCAATGTCCAAGAACAAATTGACTTGTATAAGGCAAGTTAAGGTCAATGTGAGAAAAACCAGCTGCCTTTTCTGGCTACATGGACACATTTTCTCTTTTAGATTATCACCGCTACTAAATGAGGCTCATTTGATGTAAAACTTCAGAGTCTGCAACCTGGCCAGTCTATTATTCCTGTAACAATATAAAATGAATGAATTGCAAGTGAATTGAAATAAATTATGCTGAAGCAAAATTCTAAAATATCACTTTCGCTCAAAAGAGTTACAGTTTGTTATTTTAATCTTCTCCACTGTGGTGTCCAGGCTCAGTGAAGGTCCAGTTCATTGCATGTATCTATGTGGACGAGGGTTGGAAACCTGATTACACTTTTCTTTGGAATAAAAAGAAACATGTCTTCATTAAATTGAATATCTCTCTTTGTATGAAAATATTCTCATTTTGATTGAAGCCACTGGGAGAAACAGCTACCACCCTCCTTAATGTGGAACTGAGCTCATGAAAATGGAACAAAATAAAGAGTGGTGCTCTTCCACCTCCTACTGGCCAAACAGAAATACAGCAACAAGATGCAATGGGATAGCAAGTAACAGGTGCACAAGAGTATGAAGATAGGATGGATGATCTTTGTGAAGAAATTGGGTCACAAATCGTAACAGAATACAGCAAAGATTAGCCTTCTAATGCAATGGACAGTGGTACAAGATGTGTGTGGCCTAGTGGCAACAACTTTGCACAGTGACATATAATTTTAAACTTATACCTTTATCAGGTACCAGGAAGTTAAGTTGTATTTGGTGCAAAGTTGGGAGGATGAATAAAGAGGGTGTAAGCACTCAGTGAACACTCATTTTCCAGCCATTAAAGTGCAATGAATCTCAAGTTTGCATGCACATTTGCTGTCACACTCGGGCTGCAGCAGTATAGCTGTGTAGCTGTGTGTCCGCTCAAGAACAGGAAATGTGAGACAGACAGATAACAAGTGTTATCTTGAAGAAGTCAGTTGGATGATAAGTCACAGAAATTCGGGGTCTCTTTCACTTTTATTATACATTGTAGATGTATTTGCTTTTATTTTGGCAGATCATTTTGAAATCATGTGCATACAAGTTCAAGTGGGACACTGTGTACTTTCTTGGGCTGTTCTCTTCCCCTTCCCCTGCATTTTTGAAATATTTGCTCGACATATCATCACCTCATTTCTGATTTTATTTGTTACACAGACCTCATATTTAGGTTGTTGTTATGGGTTTGAATATTTTTCATCCAGAATGATTGCTGCCTTTTTATCACAGACCTAATAACAGGTCTCTTTTTACATATAACAATCTATTACTGTGTAACATATTTTCATCAAGCAACATCAAAAAAGTAACTTTTTGTTCAAACTTTCCTATGAAGCCATAAATTATAGACATTTGGATTCCCATGGGACTTCGGTGTTCACCAAAATAGTTTCTGCAGTGGAAGTTTTACATACGTAATTTGCATCTGATTTACTAAATTAATGACAGTGGTTCAAAGGATGTAATGACTGAGCAACTGTCCCTCTACAAGGTTCCTTCTGCCATTGTAAAATTTTATCATATCCTTTATATATTCAAACTTCTCTAGAAAAAAACAGTTACAGCTTGTTGTTTTAGTGCTTTCAGTTTGCAGGGAGCTCATGGTGCTGCAGGTGGTGGGTCGTCCTGCAGAGTCAGCGGACCAGTTGAGGAACTTAGATGGTTTTGGGTAAATCTGAAGACAAGTGACTCCTCACTTGGGGTATTTGACAAACTGACACTCATTCATACAGAGTGTCCAGCTCAGCTTGTCAAATACACTAAGTGGGGAGCCTGATCTCTCACAATCAAAGATGTATCTGTAGAATAAATGAACAGAAACATTTTTAAAACATGTTAACGACTCATTACTCTGCACAACAGTACACTGATACAGCCTCAACTATACATGTTATCAAAGACCTATAACAGAAGTATACTATCTGCATTAGATAACACTTTTTTCTCTTGGTACTCATTGATACTGAGTTTTGACCTTAGAAGTTCTTTGCCATTTTGTTACCTGAGTGCGTGGATCTGTTGATGATAAAGCAGACGTGTCCCAGTGCAACGCTCCTCTTCAGCAAGAGTTCACAATGATGATACTGTGCGTCTGACAAAGCACTTGACCACTGAGCTTCAACATGGCAAAGAGGAAGTCAGAATAAGGAAGATAACTGAAAAGCTTGCTCTCAGGAAATATGTGGAAATAAAGTGTCAACATGTCACGGTTGTGAAATGCTGCTGATGGCCTTAGTGGCTCACAGTTTTGAGATAATGGTTTGCTGAGAGATAGTCATTCGTTTTATTTGTTCGTTTTGTCAGTCATATGTTTTTATTATTGCATTCATTGAATGTCTATGAAAATGTTTACATATGGTTTCATGATATAAAAAAAAAAACTAGGAATAAGTAGGAATCACAAGTGAGGAATTTTGTGCATCACAATTTCTTATCACTCACAATCTCTAGTATAGATGACAGTTTGAAGTTAAGACTGGTCTAAAACAGGATCAGGCCAACTGTGAGGTCAGATAGTTACCATAACCTGCTTTATTAAATCTTTACTATATACTATTGTTGTTTATGTAATCATTAATGTTGATGTGAATAATATTTTTCTCATTTTGGGATATGCTTCCTCCGGCTCCATTGGCTGCCATTAGCTACCTCTTCCTGCTTCAAGAACAAGTTTGTGTGTTTTGTCTTCGCTGCAGCGGGTCTCTAGCTGTCAGTCCCCCCCCCCCGTCAAGGAGGGGCAAGGCAGCGGGGCAAAGAAAAGCACAGGAAATATTACCACCAACCCTGCCCACTCACACGACCATCTGTTCCAAAAACGTTCCCCTGGCATATGGCATCAATTCATTAAGACCTGGAGCATCCAACAGCTGCTTCCTAAGTCCTGTCACCCTACTTAACCAGCCCACGTAAGACTCACTCTCCGCAGACCCCCTAATTTCTGCACTCCTCTTCATCATGCAGTGGAACTAAAACTTACTACCTAATAGCATACTATTTGTCATTCCCAAGCATTCTTTGCAGCAGCATGCACTAGAATGTATGCACAACTTCCTCATATTACACTGGGTCACTCACTGCCCTTCCCTCTGCAGCTGCAACTATACTGTATGTCATGCTGCCTCAATACACACAGTGACTGGGTACTGAATGTATGTATTTGTAAAGTAATCCTGTATGTATAGTATGCTGTCTATGTCAGGTTGTGACGTGTAATAGACTGTGAAATTCTGCTGTCAGTGTGTCTATGCAACAAATGTTATCAAGACAAATTCTGGTATTGTACTTTGTGATTTGGTTGTTTCTGATTTAATTGTCTATTAAACTGTTCAACTCATTCAACGCGTCATTCCACCTCCACAAGTTCCCTGATGACTCTTGTGTTGTGGGAGGAATCAGCGAGAGTAATGCTGAGGAGCACAGGAGTCTGGTGGAGAGCTTCGTCAGGTGCTGCAAAGAGAACCATCTGCAGCTCAACGTCAGTTAGACGTGGATTTGTAACCGAGAAGAAGAAGGAGCAAGAAGCCGCTGTTATCATGCAGGGTGTGGAGGTGGAGATGGTGCCGTCCGACAAGAACCTGGGGCTTCACATCAATAACAAACTGGACTGGACTGACAACACTGAGGCCCTGTAGGAGAGAGGGCAGAGGAGACTGAACTCCACCTTGGACAACACCTCCCTCCCCCTCTATGGTGAGCTGATGCAGCTATGGAGCGTCTTCAGCCTCCATCTCACTATGTCACGCTGCAACACTTTAGTGCTTTAGTTCCTCCTTTGTGCCAACAGCCATCAGACTGTACAATACTTCCTGTCCAAACGGCCTCAGTCTCAGCCAACCAGGAAGGAGCTGAATCAGGAAGACCGCACTTGAAACCTTCACTGCCTATGCTCTGGACTGATCTATATAGCGTTTAATAAACATGTTCTGATTATGAGAGTGTTCAGTTTACAAGTGTCTTGCACATTGGAAAATACTGTCCCTGTCACTGTCATCCTGTACATCTTATCTACATCTGTAAAGTTAACATATGGTGTATAGTATATATCAGGCTGCAGTTTTTAAGTACAATTTAAGTACAATGATATATAAATTGTCAGTGGTGCACATTGGCAAATGATTTGTTGATTCACTGTCAGTCATTCAAAGCCAACCATGTAGGACTGCACTGTTTCTTCTCTAGATTTATTTTAATATGTCACAGTTTGAAGACAACACGCTAAAACTGTAAACATATGTTGGATGAAATCAGGGATGTGCAGTACAGGTGCCAAAGTGCTTAAGCCATTACTCCTGTGCCCCCATTGGCCAAAGTGCTCCTTTTCCATTATACAAATGTATATAGGGCAGTGGGAACTATAGGTTACCTGGGCAACCACTATTACAGATTGACTGTCCATGAATAGGAGGTTGACAGTTCACAGATTACCTCGACACTGGATCCACGGTCCATTGCAGTCACATTATTTTGTTCAACAGGAAAATGAGTTTGACTGATTGAGGCTTCTCGTTCATTTCTGAGGCAAAAAAATGTTTTTAAGAATTTCTTGTTTTGTAAATTACTCTTTTACAGTAAAAGGCATTTAAAAGGCTTTTTGAGTTCACTCCCAGATTATCCATACACACAACTGGCATAGCTTTTGGTGGCTCAGAGTAGGAATCATCAGTGCTGTCAAAGTCAGACAAACTGTTATCAATATTCTCAAACAGTTGTTACTATTGTAATTAGGTATTAAAGGACCTGTAGGGTAATTTGGTGTAGGAGAGGCAAAAAGCAAGGAGTAGAGGAGAGATATTTCAGCCAGACTCATTCTGTTTGAAACACTGAAACATATACGACTTTTGTTAGCGAGCCTAATTATGTTAGCAGCTTCTCTATATGGTCTGTGACAGTTTAGAGTGTGAACCAGGCAGTGTAACTCCAATTTCAGCACCTTTTTCAGACCATATAGGGGAAGTTGGAAATGAAAAAAAAAACACTACCGCCCTTTGGTTGAGAAACAGATGGTTGATTTTCATCAAGTAGTTCACCAAGAATTAACTGAATTTCCTATTGCAAAAATTAGTGGAAATACGTAGACCACAGTGTAACACATGTGAAATCAGTAATAGCTACTGCACCGCCTAAATGCAGCTCCAGATAAAACATCATGTGCAAATAGAAAAGGCAAGTGCTGTCCACACACTGCAGAAATTCAAATAACCTTTTTTTATTTCTCAAATTTTTAATATACAAATGCACTACCAAAAAAACAAAACAATGTTGTTATAAAATGTTAAGTGCTTGTTGTTGCACTCAGATGGTAGGGGCTTGTGGTTGTGGATATGTAGACTATTTCTTAAGTAGAAGTGCTGTCTGCACACTGCAGATATGGGTTTAAATTGCAATCAAGCAGATCAGTCATTGGGTCTATTATATATCTGACTGAGTTCTGAGTCTGAATCTGTATGCTCCAACTGGGATTTTAGGGATTCATCAAAATGTACAGTATGCATGAGCAACAAACAATGTATCTGTAATTTAAGCCTAATTCCATCTCAGTCAGATGAACACAGAGGTCAAAATCAACTCAAGACAAAGACTTCAATGCCTCAAATCACTCATAGGAACACCAAATACCTCCAGCACACATCAGGGTGTGTTTTGGAGCATGGCTCCAAAATACATGCCACCAATTTAAATTTCAAAGCAGAAAAATGTTTTGTGTTCTGAAGGTCATGATACTCATGGACATTCTACCAGTCATGGCTATGGACAGGCATGTTTTTCTATGTAGTGAATGAGATTGTTTTAATTTTAACATCTCATAAATTGTTTTGCCTAGACTAGATAAAAGACAATTGGAATATTGTTGTTTACCTTAATTGTAATGAGTGCTCTTAGAGCAACATTTCCAAATCTTTGAACCTTTTAGAGATTTGCTCAGTACAGATTAACATGAAATTCTGCTATTTTTAAAGAAATCCTAACATTCAAAACAACCCGGGCATCATTAACCAAATGTTCATTTATCTGAATAAATTAAATCCCTTTCAAATTGTTCACAGAATGCAGTTCTCTACAGACTGAGGGTGAAATGCCACCTAGTGGCTCATTTTTGTAAGACTGCAAATAGAAGTGCAACAGCAGGCATTATGGGAACTCAGATTCAAGCTTGATATACATACTGTATGTGTCCTTAACAATAGAGACAAATGTGGCTGGTGTTGGTCAGAAGACTATGGTTAATATAGTGGTAGTGTGAATACATTAGTAACAAACAGACTCTGTTTTCACATCATAATATCATTATTCCATGCATGACGTCAGCATTAACTTGTTTTATGGGTGTTAACCTTTTCTCAAGATGAATCAAGAGTAAGGATCCTCATGAGAGACACATAACACAAACAGTAAACAGGTTTCAACATACTGCAGTTATCTCAAAAATACCAAAAATAAAACAAATTGAATCAAAACAGGATGCAGTTTACTCCTTTATTCATTGTTGAAAGGAAGACTTGAAGCAGAAAGGTCTGATGAATAAACTGGACAAGGCACTGCCTGTTACTGTATGATTTAAAATAGGAATCATGTTTTTACTCTGGTGGATTACAGGCATTTACACATAATTAAATTTACAAAAGAATAGCCAACATTCTAATAACAACTTTGTCTTTTACACATAATGACTTGTTAAATTGAAGATGTTCTAATTACACAAAATTCTTCAAAGCTGGCCTTGGAGCCATCATGATTCAGGTAGTACACACTGTATAATAAAAGCAGTTATCAAAGACTGGTATAAAAAAGGCACTCCAAAGTAGCAACAACTGTGCATGTTTATATTTCATGGCAGATACTGTAAGCAGAAATGGGCAAAAATACATCAAAATGCATCTTGGTACAAATGACAAACACTGCTTCGATAGAGTTATCAAAATAAACAACAAAATATGGGTAGGAAGAAATGTATATTACCAAAATACATTTACTTTGTCAGATTTCTAAACAGCCACGAACAAGCAAAACCCCTCCCACTGATTCATGCCAAAATAAAACCTGGAACAATAGTATGAGGAAGTAATGTCAACTGTCAAGTGTGTTATTGCCTCATTATGTGCCTTTTGATGGGATGTACAGTTCAGCCTCATTCAGCCTTGGAGGTTTGGATTTAAGGTTTTGAATGAATTAAAACTCCCTTGACTGTTGATCCAGGGATTGTGTGTAGAGAGAGTAAAGGATATGTCTTGAACAGGACACCCTGCACCATCTGCCCCTCCAGGCTGATTGAGGGCATTTCATTGGTCCTATCAGAGGCCTTGTGATGAGGTCCTTTGGGTGTCATCAGCCTACTATCACAGCAGTGAGCTGTTCAAGTAGCTCTATAAGGGCAAATACCCTCTTTTTAAAATGCTGTTCTTTCTAGAAAAATATTATCCTCAGTTGTGTCTTTTTACAAATTACACAAGTTTGAGACACCTGAAGAATCCAAATTACAAAATACACAAAAGTAATTAAATATATATTTCAAACACATGTGTTGGAAATACTGCCCATCTAGGACAGTAAGTCTATTTTGACTAATTTTGTAAAGGTAAACTGTGTTTTTCCAGCGCATGTTTAATGTAATCATCTAATTTTGTGCAAGAAATACTATCATGATTTTCTGAAAAAGATGTTTTCTTCCATGGAGACAAACATCCTTGAACATTTAAGATCAGAATACAACTTTCACCTTTACAGTTCACTTTGTTCACCTTCGTAAGACTAACTTCACCTAAAATGTGACCAGCTATTACACTTTCATTCCTTGTCCTGTGTTGGATTGCTCTAAAACATCTTCACTCTGTGGGCTACATCAATGCTACATATTTTGTACTCGATTATATATTATCAATCAACATTCCTCACTTATGATCCAAAATAAAAAGATAGGGATGAAACTAGACTAAAATTGAAGGGAAAATCCACCTCAAAATGCCTATGACATTCAACTGAATCAGTATTTGTGAATGTAACAGTGGCATGTCCAGGAATTGAATGTTTGTTTAGACTCCAGCCACCCTCAACCCCCATCCTCAAATCAAACATGACTTCCCCCACACAGCAGGATCACCATGGTAACCATGTGTTTCATTCAACTTCTCATGTAGCTGAATGATGTAGTTAGCCTAATTTAGAAAGGGCTACTTCAAATGTAAAAACCTATATCTATGTTGCACCTTTGTCTTTATCTCTGCATAAGTTAGATCAGAAACATTCTCATGTTTCTGAACTGACTAAAAACTCTACAGTCATAAATACCAAACTAATGATGAAATTTACTTTGTTTATGAAACCTATATCTTTTACAATGGATGCGCTCGTAATAACTTTTCTTACCCAAACATATTGCAAAATATTAATGCATTTGGACAACATAGTTCTTCTGAAGCCTCACAGTAATCCAAACCCTCAACCAATCATGACTCTGCATTTCTGGGATATGTCCCCTGAGGGAGCCAATCAGATCTCATCTGGACACACCACTGAAAGATTAAGCAAATCTCTTCAGAAGTTATATTTCTGATAACCGGGACTTCGATCTGTGATGCCGTCAACTGACACTTCCTGGAGCTCCTCCACTGACAACTGACAGGAAGCTGTCATGTTGTTTATTTGATTTACAGCTGAATAAGCTTCATATTATAGTGAGGCTGACAGTTTATATGGATAAAATGTACTTATATCCCCAGAAAATGAACCTCAATGCTGCAACAGTGTTCAAAGTCAGTCTGCTATCCATTATCATAAAGTGTTAGGTAATAACATCACAGATCAGAGGGAAAGAAATGTCCACATACATAAATGTAGAATTAACTGTCCAAGATCCTGGAATCAAATATATGATTTCTATTTTTTTTTTATTTTCTATTTTGCTTTAAACCGTTACAATGCGAATGAGACGCCATATCCATTAACAGGCTCATGATGTTTTCCACAAAGTCAAGAATTAATACAGTAGTAGCTTCAATACAAATGCCACATTTATGTAAAATCATTAAATATAAGATCTCAAAATAAGTTGCTTTGCCCAAATTATTGTTCAATTGAATGTGCCAGTAGATTCACACGACAGCTTTATAGCAGCAAGATGTTTAAAGTTGAAACTTAAACTCAAAAAGTCTCCAGAGGTTCAAAGTGTCTTAGTGCCACTATGCTTTGTATGTTTCTTTATGTTACTGATGTCTTCTGTTGTGTCTACATGAGAAGTGTCCACATTGTGCTTTGTTTTGTCTCCTTTGTATATTCATGGTGCTGACAAAATTATTTCCCCCTGTGGGAACAATGAAGTAATATTCCTTATATATTACTAGTTTACTACTCCCTTTACCAATGTCCTTTCCCCCAGCAGATGTGCCACAGGAGGGATGAAAGTGACCACAGCTCTCAGAAGAGAAGTAGCAGTTTAAGGCCAGTTACTGTAATATCTGGCATTGGTGCTCCCTCCAATTTCCTCTCATTCTAAAATAATTGATGGTATTTCATCTATTTCTTTCAGGGAGAGAATCTCTTGTGGATATTGGGCAGTGCAAAAATGTTTTGTGTGTGTATGTATGAGAAGCCAATTAATACAGTGTAATATACGTACTTGTATGGTGAATTCTGCAGGTAAATGTAAATGGATGCATTACCTGCATGTAAAATGAATATTAATGTTGGGGAAATATGTCTGAATTACCAAATACCAAAACAATTATTAAAATCTAGGAATTTGTGATTGTGATTAGTGTGTTGCAAGATGTGCACATATATTTAACTGTTAGTGAGTGAGATGAGCTGATATGAGTTATTTTCATTACAGTAGATTTCAATCAAACAAAGAACAACAGCCATTTAGAATGAAGACGCCTTTATGTCTTTTCAGGTAAGTTGCCAAATCTTTGTATTTTATCACAACTTCCAATTGGCTTGGAAAACAAAGTTGCAACAGTTGCTTGAAAAGAAAAAATAAATATTGGCAAGATGTAGCCTACAATTTATTTATTTTTATTTGAAATAACTAGCATGAGAGGGAGCTTGTGTGTGTTTGTTGTGTTTAGATGTTTACACTCTACACTTTTGTCATGCTGTCAAGTTGATTTGGTTTACAGCTTCTTCACAAAAATGGTGTTCAGGATATATGTATTCAAATTTGAAAGGGAATTAATTTCAGTGTGAGCAGTAACAGCAAAATCTGACTGAGAAAGAGCGAAGCAAACTGATCTGTAGATGTTTAGGCATGCAAAAACAGACAAAAAGATGTTCTAAATTAAATTGATCTTTAATATCTCCTTGTGAGTCGGGTAAAATATGATTGGTGACAGTTGAAAGATTTTGAATACAGTCAAAATGAAAAGAAAAGTGAAATTGTCTCTACAGATTGCAAGAAAGAATGCTCCATTAATGCTCCACACAGACACTCCAGAGTCATATTACATGTATTTGCTTATGTAGATTACAATGCATTTGGGCTGGAAGTAAAGACATGGCATCATGGCAGAATTATTATTGTCTCTGAAAAATCAACCTTGCCGTGAAAGGCCGCCACGGTTGGATATGTCCAGCAGAAACTTTGCTAAAGGCACATTTTTAAAATTGAAATTGGATTGGTCCAGGAGCCTTTTATTTTGAAATTCTCTACGAAGTCATGTTACATAAATGTGACATAAATGTGATGAAGTTCTAAATGCTTCTTTCATGTGTCATGAGCCTGCTAATAATACGCTACGTAATGTACTACTAAAATATGTCCCTTTTCAACCAGTGACTCACCTAAGTTCAGAATTAGGAATGATTACATGATATGGAATTTTCCAGATCCATACTTGTACATTGTGCTGTGCTTCTTCAGCCATTTCATGTTGCGGATCTGATTTATTTGGGTACAAAGCACATAGCTTGTGTGAGGCAGGACTGCAGTCTAGGCGGAATGGTCTCGGTGTGTGGGCTTTTGCATCGGTGAGCGGACACATCACACATCACATACATTCAAACTCATCTATGCGCTGTTTGGTGTTGCCTGACCGGATCTGTCTAAGGGTCTTGTACTTGTCCCGTCCGGCTCGCACGTTTTCTGCGTGGATCATGTCGTTCGCCGTTTTCTTGGTCTCGTCCCGAGCGTTGGCCAACTCTGAGCTTAAAGCCTGGCAACACAGTGAACAAAAGCATTAATATAAAACTCATACCAATAAACAGGCACTCCAGGAAAAGCTGATGAGACTCATTCTCCTTATTTATAGATATGCTGAATGTACAAAATATTAGGGATATCTTCCTGATATTGGAATATATTGGAGTTGCAGCCCCTTTTGCACAATCCACATCTCAATTGTCTCAACTTAGCTTAAAAACATCCTTCTCTAACCTGTCTGCTTCTCTTTATCTACATCTCGTCCTTTGTGATTAGTATAGATATAATAAGGGAAATCAATAAGGGATAATGGCTTTTACTTGGATTGTTTATCTTGCATGATAATTAAGCTGCTATGGAACTGATATCTACATACTGCTGCTTGAAAACAATAGAGTGGTAATTTAGGCCGTATTTGTTATGCCTTCATTTTGAAAATTAACTTCCAATCTATCAATCCAATATTTGACTGACTGATCCATTAAATCTTGTAATCAGCCTATAATAATCAGCCTAAAATAATGTCAAATTCCTACTCCTTCAATCAAGCAAACGCTTCTTGCATCATATCCAGATCTGAAGAAGGACTCACGAGTAGATGTTTCTGCACGCGCTCGTTCTTCTCGGCCTCGGTCATGCGCTCCTCCTCGCTGCGGTCCATGTACGTGGCGGCGGCTGAGAGCTCGGCGCTGGCCTCGGCGCTGCTCTCATCGTTCTCGTCGTGCTCGTTCTCCGCGTTCACAGGCTCTTGCACGTGAGCCGCCATCACTTTGCTTTTAAGCTGGTCTTTGGTCTTCTCCAGGTCATCCTGCACCATGGCAGCCTGAGGGAGTACACAGCGTTAATGAGGTGATGCGGAGTCAAACTGACAAGCAGCAGATAAAAGGGCAAACATGACATTAACAAAGCACAAACAGCTAAAGTAGCATCACAAGCTAGCCCACTATTCTTACAAAACAGACTTGAACTCTTTTGGCTATTAACCAAGCACTATTAACCAAGCACTACTTTTGTTAATAGCACTTTATATATAAATTTCACTTTGACACCGCTGCAATAGAGGCATTGAAAATTCTTAAGTGCATGCTGGCATACTGGATCCTGTTTATTGTTTTGTACAGTGAAACTGTGATCAATTTAATAAATCACATGGCTTGTAAATCACATGGTATAATGCAGGTTACAAGTATAGTAAGTTGAATAGAATTTGTCTAAAGTACAGTGCAAGTCTATGGAGTAGGTGTACCTCAAAAGACTGAATATACATTTTATGAAAAAAAAAGGCAATAAAAGCTATCTCTATCGGCTTTTGCAACATAATTTACGTTACTGTAGACATCTTAAATGCAAATTTAATAAGTCTATTGAATACACAGACAATCCACTGCAGCCATAAAGCATGAAACGTATGAATATGTGTTTACACAAACCACCAGTGCTGCAGTAAAAGGAACAGGAATCAAAGCCATTGAGTATAGTAAAAGGAAATGGCTCCATTAAGGCTCCATTAAGGGCCAAGTATTGTATTTTCCCACTTGTCAGCTTTAGCCCTTGTATCCTTTGCCTTGTTTTACTGTGTCTACTACTTATTTACTGCTTGGATTCTTGTAATGTTGGGTGTGTATAAATGTTTACAGAGCCAGTTTGCACTTACTATAAGCTGCTATGGATAAGAGCCAGTTATGAGTAGGACTGGAATGTCAAAATTACGCGACATGAAGAAACCCCCAGTTAGCACCGCATTCTTTCACAGGCCAGAAAATCACAATGGGGCAAAAGAGTTGAACAGGATTTCCCTCGCACAAAGACAGCGGCCACTCCAAACAGCATGAGTCACACTGCCCAGAGTTAAGGGGGTTGGGTTGGCACACATGGTTTTTACCAAAAAAGACAAGAGGCGAGCTCTAAGCCTTCACCCCTCCCCCAAAAACACACACACACACACAAGGCCAGGAATGTCCTTTCTCTCTCTGTCCTGGGAGGAGCTACTTGACCAGTAGAGTACCAGCCGGAAATGACGTTTAGCTTGTTTCCTGTTCATTTCACATTGAAGTACACATGTACAATGTGCTTATAAATCTGTTGTTAACAAGCAGAAAACAAGGTAAACAGTATTTGTAGGTGAGACCCTGTAGATCAAATTCCTGATGGCATTGGACATATTTCTTCAATTTTTCATGCACACACACACACACACACACACAGACGCACAGACGCACACACACACACACGCACAGACGCGCACACACAAGCACACTGCACAGTTAAGCAACTGTTTTTCAACATACAAAATGCTATTATTTCATATGATCTCTTCTAAAGTTGAGCGCAATCTGCTTGAGCACCTTTGTTTGATAATATTAATTACCTCTGACTGTTACTGCAATCAAAGTGAGACGATTAGAGTATTATATGAAAAGCAGTAGCTCAGACCGCACCTTCTGTTGCCACTCGTTAGCCTCATCTTCCTTCTTCTTCTTGGCATCCTCCAGTAAGGAAATTTTTGAGGTCAGATCCGCCAACTCTGTGGCCTGCAGAAACAACATTTTCTTTTCATTTCCATAATATGACGTTTGGTTGAAAGATCAGACAGCAAACCCACACTTCTGCATTATTGTTTCAGTTTCAACGCCTATAATTAGACATCCGTTATTGATAAAAAAGAAAATTCTTTTTTTGTGGTGTGAATGGGCGTAACTGACCAGGTGCTCTTGGTTCTTCATCTGGTTCTGAGACTGTTGCAGCAGTGTCATCTTGGCATCCTCGGCACTCTTGAGATCGTTCTCCAGACGTTCAGCCTCCTCCTGAGCACGCTTCCTCTCCTGCTCCAGCTCCAGAGCCTTCTGTGTCTGCTCCTCCAACTCTGCACAGACACATTCACACAGATGCATAAGTGCAAAAGACAAGCCATGTCGTGATAAAAATTATTATCCTCATTCTTTACAGTGACAAAACGAGCCTGTGTTGAATGTTGATAGGAGGTTACCCACCTTGTTGGGCTTTTTTTGTCTGCTCCTCGATCTGTTTTAATCGCTCCATCAATTCCTCCTTTTCCTTTTCAATCTTCTCCTTTTCCTTTTCTGCAAGCTCTCTTTTCCTCTTTTCATTCTCCAGCAAAGCCCTGATTGGAAATAGATATATTGGCACAAGATATATTGGCACAAGATATATTAGAGCAGTTAAGTTTTTTGCATGATGAGACTGTCTTTGTTAAGTAAAAGGCAATCCTTAAACTCCTCAAGATTATTTTTTGTAATTTAGAGCAACTGATCAACAATGCAGGGGTTGGTAAATGGACTGCATTTACAACATGCCTACATTCACACAATGGTAAATGGACTGCATTATATAGCGCTTTTATCCAAAGCGCCCTACAACACGTGCCTACATTCACCCATTCATACACCGATGGGAGCAATTCGGGGTTCAGTATCTTGTACCTTCTGATTAGTGGACGACCTGCTCTACCTCCTGAGCCCCCGGGTTCAGTGTCTTGCTCAAGACATTTTGACACTGGTTGTCACAAAGAACCAAACTGTGACCCACATGTTGCATGATGGTTTCTTTTGAAGCCAGGTCACCCTGCCCCAGTATGACGATATGTCACACTAACATGTTACGATGTTTACATGATAAGAACATGTGGTAAGACATTTCCTGTCATACCAGTGGCTCTTTGTGAGCAATACTAACTGACCTTTTAAACTGAAAGTCACAAGGAAACCGCAGTGTGAGCATCTTGCTTCCTTAATGTGATGTATTTCCTGTTGAAACAGGATATTGGGGCGGGGCATAACGCGAGGAGGGATAATTCAGAAGTGTAAACCAATGGGATATCAGTCAGGGAGAGAAAGGCAGTTTCATTTGATGGCAGGGTCGGGATTGTTCAAAAATCTGTGATGGTTTTATTGGTTGTCATTTTTATGTACACCTGGCACACAATGTTACGACTTTTCAGGAAGTAAAAGTAATGAGATTTTGATATAAAATTACAATAAAATACTTTTTTTTCGCTCTTTTTTTGCCATAAATTGTCAAATAGATGTATGGTATAATAGAATGAGGTAAAAAGGCAGTTATAGAATTGCAATTATAATGTAAAGTGTTCATTCATTTTTCTGACATGGGCTTACAACACTTGCCTCTCCATCTTCTTGTGATTCTTCTCCTCCCGAGCCTGAGCCTTCATCTGCTGCACTTCAATGGTGTCAGGTTTGCGGCGGCGCATGTACAGCTCATGGTTACCCATGCACAGCGCCAGGATGCGCTTGTTGATGCGCAGTCTTGGAGCATAGAATACAAAGTCCTACAACAGCAACATTAGAGGTTTCTTTCAGAAGTGATACATAGACTGATAAATGCAGATGATTTCACAATAGTATTAATAGGTGACTGTTTACAGGATGACTATTAGTTATTAAGGGTTAACATACAGGTGCTTTCTTGTCAATTGGTTTAATGACAAACTTCTTGTCATTGAAGGAAATGTTCCTTATTTCACTCCAAGGAAATCCAATTTTGGGTGTCATTCTGTTGAGGACAATGCAAAAACAAAAACATTGGGTCAGCCGCATTGCATGTTAGTAATAGGCCGATGAATTTAGTGACCAATACCAAACTTGATTATGCTGAGCATGTACACTATGGCAATTTCAATAATTAGATAATTGTGGAATCACTCACTTGTCATTCTGTTCATAAATGTTGAGTCCCAAGGCATCCACTCCCAACCAAAGTTCTGATCCTTTCTTGTTCTTTATGCTGAAGTAGTTGACTCCGTACATCTCAAGATCTTGAGCAATCTTCAGATACTCCATCATGGATTCCTCTCTGCAAGAATAACAAGTTGTGTCCATAGAGATTGATAAATAAGAGGCCGTGTTAGAGAGATTTGGCTGTTAATACAAATACAGTTATGGTCACAGCTACTGTTATTATTTCACATAGGCTTTATCCTAACAGCTTCTCTGTTGGTTTAGAGGTGAAGCTCAATATAGTCTACATCCTGCTACATCCTGCTCCCCCATCCCAACAACAACATCATACAGCATGACCCCCATCTGATGCTCCCCTATGTGGGCAAATAGCAGGCTGGAGGACAGAACTAATCAGATAACAGTTCAAGGTGGCATGTCCCAGCTGGGAAAGGACATGTGAAATGCACTCCGCAGCAACACAACTGAAAACAAGCCTTGGAAAGAAAAGAAAATGAAGAGGAAGGTTTATTCTACTAATTTTCAAGGTAGTGAGAGTTAGCATATGACCCACATTTTGCACAAAACCTTCGGGTACCAGTGGCGATACCGACGAGGAGACTGTGAGAAAATGTTCAGGGGACATACAGTATCAGTGAGGTAGAATCTGACCAGGGGACATGGAGGTCAACAGTGTCGGTGCTGTTGATGAAACAACACCACAGGTGGACTGCATTCTGATGCTGGAGATGCTACAGCTAAGTTTTACTTTTTTACAAGAGAGTATCCAGAAGATATCCCCTGTGTAGGCACATGCTGTTTTCTTAAAGAGGAATTTCCTGTGTTGTGTGATTACTGACATATTGTATAGATGCATCCTTCATCATACTGTTGCACAGTAATCTCCTGAATGAACACATTTCAGCAGCTATTTTGGGGTAAGTGTGTAAAAGGTCCTCTTGACTATGCACTTGTTGAAAGGCAAGGGGGCAAAGAGTGTGTGTGTGTGTGTGTGTGTGTGTGTGTGTGTGTGTGAGCACATGTGTGTATGCATGGTCACCTCAGCATGCCCTTGTGTTCTTCATGCCACACTTGAATCCTCTCCTCCCACTGCTCCTTGTTGAGTTTATGCTGGTCCAGCACTCTGAGAACATGAGATCAGTGTAAGATGTCATACAGAGAAAAATGGCTCATAACAAATTATTGGCTGAAGGACAGTATCTATCTGATTATAACTATTGGCAGATAATGTAATAATAACCTATCAAAATGTAATAAAATGTCCCTAAACCAAAACAAAAACTGTTACTATAATAAACTGCTAGATAATGTAGTAACATCACATTATGGCATTAACCAGCAATTGTTACTTCATAAGGGGTGTAAAAATGTGTAACTGATGATGTAATAAAAATATTGATTAATAATGTAATAATTACTAAATGTAATTACAATTTGAGTCATGAGTCAACATTTATTATTACATCATCAGTTAGAATATGTTACTCCCCTTATGAAGTAACAGTTTCAGGTTTCAACATTATCACTTTATTACATTAACAGGCTTTGTTACATATTCAAGCCATTTAGAGGGCTATTTTATTACATTATGACAAGATATTACATTTTCTGGCAGTTATTATCAGTTGCTACAGACCATTCATGACTAGATCAGTGACTCTAAATAATACATAATACATTTAGAAGGTTTAAGTTTTCTATGTAAAGAGAATGCCCACTAGCTCTGCTATATATCTACAGCCATACAGTAGTTACAGTTAACAGTACCCGGTGAGAAGGGCCTTATGTACTTTGATTCCAGTTGGCATTTTCAACAATATCATTATCTATTGAAAATAATTGTGCTTGTTTGGGACACATAGCCTATAGAGCAGGAACAGAGCGAGACTAGAAGGTGACAGAAAGGGGCTTCACCTCTGAGGGAGCAGCTTGTCACTGGACAGGTATCCTGGTGTGTGGACGTCCTTGTTGTAGTCGGCATACTTGGCCTGCACTGCGTAGGAGGCCAAGAGGACTGCCGTCTCTGGAGGGCAGTAGATGTCATCATTTAAGATGCCCTCCTTCACCTGCAGGAAGAACAGCCGCTGCGTGGCCTCCTGGATCAGCTCCTCTGACACATCCTCAGGGAAGAACTTGGCACGAAACTTAAACAGCAGCGGGCTCTCCTTCCTCACGTCCTGGGCTGTTACCTGAAGTGAAATGTGACACAGGTGAGAGGTAGGTTGTAGAGGTTGTAGTTCCACACAGTAGCAAAAAGGGTGTATTGGACATTTTTTGTGAAGCAAAATATTAAAGAACTCACTTTCTTATTGAGCTTGAGCCATGTAGAGAAACCCTTTGTATCCTGGTACTGGAGTCCAAAGTACCACACCTCCCGCAATCCAATTGTCTTAACAACCTTAAAATGACATAGAAGTTGGAATATAATGTTAATGTGCTTCTTCACTTGGCCAGAACATTAGCACACTTAGAGCCATAGGAGATCCATGAACAGTGAAGCACAGACAACAGCTGTCTTGGGGAACCATATTCGTCATGCTTTCTTCTGGTGTTTTTTTCTTCACTTACTCACTTCCGCTGCTTGAGAACCAAGGCCAAAAACCATACATCTAACACACAAACAAACTTAAGAGGCAATTACTTTTGAGAACTCAGAAAATAAAAAAAAGTACTTTCTTAAGACAAACTGCTGTCATAGCCTCCATGAACATCACATGTGATCAAAAAAAAAAAAGTGTATTTATGAAGACAGACAGAAGATGGGGGCAGAGATCAAAAGTGACAAAAACAAGTTTTTTCTAAACTTGATTCAATGCCCAAGTAAATCATTTGTTTGTTTATTATGAAGCAGTATATATTAGAGGCACCTTTACTTAACCTTGCTCTTTTGTAATCTAAAATTGTCCATGCTGTAACAATTCAAAAAGTGGTGGTGCTTTAAATACACAGTGGACCAGTGACCCCCTCCACTCCCCCACTCCCTTTCCTGTTGTGGTCAGAAGGGGAATCCCATATTATGCATAAATTTGACAGTAACTTCTTAATAGTTTGGTGCACTTCTTAACACTACTCTCAAGCTGAATATCACATGAAAAACACACAAAAAAACCAACAAATAAACATGAATGATCCTTTAATTCCTATGTCTGAAGCTCAACCATAATGCATTGCAAATAATTTCACTATGAAACCAAGTATGACTGAGGGTGGGAAAATTAATTTCCAAACTTAAAGACCAGTTGTCTCACTGAATAGAACAGCTAGACTGTGCTATAAAACGGTTTCCACATGAGCACATGATGTATGGCACTGATGATGAAAACATTAGATAGCTAGACGGACAGAAATTCCTCATACCTGGTCAAAGAGTTGCTTTCCTGTTGTATTGGGCTGAATGGCAAACTCCAGTTCAGCATCCATTGTGGTCACTCTCACACTGATCTGTGGAAGAGAGCAAATTGGAAGAATGAGCAAGACAGACACAAACAAGATGCAACATGACTGCAAGATGATTTGTCAATTTAAAGGGAAAATATCTCCCTAAAATCCCTCTGTACAATCACTGTGTCAAAGTCAGTCTCCCATTCCCTGCTAAAAGAAAAGCTTCATTATTATTCTTGGCATGATCAAGAGAATACTGGCTCCTTAGAAAAGACCGGTATTTATGTTCACTTCTTTCTGCTTTCCAAGATCATTGAAACAAAGTGTTAAATTCTGTTTTGGGTGGATTTTCAGAATTTACCCCTTTTTCCAAACGATTTAACTCCACATAAACACCTCAAACAAAACAAAGCCCTCCTAAGCTACAGTCAACACTGGTGTTAGGCAAAACACCATATATGGGTAGTTATGGGTAGGACTATGCCCTTATATGGATGATGCTGCACACGCATCATGCATTGCAACACAATGGCTGTTACTATGAGAGAGAGGCTTTTATTCAATATCAAACACTTGCATTTCTGATGTATCCTGTATTACTGCAGCAAGCCTCAAGAGGGATAGTTTCATAACATTCACAACACTTGCATGTCTTGTCCAACATTTTATTTCAGAACTTGAGTATGGTTCTTTATTTCACAGAATATGCAAGAAACCAAAAGCAGTTCACATTGAGAGCAGGTAAAAGAACCTTCTTAATAGATAGACTGGGAAGGCTTTTAAAAACCTTCTAAACTTTGGGTTTATTCACATATGTTCTTGAAGAGTTTAACTTGTAGATGGAAAATGAGCTTTTTGGAACTTCCTTGACCCATAAAAAAAAACAAAGGCCTGCTTTACTTAAGTGTTTGCACTAAATTCAGCATTACCTAAATCTTTTATAGCCTCAAAATACATGGAAACTCATGTCTACCTGCAACATGCGTCCGGCCTTTGTATCAAAAGCTCTGACAATAAATTTCACAGTGAAAAAATGTCTGGAGTTGGATTCAGTGCCACATCCACTACAGCAGAGCCATAGGAAGGTAGGGATTTATGGCCAGCTATGACTTTAAGCTGTGATTGCTGGTACATTGCAGATTCTGAATTGCTGAATAGCTTGTCTCAATTATAATGTTATCAATAACGTTAAAAATAAATCAACTATATGCATGTGACCATCAAGGCGTTGAGATAAAACATTTTTTTTATATAAAAAAATCTTTCAGTGATTTCTTATAAGCAAAAATGGATTACTTAAATCATTTTTTAAGATATATTTTATTGTTTTTTTTATCCAATTCATGTCCCAATGGCATTCCGATTCAATCTTTGTGCACACTTGTCGTAAACAAAACTGAATTAAAGACGCAGAGTATTTAAATGCCTTAGCACAAAGACATGAAAAGGCAAAAAGTCCATGGCCTGATTTTCCACCACGCTGATGGGAAGGACAAAGAGGTCGAGGTTTTGAATAAACTCGTGCACAAGTGACGGCACGCCCACAATCCTCAGCGCGCGCACGTTGAATAGGTCATGTCTGAATAGGAAGAGCATGAACATGCGAATCACAAACCGCGGGAAAACCATGTAGCTTACAGCCTGAATCAGGCCCAAACTGAATCATCGCAGTATTATGAAAAATGTAATTTTGATGTAAGGAGAGAACAAGAATGATCACGTCTCTTGATACAACATGATGTGCAGAAAGCATGCCAATCTGACTCTGTCTCAATATAGAACTTATCTACAGGAAGTAACCACATCCTCTGGCGGCTGGGCCTTGTGAGGCAGCGCTGCTAAACACTGAGCCTCTTGAGAGTCGCCTACATCCTGCCATGCATCAGGCAACCTGTCAGTCTTTATTTCTGCTCAGCACACTAGCTGCAGCAGAAGTTCATTTGAACAAATTTCCTGAAGCAGGTTCGATTCCTCTTTAGGTAACACACTTCTTTGCATGTTTTTAAGACACTTCTTTACAGGTGGTTCTTCAGCCAGCCATGCATTGCAAAGTAAAGTGACTATGAACACAATGTATTCGGCAGCTGTGTTACATTCAAATGCAATGAGGTTGTGCCTTGGCTAGAAGAGCAGTGAGATTTCAGGACTTTGTTGATGTCTATGGATTGCAGAATTCTAGAGGTAACTGCATGTTAAAAACTTGTATACATTTATGTATTTATTTAATCTCAACATCCCCCTCACTGAGGTCGCCCAGAGAATAATTTAATCCTACACTTTGTAAACTGACTCACCATGCAGCCATTTCTCATTTTCTCTGTCCTCTCAGAGATGACAAAAACATCAGCATGCATGTCTGTTGGGAAATAACTGTGCAGGCTGAGGCCCACGCCTGGCCCGAGCCACAATGGTATGCATTATTTCCCAGTTGTGGGGCTGATTAGAGTCGCGTTCTTTCCCATTTGTGTCAGCAGGACCCCATTTACTGCTCAGGACACTTGCCACCCTGCCACTTCCTGTCATCGCTAGCAGCGCACAGAGAAGTGCAGACAGTAAAGCTAGGGTGGGAGTGAGACCTGCGTTAAACTTCAACGCAGACGCCGAAAGGTCATCTCGGCGTACCTCCCTTTAATCTGACATTTCTGAACTTTGTTGAACATAGTTTCATTTGTGTAGCTGAGTGTTGTGTTCTTTACCACCATGCAGGGGAAAATAAACGGTTTCTTTCCTGAGCAGAAATGGCTAATGTTGCATGAAAAGGGAACTAGGATCATGCATTTTCTGCCTGGTTAGGGTGTGTCTCACATGGCCAGAACTCAACAACACTTAACACACTATTATTAGCACAAGCACAAAACACCCCTCTCAGGAGCAGGGCCTCAGATAGCCCACGTGTTATGTTTCCATGCCTTATTCTTTTAACAGAATGTCTTTCACACTAAAATCATTCTGTAGCACAAACACTGTTCTACTTTTAACTATCTATACATCATTCAACTGTAAATTGAAGCATTAAACCATTAGCATTTCAAGAAGAAATAGCAAATTAGCAAATACAAAACTGCCACAAAATGAGTTCCTTGAGTTTCATAGTGTATAGAATGTACACTATGAATATGTGTATAGATTGTACGCAGTAAGTTGTATATGTGTATGACCTGAAGCTTGCTTTTATACGAATCATCAGCTCTGTGTCCTAAGTGGGACTTTTATGATAAAACAAAAAACAATATGCAGTACATATAAGCAAGAATATGCTGTATCTGTATACTATCTTATCTTATGCTATCTTATCTTAGTATGAGTTGGCCTTTAATTTATGAAGTCAACTCGTTACTCCATAAAACATGATATGAAGTTGTTCTCAATGCATTTTTTTTTTTATCCCAAGTTACAATGGATATGGTGGGTGGATTCTGTGCCACCAAAAATTTAATTTATATATATATTTTTTTATTTAATTCATATCCAAATACTGAAATTATATGCAATTGACATAAAAATAAACTTAAAATTCACACATTTTTGTCAAAATGTATGGATTTGGCATTTGTAGTCAAATCTAAAAATGCATAATTACACATGATTATCCATCTCCAACACCAAGTTTCAAGATAATTGTACGAGCTCTCATGGAATTAGGGACAATAATTGTTGGTGGCACAGATCTGTCCCACTGTATCTGTTCTACATTTAACTGGGCTACACACTGCATGGTGAACATCTACATAATTTATAAATTGGCATTATAAATTAAAGCCATACTACCGGATTCATCATGGTACAGTATGTGTTTGAAATGACTGTACTGTAATTACTGTAAATTGGATAAGGATTTTGAACAAAAATGAAAAATGAACTGCAGCAGTATTGGATATTAGGCTACACCTTTACAGAACCTGCACTGTCTCTACATGTTGAAGTCGTCCCTGCCCAACCCATGACACATATCTATGTCATGTACACACTTTCATTCACGAGTTCAATCCTGTACTTCACAGGACCTTGTCATGACATCAGAGGAGCAAACCATGATTGCATTTCATTCCCTTCCTTCAGGGAAACAGGATTATATACATAACCTATCATTCCTTGTCAGCCAGTTCATTCAGTGCAACACAAGTATGACATGAAATTATATACATTAAATGATATAAAATCACAACATAAGGCTAGATAGACCACCCAGGTCCTTCTGAATCCGACTCTGTGTGTCCAGGGGCCAAACAGTATCATGTCAGATTTGTTCTCATTAGACACAAAAAGGTCTGAGACATCCAGCACTTGATATCAGTGAGGCACTGCTTGAGAGATACAAGGCTGGCTGGGCAGTTTGATTTTAACAGCAAAAATAATTGTGTGTCATTGGCATAACAATGTACCATGTTTCTGGATTATAAAGCCAAGGGGAAGCATACAAACTGAAGAGAAGTGGACCCAAAATTGAACCCTGAGGCACACCTCAAGCAACCTTTGTAGAAGAGGAAGAGAAACTACATAAAATCATGGAAAAGGTTCAATTTGAAATACATGATCTAACTCCGCTGCAGACCCATTGACGCCGACGCAGTCTCACAGTTGGTCTACTCTCTCCTCTGTACCATTTAGACACACCTTGGTCAACATAAAACAAACATAATATATTTGTGGACTTTTCCTTAATATTCAACAAATATTGAACATACCAAATCTTGTACAAACTATTTGACAAAGGGGTTAATAGCAGTAACATTCATTGGGTACATCGTTTCCTCACTTGACACACCCAAGCCTTCAGAGTAGGCTCCCCTACATTCCCACCAGCAGAGGTGCCACACAAGTGTTACCTCTGTGTGATGTTCACTCTATATAGAACAACGCTGCTATCTGTCAATGTAATCAAACTTGCAGACTGCACAGCAACAGCCACAATCCTTTCCACCCCGTCATCCAAGCAAAGCAACAACCTTCATTTCAAAACCAAGCAGACAAACGAGACGATCACTGGCTTTAGGAGCAAGAAGGATCCTTAACTATGAATTCACACTGACAATCTACCGCTACCTGGCACTACCTGGGACCCCACAGTGATTCACAGCTCACCTGAAACATCAACACACAGATCATATACAACAACTTAATTGACATGACAAGCAAAAGAAATGAAGGATCAGATCCACTTAATGTTTGTGCTGGTGTTAATGAAATTTCACGCAGATAAATTGAAAATTCTGATTTACAAAACAGGTGCATTATTATTTTGTGTGTTCAAATTATGGAAAAACTGGGGCACAGACTTGGTGAATTTTTGATGATATGTAATGACTTATTCTGTGATTTACTAGACCCAAGATTATACATTTTCCGGGGGACTGTGTGCACTATTTTAGGCCCAGAGAAACAATGACTTAACTTCTCATCCTGACTGCCTCCAGATTAGCCTATTGTTGTGTGCTGTATGCACTTCAACATTACGTTGCGGAAAGCCTATGGCTGAAGAGAACAAACCAGGGGACAGGAAGGGGGAGGATGAAGATGGAGAGGATGAGGCATCTCTCTCCAGGCCGGAGACAGGGGTAGGGGTCATTCAGAGTTATTTCCCATGACCACTTTGTTTGTACAATATTGTAACATAAAAAAGCCAAAGCGCATTCATTTTCAATTATTCAAATAAAAACATGACAACATGTTTTTGATGGATATTTCTATAAAAACATTGCCCATTTTCATGATAGTCAAGCATGTCTAGAGGAAATTTTATGTCTTAGCACAATGTAATTGATTAATATGGTCACTGGTCCAACTTTAAGTTATTTTTTACTAAGTATGGCAAGCTTACAACTTCAGTCAATGAAACTGAGCATATTCCATCTCAGTTTAATCATTTATCATTACAAAGGTCATGAAATAGCCTTGTTGTTATTTTTAGAATAGAAAAAAGTCTTGAGTAAAACAGAATGAAACAAAATATCTGTAGACCGAACAAGATTTAAGAGCGAGACAGGGAGGTAGCTTGTCTACTTTTAATTCATCTTAAAAAAAAAAAAAAAAAAAAAATTCATATAGCTAATTCCATGTTTCAAGCATAATTCAAGGCCCAAAGAGTGCCAAACTTCCATCGTTTGGTGTGTGGTAATGGTTTGTACTCCTCTTAGTAGATCCTTCCTTGAAAACATTTTCATAGTGATTTGTTCTTGGTGTAACTCACTCACAGTTTTAAACGAGGACAAAGTTACCATAACAGTCAATACAGCCAGGAAATCTGTGGCACCAAGAGCCTATCACTGTTGCCATCTGCTGCAGATTCAGAGCCTCTCTCCACAGACCAGCCACAACCTTCATCCCACAAACTCTGCTGGTAAAGGACACTTCCACTGATACACCCCTCCAGCTCTTGTCTTTATGTTGACTATGGCCCACTGATGTACTTTGTATATAGTTTTTTTTTTTACTATATGTACACTGTTTGCACTTGCTGGCTTGACGGTTGTGCTAGACAATTTACTGTAAGTACCAACAAATCATAATTTATTCACCTATCATGACACATACTGTAGGTACTATTGTAATTCTGTACTGTAAAAATATTTGATTCATATCTTTGCAAAATAGAAAAAAAAATCTCCTCAGGATATTTTGAAAAAATTCTTCAAAAAACACATTAATTAATTAATTTACATTGAAGTTCCTTTGTTCCCTTGGTGAACTATTCATCATATAGTTCACCCTTGGTGCACTACAGATGTTACAATACTGAAAATACACATAATACAGAGACAGAAAACGCATAAGTATTCATACTGCTAGTTCTTAGCACAGCCCTGCCTCTTCCCAAATGAGGCAAATTCATTTTTGTGTAGTGGTATGTTATATCCTATAGTGTGACCTTCAGCTGAAAATCGTTAAAAACATTGTTTTGTTTCCAGCTTCAACAGCAGCTTTAAGTCCACAGACACAATATATAAATAACTAGAATAAATATATAAAAATAAATTGAATGAATGAATAAATAGTAGCACAGCACTTACTGTTAGTTGTTTGATTTTCTCAAACTAGTTTGCCGAACCTCCAAATAGAACATTTATGTGCTGCATGTGTGTAAAAACCCCAAAAGTTTAGTTTGTAGTTTGTCTGCCACCTCTAGCTTACAAACTGTTAATCTGCTGTGCTATGTGCACTACAGATTCCTTTAATCCCCTGCCTGCATACCTCTGGGTTTTTTCACTTTACCATTTCTCCTTTGCCACACTTTGTTAAAAGTTTGGTCTTCCAAACCAGAAAACTAGATCCATCATGATTTCTACATAATGGGGTGATATTGGTAAGTTAAATTCAAGTTTTGTATAGTAGGTTGTTTCTGTATATATGGATACACGTTTTGAGAGGGTATTAATAATATCATTGACATTATTGACCAATTGTGGCAGGAAACAGGCTGACTTATCGTAAAGACCTGTCTCTGTTGTATTAACACCAAAACAGCTTTATTGTTCATCCCGCAAATAGCAAAACACCACAGTAACATGAAACCTTGATGGTGACACTGACAGAGCATTAGACTGCTGCTGTCGTAAGGCCCACTCAGCAATACAGTCCACTGAATTGGAAAAATATCAACATGACCTCTTGAACGGGATCCAAAAGTGAGATTTTAACACTAACACCAAAGAGGATATAATTTTGTGTTTGTTTAGTGCTTGAGAAATAAATGGCCAATTTAGAGTGAAGTGTTTGTGCATGCCAGTGTTGAGCATTTGGGGCTATCCTTTAACAAAGCAGACGAACCACAGCCTAAGCATCACAATTCTACTATATGAGAATGTAAAATTCCTTTAGGATGAAAAATAACATAAAGATAGATAAACATACACCTATACCCTGACCTTGTTGCATTTGTTGTAATGCAGCCTTAAGTGCTGCATGGCAACTGAGGGCCATGCTGGGGAAAGCAGAGAGGAGAGGAGCTAGACTGTGATGTGAAACTCCATATAAGGCTGCAGGCGAGGAAATTACCAGAAAGGAACTGATGTAACTGCAGAAACCTTGAGTCACAACATGACTTCCTTGGGAAACTGAAGCAATGCCAAAAGGAGTCCAGCAAAGGCAGTTTCTGAATAATTATTGTTTTTGTAAAATACCAGCACCAAGGTTGTTACAGTTAACTAAAACAAAAACAAAATGAAAACTATATTTAAAGAATCTGGAGCAAAGAAACAGGTGAATGAGAAACTTAAACTAAACTAAAACTACGGCCTATATTTTAACATTGCATGCATAAAATCGACACTTTGGAAACATTCTGGCTGGGCCTAAATGTCAAAATACTAAAATTTCAAAGAGAAGAGAATTCATACGGTAGGCTATTGTTTTAACCAAGAATCCTTCACTCCCTGAACAAATTAGTAATAGATGTGGCACCCAGTTTCCACGGGGCATAAAGTGGGCTGTCTAGCCTCACCGTTTAGCTTCTGCTGCTGAGTCAGTGTATCTAGCTTCCTCCTTTCATGTGCCTTGTCCACTGCATCTTCACATGGCGCAGTGAGATTTAGGAAGGGGGCAGATGACCCAGTGTTGGACCGCAATAACAGGCCAGGGTTTTGGCTGCTGTTGATTACCTCTGGAGGGATTATGAATTATTGGCTTATGTTTGCTTTCCATTTCCCAATCTCTAGCCTCCCCTAGCTGCCCTAACCTGTGCCTACTCAGTAATAGTCTCCTCCTGTCTTGTTCTCCTTAATGTATAAAGCCAATTTGATGCATTAAGCGGTCTCTCCTAACAGCTACAGATTTTTTTTTTTTTTTTTTACTGTCAACTGCTGCTGTCAGGCATTTCAACGACTTCGAAATCATCATCCACCAAGTGTGATGATCTTGGGAAAGAATAACTTTGCATCCTGTCAGGATAGACTGTATTTAGGCATTCAAGAAAACTTTGCAAACAAGAAAGAGGGCACAACTGGACTTCACCTAGACTTGGTTTATGTTTTGGGCAGATGGCAGCACATCATACGTAGGTTGCTCAAATAATGAATCTGAGCCTGGATGCCTAACATACTCCACAATCCTCTCAAACTAAACATCCTCCTCTCTCCATCCATGGGCCCTGCTTAGCTTGAGAAAATTGTGCTGCTTCCTCTTGGCCATGTACTTTCTCCACAACTAATTTCCTCTTTTCTAAGGTTGTCGCCTTGTTACGTACAGACTAATTGTGCAAAGGCTCAGGCCTCGACAATACAGTTACACTTGCCCTGCAGTATCCCAATGCAAGAGCTGACTGTGCTTGTTTTGGAGCCCATCTCCACCCAGTTACTGCAGTAGCTGCTACACTTCCTACTTGAGACTATTACAGTCAACTTGCAACCAGTTGAACAAGTAAGCTTACAGAATTGTAATGTGCTATATATTCATGACCAAAATCACTTGATTGAATTATTGAGGGAAAATGACTTTGAAAATGATACAACCAATATAGAAAATAATACCCTAAAGAATAGGTTACTGATTTAGTCTAATGTTATTTCCATAATTGCTTGATTGGTATATAAATTACACTGTTATGGGTAATTCTTGCCTAACATGTAGGTGTGCATGTTTTGTGTCCATACCCTTACCATGATGTATACCATGCATAATATCAGTGCAAAACAAACTTAAGTTAACTGTACATTCCACTAGGGAATCAGATTTTCAGATAGCTATCCTATCCCAGAGCAAACTGGTTATTGAAGTCTGTGCACGGTTAAGGTAGAGTTCTGGATATTTATTGCTTCTAACCAATTACTAACTCATAGTTATTAATTACCCCCATAGCATGATTTACACTAGTCAACAATCATCTAAATTTGTCATTGAGATGTCATTTTAAAGTTTTGATATGATTAGAGGATTTCTTTACAGAAAGAGGGTTTGTGAAGGCTGTCATCTGCCATTCTGTTTGTAGTGCATGAGGTATGTCAGGGTTCATGATATGTACAAATTATAGGCATATTAAGGCATTTAATTACCGAAAGGGCTAAAATAACTGGCCTAGTTTCACATCAGCCAAGCTAATACAAAATTCCAGCTACTAGCCCTGGCCCCTGCCCAAAATAAAAAATCGTTTTTTTATGGGACAGTACCATCATTATGAGATAACAGCTTTCCCAAAGATAGAAATCAGACAACTGAGACAGTCGCCTAATCTGAGGATGCTCCATTGAAAAAAAAAATAAGATACTGAGTTCATGGATTAACGTGATGTTTGTCTGAAGTTTGACACAGCAGTGCTTTTATCCCAGGTAGTGTCAGAGTGACTGTTCTTGTTGGGCCTATAGATGTGTATCACAGCTCAGGGGCAAGATTGGACAAACTAGTTTCATTTCTCTATATGGAATGTGAATAATACTTAAAAGGGCAGTTATATTCCCATTTATGTCACCATTTCATAAAACACAAGCTTTGGGGAGAACACAATTGGGCAATATGATAGCTCAAATCCCTGCTGGCTAGTCCTCAGTGAAAGAGAGGCCTTGATTTGGAGGACTAGCTTGATGCTACTGCAGGCCACACACTGCCTGGCTTCCGTTCAGAACGGAGCTGATTTAGAAAATGGAACCAGCAAATGTGATTTCAAAGTTGAGGGGAAAGGATCTGCAATGGTAATCACACAGTAATCCACGTAGCCTAAATGAGTGATTTAGTGACCAGGACTAATCTTAATGAACACGAGCGCGCGCGTGCACACGCACGCACCTAACGGAAAATAGCTAATAGCAATCCTACAATAAATTTTAGGAGGATACTAGACAAATATGACAGCAACACTATACGTCCCTATATTAATATTATAGCCTAGTGATACCATAAATGAAAAGAAAGATACCATTTAAGTGTAAACTCGCTACTGAGTACCACAGACACACACTAAGTCCCTATAGGAATATATGAGAATATAAGGTCTGAGAGAGAGAGAGAGAGAGAGGGAGAGGGAGAGGGAGAGAGAGAGAGAGAGAGAGAGAGAGAGAGATTGATTTGAATCTGACAGACCTCTCAGATATGAAAGGAAGAATACAGTCTTACCGTCTTCGGCATCTTTCTTTCCGGTCCGGTTCTGATTTAAAAAAAAAAAAAAAAGTTAGTAGGCTAGACCAATTAACGAGACACGAAAAAACTTTTTCCCATCAGAACAACGGCGCCAATAAAACGCCCTCTGGTTTCAATAGACCCGGTCGTAGTTTGCCTACAAGCTGTTTTCAGTAGTTAGCTAATGAAACGTTTCAAGGCGACTGCTTTTTCTTTGTTTCGCCTGAAAGTGAAATGGGCTGCAGCTTGATTTCCTGCTAACGGTACTGTGACTGCAAAACCACACCCAGACCAATGACAGGAGCCAGACTAAAAATGAGTTTTGAGGCAGCAGACTCCGCCTGCAGCCTGTTCATCCGACATGGCTGAAGGGAAGAACATTTTGTCTTTCTCAATCACGCCTCTCCACTAAAACTTTGCCAGCACACTCATTCATAGCTGACTACAAAATAACTAGGCCTACTGTGATCCTAACACATTTTAGAAGGAGGCCTACAAATAAGCGAAACCTCAAAATAGCATGCAGCTATTTGGTCGAAAATTATCCAGCACCACTGAAAATCCTATAGTTAAACAATAGGAGATAAATGCATTTTGAGCATCGCAGACACTATAGCGATATTATTTTTGTCAGGGTCAATTTGCCAAAAATCAATAGCCTAGGCTAAATGTAGCCTAATCGATAATAATCATATTTAACAGCGATAATTCCATTAAGCTGTTTACATGAAGACTGCGGCTCTGTTAACAGTTTCTGTTTATCATAAGTGGTAGGCTAAGAAAAAAGGCTACTTTGCTGCATTGATTATTAGTCTAACACTTCTTTATATATTTATATTTATATAGGCCTATATTTATACTTTTACCTCAACTTCAATGTTTTTTATTTAAAAGTAAGTATATGTACTCTTTCTGCTGTGTGTGTGTGTTATATACATAGTACATACACAAGTGTTTCCTTTATTTTGGCAGTTACCTGTAGTTAGGTCTAATTAGCCCTAATTAATCTACTCTACGCATTAGCTTGAGTCAAAACTTTTTTGAAAAGCAAAAAAAAAGCATTTTTCCGGCATTTCTGGACATGGAGAGCACCAATGACATGACTTATATAGCACAGAATTATTTTCACATGTAAGTAACTTTCTGCTGTTGTCTAGCCAACTATTTATGGTAGATCTTGCACAGACCCTTTACACTGTATGTGAAATGTCCTGGTTTCCATGTAGCCTATACACATGTACATCTGTCACTCTACATGTACTGTATGTCTCTGTGCTAATGCCAAGACCAGCTCCTGTAAATCTATTGATTATTGACATCAATTTCAGTGATTTCTGACGCTGAAGTATTTTTTTCTGTTTCAGACATAAGGGAAGTGAGTACAAGAGCAGCGCCAGTCCTGGTATCGAGGCCCTAGGGCAGATATTACAGACACTGCATTGATAACTGCAGCTGAATGAGATATAGAGGATTTGAACCAAATATGAAAACACAGTTGCTTCTGTCTGTTAAATAACCCATACGGTTACATGTCATTATATCATAAATACATGTTAATAATAGTACAAATCGCCAAAATAAAGGAAACATGAACTGCTTTGCTAGTGTGATGGTCCACGAGGCACCAGAACAGCTTTAATGCGCCAGAGGCGACACCATTCTCCCACAAGAAATACCATTGGTGTTTTGATGATGGTGGTGGAAAACGCTGTCTCAGCACTGCTCCAGAAACTCCCAATCAGTTTGAGATGTGGTGACAGGGACGGCAATGGCATACTGTATATGGCAGGGGTTCCCAAACCTTTTGAAGTCACAGACCCCCAAATAGACACACATTAGGGCCATGGACCCCCATTTGATAAGATTTTATCCCCAGGACCCCCATATGGGAAGATTGAGTGAGAGTGCAGCATGCAGTCATTCTTATACATTCTGTCACTGGGATAATTTTTAGTGAATTAAACAATAGTGAAATTAACCTACTCCTCATTTTGCTGGGGACCCCCTGAAGCCTTCTCAAGAACCCTGCTTTGAGAACTAGTGGTATATGATATGTGGTGTACATCGTTTTCATGCTTATCAAACCATTCAGTGAGGACTTGTGCCCATGGATGAGGGCATTCTCATCTTGGAAGACTCCCATCAGGATAGAAAAGCTTCACTAAAGTTTGACCACAGTCACTCAGAATGGCTTTATATTTGCTGGTATTTACCTCTCCCTCCAAGGGGTTCAGTGTCAGGAAAATGCACCCCACACCCTAACAGAGACACCAGAACGCTTCACCGTGAGAAACAAACTGGCTCTCAGCCCTGTAGACTTCTTTTGGTGTGCTTGATGAGAGCAGGGTGAAGGATGACTCATCAAACCAAACGTTTTTCCACTGCTCAGTAGACCAAAGTATGTCTTCTTTGTACCGCACCCACAAAAGTGCATTTTTTGTGTAATAAAGGCTTTATGCACTGTAACCCTAGTATCTCTGTCTGGCTGTTCTTGATGAAACTGCCTGCTCAGTATCCTAGCTTGACATTTGCAGTCAACTCATTCAGAGTTACTTGTCTGCTTTGCTATTCTATGCATCTCAAAACATTGCATGGCCATCACAGTTGAGGAGCAAACATTTCCCTCTGCAGCTGCGCCTAGCTGATAATGTCCTTCCCACAGTCTTCTGTGCCAACATCACCTTAGCTCCTGTTCCTCATGAAACAAAAGCAAGTCCAGCAGTCTTTGTCATTGAAGATCCTGCTAAATGTCTTCCAACAGCCAGCCTTCTCTCAAAGTGACTGAGATCACCTCTTTGAGCCCGAATATACTGTATACTGATATGCCCCACTTTAAAAAATAAGAAAAAAGAGAAGGGGGGTAGTTTAACAAACAAATAAGAGGTAGATCCATTTATTAATCTATATAAAAAGATTAATAGAAGGATAGACAGACAGACAGACAGACAGACAGACAGACAGACAGACAGACAGACAGACAGACAGACAGACAGATAGATAGATAGATAGATAGATAGATAGATAGATAGATAGATAGATAGATAGATAGATAGATAGATAGACAGAAAATACCACATCTAAAAATTTGTTCCCTGAACCTAAATAATGTTTACTATATTTTTGGTTATTATGATACTACTATAGCAGTTGCTGGAGGGCAGTTCTACACCTATTCATTCATGGCAACATCTAACATATTTTGAGATCATAAAATTGCAAAGACAAATACATTTTGTAATTTGAATCAAAACAAAAACATTTTACTCTTCTAGCTGTATGGTTAAGAGTTCTTTGGAAGTATTATGACATCGTTAGCCTTTATGGCATGACCACTAGAATGTATCAGCAGCTCAAAGCAGTCACTAACCTCACGAACAGAAGAGACTTAGCAGAAACAAATGAGAGGAAGATGAGCAATGAGTTTATGAGAAAATGAAAGAGGGTAAGGAGCAGAGTGAGCAGGTGGAAGAGCAGAGGAAGCTGCCAGACATGGCGGCTCAGGAGGAGTTTAACCTGCTTAACATAAAACTTCAGCAGAGGAGTAAATTGTTTGAGAAGCGGCTTGTGGAGCTTGAGGAGCTCAAGAAGGAGTTTGGTAAGGATAAAAGGGAGCTTTGGGAAGAAAGAGTCATCTTCAACAAATATAAACTGGTGGTGGACAAGACATATGCCCAAGTCAAGGAGGAACAAGCAAAGGTGGAGCAGAGAGAGAAGGAAGCCACAAAACTCTTGAAGGAGTTTAAGGCAGGCCAGCTGGATGAGCACACTGCAATGCTATCCAAGGCTCAGGAGAAGATATCAAAGGCTTTTGCGGTCATCAAGAGGGTGACACTTCCCTTGGTGGAAAAAAATAAGATAACCTCCAAGCAGCCTTAACTGAGAGTGAAGGGGAGAGAACCCTTCTGCAGGAAGCCTTTGACAAGCTCCAGGATGGGAGCGCCAGGATGGAGTGGGAGAAGGAGAAGGCTGAATGGCAGAACAGCCTTAAAATGTCTGAGCTCGACATTGCCTTGAGAGAGAGTGAGAGTCCTTCAACTTGAATCCACTGAAGAACTCAAGAATGGTAGAGTTCGGATGGAAAAGGACCGAAAGATGGAGAGAGATGAGTGGAGCCGCCAATGCAGAAGTCTGGAGGACGAGCTGGTTAGTATTTGTTAGGTGTGTGTGTTATATACATAGTACATACACAAGTGTTTCCTTTATTTTGGCAGTTACCTGTAGTTAGGTCTAATTAGCCCTAATTAATCTACTCTACGCATTAGCTTGAGTCAAACCTTGCAAATCTTTTTTTTTGAAAAGCAAAAAAAAAGCATTTTTCCAGCATTTCTGGACATGGAGAGCACCAATGACATGACTTATATAGCACAGAATTATTTTCACATGTAAGTAACAAAGCACTCGGTGAGCTACTTTTACATAACTAATTTAAAGGTAACTGACTAATTCTGCAGTACTTCTAGTTGAGTAAAATATTTCATAACTCTTTCCATCTCTGCCATTTCCATGCAATATTGCATACTGCCATCATTGATTGAGCACGTTATAATGTGCCTCTCCCAAGACTACTAAGCTACATCAGTTGTTTCCCTCCGGGCCTAATTTGCAGTCATTTTGTTCCCAAGGTATTTCTGTTGCTTTCATGTAACTTTCCAACAGTTATAGTCTGTGCTTGAATATTCCCAGAGAAAGCACAGGGCTGAAACGTCACTGGTTTTGTAAGATGACTCTTCTCTCAACTCCTGGGGCAGGATAACCTCCCAGAGTCTCAGCTCATTGAATGAGCTAACAGCAGCCCAACTCAAATTTGAGATGGTGCAGAATTGTCAAAAACCAAGTTTGATTCTGATCAGACATTTGAAATTTCAAGACAACATCAAAAAAAGATCTGCCTTTAGTAATAAGAATTAGCAACAGTCATCACGGCACATTGTAACATAACTGGTGTCAAAACAGCTGTGAAAGAACACAAGATTTCACTGTGCAGCTGAGGTACTGGTTTATTTAACTAATCCAAATGAAACAATTTGTGAGTTTTTTTGTTTATCAGAATTGAGTTATCCACATATTCATGATCGTTGAATGTTACTTTATGCTTGTGTGTTTTGCCAGATGGTATGTCAAATCTCCATAATGATGCTCAATATTTCACAACTACCCAGATAGAACCTTATAACTCCAAGCTCACAAATTCCTGCAGTATTAGATCATCGTCATTGTGGTATGCTGTAGAGATATTGAAGACTCTCACCATTCAACCTTTCACAAGATGGTGTTAATTACCTGGGCATCACATGATCAAATACAACTTTTCCTTGTGACACAAGTCAAAGATGACCCGACAAGGCGTTGAACATTACATATCTCTTTACTTTGTCAGACCGCAATTGTGAAAATGAAGTTTAGGTCTTTTACATATGTCTCCATGTGTTTTATGTGGCAAGTTATTTAAGTCTAACTTAACACAAATGTAACTGTAAAAACATCATTAATACTATTACTAAATTGACAAGAAAAATGAAAGACCATGCAGGCTTTGTGTAGTGTTTCTTACCTCCACATCATCATCCTCAAGCCAGCACACAAGTTGTGGTGTCTGCTACATAAAAGATGCAATAGAATCAAAAAGATTGATGGCATGGTGATCTGAACAGTAAACATGTCACTGGCTAAATCATTGCTACCCAAAAAAGTCAGGAACACAACACAAAAGGAATGCATAGTCTGAAATAGTTAGTGAAAGCGGAGTTATTCTTGGTGTATCAAACATTATAATACCAGAAATGGAAGAGAAGCTGAGCATCTGGCATCTAGTGGACTGCAGCTATTTGGCCTAAAGTATAAATCTACTGTCAGGTTGAACTGCTCCATCACAAAATCTCTTCTTTCTTTTATAAGAACTGGGTGGAAGGAGATTAATATTTAAGACACCAACCATTTGAGAATAAGCTTGGATAAAGTTATGCATCCCTTTATTTAATCTTATACTGACTAATTTAACTAATGTATTTTACTAGAACAGAGAGATCATATAGTCCCCATTTTAGCCCCATTACATTGGCTTCCAGGTGAATTTAAAATTAATTTTAAGATGCTTTTAAAGAAATAAATGGCTTGTCCCCAGTTTATAGAAGAGTCAGAACCTGTAAACTCCCAGTGTACAGAAGTGTAGTTTTAGATCTATAGATGAAACTCTTTTAACTCTTTTAAAACAGAAATTACAAAGGTACCAATTAAATATATTTGGGCTCAGATGTCCTGGTGGCTCAGTGGTCTGGGGTGTGTGCCATGTGGATGCAATGTTCTGGGTTCGGATCTGGCCCAGGACTTTTGTCGCACGTCATCCCCCTCTCTTTCCCAATGTTTCCTGTCTATCTCTACTTTAAACTCTCAAATAAAAGGCGAAAAAAAAACAAAAACATTTGGGCTCACCTCCACAAACGCTGTCGGCTCTGGAACCAAATTCCTTCATAGTGGGTGGTCTCTGGGTTTGTCCTGATGGATGAGCGGGTTTGCCTCAATGCAACTGTGAATTGCGGAGAGGACATATGTGCCTAACAGCAGTTTGGAAGTCTCTGCCTTCTTGGAGACGGTGGGCGGGGTGCTGGAGAGTGCTGTGCCTAGTGACTCCATAGTCCTACTGGGAACTTCAATGCTCATGTTGGGATACCTGGAGGGGTGAGACTGAACCCAAGTGGTGTGTTGTAATTGGACTTCTGTGCTATGGATTGTCTATAACAAACATCATGTTCCAACACAAGGAGGTTTATAAGTATGTGGTACCAGAGCACCTTGGGCCGATTTTGTAGTTGTTTCATCAGACCCGACACCATATGTTCTGGACATTTGGGTGAAGAGAGACTGAGATGTCAACTGATCAGCATCTGGTGGTAAATTGGATTAGATGACAAGGGAGGCTGCTGGACACACCAGGTAAACCCAAATGTTCAGTGAGGGTTTGCTGGGAATGTCTGGTGGAGGACTCCATCCAGAAAGATTTCAACTCTCACCTCTGTATCCTGCCAAAGGTTGGGGACATGGAGTCAGAATGGACCCGATTAAAACCTCCAGAAGGTGGTAAAAAAAAAAAAACTGGTGGAGAGGGGGCTGCCAAGCTGAAGAAGGAGGCCTATTGGGCCTGGTTAGCACAGGGGGCTCCTGACTCAGCTGAGAGATACTGACAGACCAAAAGGCTGCTGCTGCTGTAGCTGCTGAAGTGAAAGTCCGGGTGTGGGAGGAGTTCAGAGAGGCCATGGAGAATGAGTTACAGGCAGCCACAAAGAGGTTCTGGAAAACCATTTGGCAATTTAGGAGGGGAAGGCAGGACATTGCCCAGGCTGTTTTCAGCAGGGTGTTGATGCTATTGATTTCTGGATACTGCACTCAGATTTCTCTCCATTAAGGTTTTTACACTGCAGTAGTTAATCAGGCAATTTCAGTGACTGTGCGTGTCTGAATGAGAGACTCCCTGAGAGCTGTTACACAACTTATCCAGTAGATAGTGAGCATGGACTATATGTAACCTGTTGCAATTACTGTAAAAGTCACTGTCCAAACAGAGGTTCTGAATACAAGGCATTAGGTAGGCAACAATTAAACCTGGCTCAGGTTGCATATAAGGACTATAGAAATTAAGATTCACTAAAGATAATTCAAATGTTTTATATTGTTATTACAGCTATAAAAACAAACAAAAGATTATGACTGCATTTTCTGCATTTTGGAAAAACGTGCATCTCTTAAGTGTTATCTCAAATATCTCAAAAAGTTGGGCACGGATTTGCACAAAATTGATATGAAGATTGGTTATGGGCCAAGGAAGAGCTGATTAACTTTTCATGTTGATTGGCCAAAAGGGGGCGTGGTGGTGGACGTGGTATATCACCAAAAGGTGCATAACTTTCTTGCGGGGTGTTGTCAGACATGACGGTGGTTTGTGCTTTACTGAGCACATTTTCCAGTTTGGTTTTGATCGATGTGTGTGCCGGCATGATTGCTTCCAGAATAGCTTATAACTCAAAAGGGATTTGCCCCATCACTATAAAACTTGTCATAGACATCATATCCGACCAACAAATCACTCATTGCAATGTTACTGCAAAGATCAAAGCATAAATAGCAGGCTACAACTGACCTACTTGTCATTATTAAGACATCTTGATTACTATGAAACTTTTAACCCTAGAATCACCAGTAGTGGCAATTGTGATTGTCATGTCTATTACTGTTTTGTGCTTTCACCAAGATTTCTTCCCTTGAAAACAGGTCATGACCAATGGAGATGAGTTAGCAAGGCTCAGGCGTTGCCCAGCAAATGAGATATTGCTTCTCCTTGGTTGCCATGTTCCTAACTTGCTCACCTTCTTCCAACAAACAAGGGACATTGGGCCTCATTCAGTAATATCTTCCTAAGTTTTTTCTTAAATTTGATCTTGAGAAAGGTCCTAAGAAAAGTCTACGTTAGATTCATGACATGTTCTTAAACCGCAGAATTGTTCGCACCTGTGTTCTTATAATGATGAATGCCATTGTCCTCGTAAATTGAAAGCGCGTGCCAGGTGATCCTAATTAGCATAGGTAAACGCCCTGCCAATCCCCATAAAAGGGCATGAGACTGCAGGGCCGTGTGCACACAGAAATCACACACAGAAATTGAAAAGAAAAGTTGAGAGAAGTCAAGAATGCCCAAACAAAAGTCTAAAGAGGGTGGAGCACCAGACTCCAAACGTAAAAAAAACTTCAATAGTTCTGAAGTGGAGGTACTGCTGCAGGAAGTGAACACCAAACGAGCTGTCATATTTAGTAGCGTCAGTAGTGGATATAAAATAAAATAAAAAGATGCATGGGATCCCAATTAACATAATTGATATTAATTGAAGTGTTAGTGTAGTGTTTATTTATTTTAAAAGACCATAATACTTTGTAAAATAATGAAAATAATTATTAAAAAATATTATAAATGATAAAAATATTATTGTAATTTAAATCCTATAACATTATACAACTGTAAAATTGAAGGAAACGCAATAACCACTTATTTTGCACAAACATGTCAGCACTCAAATGTGCGTAAGTGTGCTCTTGAGTGTGCGTAGATTCTGTTTTTACCTAAGAACAAATCCCAAATAAGAAAACATTGGTGAATGTCAGAATCTTCGTGAAAACTGCGTAAGTGGGTTTTAAGAAGAAATTTCTTCTTAAGAACGGTTGGTGAATGAGGCCCATTGTTTTCATTTTCCACTTCAAACCATCTATTCAGCTTTGCTTTGTGCTATTCTTTAACTAGGGCCATTTTTACAATGACTGGACAATAGGTAGCCTTGTAGGACTACAAGTGAATTTAACTACAAAGAAAAGCAGTATTAACCAAAAGAAAAAATGCCGTTCTTTTTCTTACAATTCATCAGAAATTCAGACAAAAAAAAATCTAGAAAAATGTATTACATATTTATATTCTACAAATATTACAGAAACACCATTCAGTCTGGAGTGTAGCAGCCAATCTGACTGAACATTTGCACATCAACATCAAACATACCAGTTTGCTCAGATGCAAAGCATAAATTGGCAACAAATTCATGTTTAAGCACCAAGAGTTGCTGTCTTGTTCAGCCAATCAATTACTGTCACTTATGTTTTACTTCCACATGTATCATCTAAAGTGGATTAATTTAAGTATTTTTTTCTGTGTTCTAGGATCAAGATCATGTATTCAAGATGTCATCTTACTCATTCCAATTATTGATGAAGAATTGGTAAAAAGGTCCAAATGCCAGTGGTAATTACTCAGGGGGCATGCATTGCTGGAGAATGACAACTAAAGAAGTCACTGGGTAAGCATATTGAAAAGTGAAAATTTGTCAACAAAGGGAACATCACTTCACCTTTGTCCACTTCAGATGTCATGAATCTGCATGAATCCCAAAGTTTAGTACATGTTGTGAAAACTATCAGGGGTTTCACACACCATTGTAACAAATCTTCCAAATGCAGGTGTCTGGGAAAAAAATAAATACACAGTTTGAACAGAATTTTACTTTATTTATGGAGAGAAACACATTTTGTCATTAAGACTTACATTTTGTTTGAGCCCACAGACCCAAATAGTCTATTTTTGTATATTTTGGTCTATAAAAGCAATGCTTTCCATTCAATGTGGATTACAATATAATACTGTAGCTCATAACAACACAATAACTTAGCTCAATCTTTTGTCTCCCCTTTTACATTGCAAACACAATACAAGAAAGTCTGAATGGTCTACTCAAACATGAGACCTACACTAATTCATAAATTTGACCATAGCATTTATCATCAATATTAGAAAACCAAGAATATGATTTTAAAATGTTTTTGTATGTTTTAACCTGAGTATTACACTGTATATACAGTCATGTTCAAATTTATAAACCTCTTGTGTTGACATTTTTTTATGCTACCAAATAATTTAATTTTTAAATTATTTGGTAGCATAAACTGCAAGTCAAGGGGTTCACAAATGTTTGAGCATGATTCTGTGTGCGTGTGTGTGCGCGCGCATGTTTGAACTAATTGTTGTAACAGGTAAATTATGTGTACACATCAAAAATCACTTTGGTTTTGGCCATAGCCATGAACAATTGACTCTGACCTAAAGTTGATATTGACAAAATCAGTCCTAACTAACATCTTGTAAATAGCACTAGCCTAATTTCCATAAAGCCAGGCTCACAGCAAAAAGCTACAGACTGTTCATTTAAAACAATAGTATGCAAACTGGTCTCAGACATCAAAATTATTAAACTGCTATTGGTGACATTATCATCAAAAGAAATCACAATTCAACACACCTCTGCTTTGTCAACACACAGGGTTAGTCATTAAATCAACTGCCAAACATTCAATTAACAAATTCCAATTTTAAGTGCATCTATAACTGTAACAATTTACGGTGTGGCACGGAATCCTTTGTCCTCCAGAATACAGAATTCTTTGCATGACAACCCGCGTGTTGTAACACAAGCAATTATGTTTGACAAAGCCACCCAAGAATAACTTTGGCATGTTTTATTAGGCAAAATATATTCAATTATAGTGAAATTACCACTAAAATATCATAAAGCAGACATGTGGCAGGAAATAGATGCACTTAACCAAGGTGCACAGGTTACAACACAGAAATTAACTTAGGATTTTAACACTTAAGTAACTCACTGTTAGTTTACAATTAGATAACTTTCTATATATACACAAGTGTGACTATGTACAGAGAGGACACAATGCTTACTGCTGCACACAGGGTATCTGTGCACTTTTATGTAGCACGTAAATGTCCCTGTAAATTAACTACTGTACCCAGTAAGAATTAGTACATACCAATGGGCTACTCCCAGTGACACACAGTGTCACAAACATTATGGCATTGATTTTTTTCCCTTTATTTAAATAAAACTATTTTCATATTATACATTTCATATTTTGTTACAATCAAGTTATAGATACAATTTGTATCAACAAGCAAAAGTCAATTCTAGACATTTGTGGCTTAGTTGTTTGCGGCACTTAAAAGGTAAGTTGGGGACTATGAACCACCATTCTGGCTTTCAGTCTAAGCTTTCAGCAAAGTAGCAAAATACTGGATTGGTATATTGAAAGTTTTTTTTCCCTGTGATAGTGAGGTGTTTTAGTTTTTTGTAAATAGTCTTTGGCCCGGTGAGATCAGAATGTTTTTCTGGTAGTGGTCTTATAAACAGAAATACATTTAAATACCATGACTACAAAATGAATGAAAAACATCGGCATATCCCTAATTTTTAAGATGGCAAGTTAAATACTTTCTTCTCATCATTTGTTCAAGTGGGGACACCGCCAAAAATACCGTACTGAAAATCACAGCACATGAACTCTCTGCAAAGCTATACAATGAAAACTAAATTTGTCTACTCCATGAGCTGTGTGAACACCACTCATTATAGCCATCCATTCACCTATTAATACATTATAGACAACTCACTATAGGTAGATCATGAATGAATAACACATACATGTACATCTAGAACATCTCTATGATAATTCCTACAATTTAATACAAACCACTATACAAAACTCTTTTCATTGCATCGATTTGTCTTGTAGCCTTCATAACATCTACAAATTCTATATTTCCATTGCCTCTTTGACCCATGTAAAGAAAAAGAGGCCATTAAAAGTATGTTTTACTACCTGGATTCTGTCTCCTCTGGAAGTCTAAGGAATTCCTTATGCAACACTCTAGAAAGTCTGGCACAACCATCTAGCATTAATAGTACCTGCCAGATGTGCCAAAAAACATGATATTTTTATTCACTTCCTACTGCGATTTAGGTAGTATCTGATGCAATATATTCCCAAAAATCTGACAATGTCTTTTTTCATTGGGCATACTGCATGGCACTATGGTACTCAGTTCCTTCATATAATCAGTTTTGAGAAATACTGAAATAAAGTAAAGAAATAAAAGATGAAGATGAGGTCATATACCCAATATTACTAAGTCCTACTCATGATTACCTGTTAGAAAGAATGTTAAACCACACACTCTGACTTAATCGGGGCAATTGACTATTCAGAAATCCAGGTAAAAGAAGCATTTGATTATCACAGAAATATGTTAAGTCAAATTCAGAATACATGTGATCTTAAAGGAATAGTAATTCACAAATTATCTACTCACCCTTACGGTAGTCAAAAAACACTGGTGAAGTTTGTATATCCACATAACAAGTTAGCTAGCTCAGCTCCATGTCAGCCTTCTCCGAAACAACTCAAGTGGCTGGGGATTAGTTTACTTTAAAGATGGGCACCAAAAAATTACTCCAAATAGCTTGTGCAGCATAATCCAACTGTTTTGTAGCCAAACAATTGCACTGTGGGACCAAAAGTCCAATATTTACCTCATTACTTCCTAGATTTTCCTTGTGTTGCAGAACAAATCATTGCAGGCAAAAACTAGGAGGTAATGAGGTAAATATTGGACTTTTGGACCCACAGTGCAATCAATTGGTTGCAGAAAACTTGGATTATGCTGTATCAGCTGTTCAGAGAATTTGTATGGTAATTGTTTGCCCTTTTGGACTCTAAAGAACCAGGACCCAGCCACTTTAGTTATTTTGGAGAAGGCTGACATGGACCTGCACTAGCAAACTTAATGTGTGTTATGTGGACATACAAACTTCACCGGTGTTTCAATTGCAATGAGGATGCGTAGAACTATTCCTTTAGCTTGGTTCCTCAACCAGCAACCATGTCAATGATATTTTAGGGTTATTTTCTTTTATCAGTGAGGGTATACATCAGTTATTTTGCATTTAGCACATGTTTTCTTGCAATCTACCACAATTCAACAATCTCAAGGGAAAGCAGTGTTAAAGGATGGCACGCAAACTTTAAGCCAAATGCCAGAAACAACCTTGACAGCAGCCTTGCAATCTGATTGTTTCACAGGAAGAAACATTTAGGCAGTTTGTTTCACCTTCTCATGAAAAGACAGGAGGCCCAAAGTGGCCGTGTCCTATTTCATGAAAAAACAAAGTCAGCAAAGCCCAAAATTCATTTGGGCAAAACACATTCAAATATGTTTTTTGTTGTTTTTTTTTTTTCTTTATGTCTGTTCATTTACCATGTTGTACCTCAACATTAACAAGGAAACATACATTTTTGAAGCACCACTCATGAGACCAAGTCTGGCTCACATAATAAGCCATGTTAAAGAGTAATACCACTCAGTTAAAAAATTCTCATGCAATTTCTTTCAATCGTGATATCTGTTATCATGAACAACTCTCTCCCAAAGCAAAGAACAAAGACTCAGGTCTGTGATGTCATCAAGATGTACAGCCTAATGCTGCTCCATTGACCACAAATGAGAGCCTAACTTTGTGGACTTGGTGTTTGAGTTTTTACACCAAAATTAGTTCTATTTTGAATTCTGCCAATCTGTTTCATATATATGAAAAAACCCCAAACAAACAAAAGAAATATAATGCATACTTGTCTCCAGAAATCTCTGCTGCTTGATTCTCAATGGAGCTTTACATGAATTTGACATCAAATATTAGGGGACAAACTCTTCTCATTTATGGCAATGTGAGATAGAAATTTGTTAATTTGTTTGCAATGCAATTCAACTGTAGAAGGCCTAGGAATAGCATACCTAAATCCTGAAATTAAGTGGCATTTCCCTTTAAATGCATTGAAAGCCGGATCTTGCTATTTAGGATGGCTTTACATAGTGCAACTTCCATGCAATTGTAGGCTGTAAGTTGCATGTAGCAATTTGTATGCAAAGATAAAAATAATGGATATAATATAGGCCTAAGTCATCAAAAAGTACAGAACTATCTATGTGAACTAGTCAGCGGGGGTATAAACAACTGTATTACAAATAGTAATTGTACTAATTGTCATTGTAGTAACTGTATGACAATGGTACCCATTTTAAACCCAAAATGAATCTGTATGTGATAATCCTGAGGTGGCTGAATTACCTATTTTTGGATTATACCATAGGATGGGAGAAGACTCAATTCTGACTGGCCGGAGATGTCTATTATTAATTTAAATTATACCATGGCTTAGGTGAGTACTTGATTATGAGTGGATGTAGGGGTACTGATTAATTTAAGACACATCCACAGCTGTGACAGAGTAATCTAATCCCTGCTCTCAATTACTAAAGTGCTCTTTTGAGCCATAGACTGGCAGCTGACATAGGCCTACTTAGTAATGGCCATAACAGTAAGCTGCCTTCAAAATGCAGAAGCAACAAAAGCTTCCTGAAATCAGTTGTCCCCAAAAGTTGGGACACTGCACTGTCCCAATGTATCCATCTAACCATTCATAGAGATAATCCACTACAGTATGCAATCATTGTACAACAATGCACTTTTAGTTTGAGTTCATAATAATGACCGCACCAATATTTTATACTGTATGTGTCAAGGTTATTGTTATGTCATCCATGGATGAATCCAATAAATGGTAATAAACGTCTTGCACGTTTTAGTATCTCTGAGGAAAGGTTTGCAACAACATACCCTACCAGGTACAGTCTGCAACAAAACTGCAACATTTATAGCATTCTCATTGCGAGGTGGGGAACTTGCTTGTCTTGGCAAGGTGGGAACGTCATCTATGGCCCATGGTATAACGGGGGACTGCAAGAAGGCACTACCATAATAAACTGCCAGTTTGCTTCAAAATAATTATGTCCAATCCAAATCACTGGCTTAACAGTTGCCAGACAAATAGAAAATTCTGAAAATATGGGCAAATCAAATAAACATCACATTGTTAACTGTCTCTTTAGGTAGTGACTTTAACAACTAAGTAAAAATAAAGTTCATCTTGGCCTACATGGGTACCAATATTTATAGATTACTGGCACAACAGCCAAAGAAGCAGGGCAATTCAATCACATAATGTTCTAAGAAAACCTGAACTTTGCATCCTTTGGACCCCAACATTACTATAGTCATCAAAGTTGCATAAAAGTTGCATCAAGTAAAGCCACCCTAATACTGTAATGTTCTTGATCTCAAGGTGCATAACAAGGATATACACAAAAAGCACAAAGTTTTCCAATGCCGTGTTCACGTTACAATTGTATATAACTAACTTTAAGGTACTGCATAAAGGATTTTCATAAAATATATCACTGCTAAATCAGAGTGGACTCTCACCAGTAACTGCTGGTTTTTGGCTGGTAAAGACTAAGAAAGTTAGAAAACTGAAAGCCTCCTGAGAGCAATATGCTGCAAGGTGCAGCCAAACACTTCTCTGGTCCTTGAGGACTGGCTGTTTGTATGTAGGCTTTTAGCCTGCCTTAAAAAGTTGCTGAATTCATCTTCCAAGATGCTCTTTAGATTTCAATACATTTTTAATAAGGTTATTAAACCATATCTATTCAAGAAAATATAAAATAGGTTTATTATTTTGCTCATTCATAGGCCTAATTGTTATGCCCAAAATTTTTTACAGTTTATCTGACAAACTGAAGTCCAACTGGATATTTTGTCTGGTACAAAAATCTTCATGCAAACTGTAAAATTGTGATGGTAACCACTCCTGCCATTTCTGAGTGGATTTCTACTCTCTGTTGCTTCTGAAGTCACTTCACAGTCCAGTGAAATGAATGGCAACCAAATTAACCTGAAAACTCCTGAAATGCTCAATTAACAACTTGAAGCAGATCATTCAAGCTACTGTTTGAAACAAATATAATTGTATTTGTATATTTTAGCATTGGAAAGCATTGCCACAACAAATTTGACAGAGATATATAAATAAGAAAATCCTGAACGTAGTATCCAATAAAATCAGCAGAAAGGTAACTATACAGTACACCATAGGAAATAATCCAAACACTGATATTAGTTTATACTATAATCCAATCAATCCTCTAAATCAAAATGTAAGAGTTCAGTAGAATATCGACACTAGATAAATTCTCTTTTTGGCATTATTTAGCAGCTTATATAAATGTCTTTGAAATGATGGCTTTTTGTGTGATTATATGTACATAGATATGTGCACGTGTACAAGTCAAATCTCTTTTTTGGCTTGCTATGTGCACTCTCAAATTCTACCAAAATAGTAGCTTTGTTAAGTGAGACTGAGAAAATATATCTCTTTAGATAATGAGATAGTGCTTTACATTTCAAAGGAGGAGGCTTCAATGAGAAAGATTTTCACTGAAACCGATTAGACGATGACTAGAAGCGTGAGGTCATTCAGATATAAGGCCATTAAATGTCAAAGTTCATGCTGTGAGGTATGTACTTACCTCCCTCTGACTTATCTCCAAAAAATCAATACACAAAAAGTCACAAGAATTATTTACAGCAGAGGCAGACCTACGCAAAGTTAACTGTACCAGAAACACTTTAGATGCAAGTCATAACACATTCACAATACCTGAACAAGATCTTCATAAAAGCTACATGGTGCACTAATGAATGCTGACTAGGCTCTTACGTCAGCTTCCGTAAGGCAAACATGGGAGATGTTTCTGAGTAGACATTAGCTAGCTAAACTGCTGCTATGTAGCTAACCTGTTTTCTAATCCACATAGGGACATAAGGACCTAGGGTCAGTATCGCACTAGCTAGCTACATTACTTAGCTAGACCAACTAGCCAGCCATCATAATCTTAAGATAACATAAAATCAATCAAATCGGCAGTAGCAGAGTCATAATTGATTTGAGGGACATTTAACAGTCCTGCCTAGTATTAGCAGACCATTCCACATCTTTGCTAAAAACGACATGGATGTTTAACAAATACCTTATGAAAGCTTGCTTAAAAGGTTCAATCAGTATTCAAGAACATGGTACAAAGCTGCTATGCAGCTCCTGCTCAGGTGTTATGAATGTGTTATGAACCAGATTTCAAATAAGGTGTTACCCTTATATCAAATGCACCACCATTTAGTATGAAAATTTAGCTTTTATATGCGAAATGTCTTTCGACTTATTTCGACTTAAATTTACTGAGGAAAGATTACTACTGTCGACTTAGTGATGTAAAATCAAAAAGCCAGATTTCACTTAGCAGAGACATTTCAAAAAAGATGAACTCCTGAGGGCATGATATGTCGCACATACAGCAACATCAAACAAGTGCCTAGATTTGCCATCTAAGTCCTCACTCAAGTATCTCTGGCTTAAGCTGTCACAATTACAGGTGACATCACATTGCTGTCTAAGACGATACTATACCTGTTGAATCCCTTATCACGTTAATTTTGAAATGTTTAATAAGATTAATGGCAAGACCTCAGCTTCGTAACAATGACAGCGGCAAGTTGCTGTGGATCTGTCAAGTGAGGGTTCTTCTCCATGACTGAGTGGACAACGTAAGCAGGGAAGATGTTGCAAAGGTTCCGATATGTTTGATACTGGTGGTCTGGGATGACATGCCGCTCTTGATGTTCAGCTGCAGATGGGGTCTCCCATGGCGAGTTCCAAATTTGCTCCATTTTGTCAGGCATGCTGCGGACCATCACCCGCTCGCAACACGGCATCAGGCTGTTACTCAGTAGGTATGAATGATATCCATAGGATTCATTACCACAAGGCAGAGGGTCCCAGCTTGCATGCTGCTCACGGCACAGTGGAGGTCGCCTCTGTCTCATCGGGTTGCTATCATATAGCCTTGAATCTGATATGCTGTCCATGCGTGTCATGCCAAGAGAGCGTGTGGGCTGTGAGGACAAAGGAGGGAGGACATTCTGAGTTAGGGGATAGTCCCCAGGGCAGCTGGACCTTGCTCCCACCACAGCGTGCTGGATATGTGGTGCTAGATGAGATGTAGACTGCTTACGTGGGCCCTGCTTGGGCTCCTCGGGTCCATAACTCTGAACCCTGGTCAGTGCCTCATGATGAAACCCATGGGAGAAAGCCTGGATCCTACCCTGTGCAGGAGACTGCTGCTGCCCCTTCATGCTCTCTTCTAAGCTACTTTCCACAGAGCTTGGATACAGATCCCCATAAGAGGAGAATGAGTCACTGTTCGAATGGCTGAGGCAGGCTTCAGGGCAATGGCTGGGATTTCTCTGATACACACCATGCTCGTGCTGCTCCATGCTACAGAAACTGTCGACATTATGCATGCTGCTCATGCTCATATTTGAAAAATCACTATGCATTGAGTAATATCCATGGTCGCTCACCGAGTCATACTTTGGGAATTGCTCGCTGTATGTGACAGAGGCGCCATGACTATTGGTAACTAAAATGGGTGGGTACTGTACACTAGACATGTGCTCCAGAGAACTGTGTGCGAACTGCAGAGAACCTGGCACTGGGCTGCTGGCTGATCTTGTGTTCAAGGCACCAGCTGCATGGCTCTTGGCAGGCTGCATGGTGGGCACGCTGAGAGCAGACACAAGGGAAGGCACAGAATTTGTCTCAGGCTTCCTAACAACAGATAGTGCCTCTTCTGGTTCACAGACCACTGAGCGAATACTGGGGTCGGATTGACGTTTGGGTGCCACACGTTTGGCCTCTGAGCTGCTATCCCCCTTTATAGTTGTTGGTCCAGTGCCGCACTTGGCCAAAGCCCCCTCACTCATTGTCTTCACTGCAGACAACTTGGCAAAGGCCCGCAGTTCATCAGCCACTGACCGCTGTGGCTGGTTGACACGCTCTGGATGATAGTACTTGCATTTATGTCCATATGTGCACTTTTTCCCTGTTTAAACAAAGAGCAAAACAGATAACATAAGTAAAAATAAAAACTTAAATTACATAAAAAAACAACAACAAGACATCGTTTAGAAAACTTACCATAGGGGCAAGGTTGTTTTTTGTGCTCTGGAACGACAGGACGCTTGCGGAGGAAATTCTCTAAGCTTGGACCATGTCTTCCTAATGGATCATCAGGTGGCATGAATCTAGAAGTCATTTTCAATTGCCATTATTGAATGTCAACTTCTTAATGCAAACATAATGGTTAACTCTGACATCAAAAGGAATTAAAAACCTGTTTCCCCACATTCTACATACAATGATTGTGTATATCACAGATAAAATACAGTATTAAAATGTTTTTGAATGAAATACCATTTGTGTTGCTAACAAAATTTTATATAAAAAAACCATACTTTGGATTATGGTGGGAAGACAAGTAATGAGGTAGCTTTTTATTCAAGCAAGACCTAATCCTTAAGAATCAATGGGTGTACCCATATGGTGATAAAATCCTAGAGTGGGTTTTTAAGATAATTTGACTGCCATAAGAATACATCTTGGTTGCTTACTTGTCATTGACAAATGAGTACATAAGGAGACGCTCCTCAATGAATTTCTTCCACTCTGGCTTCTCATTTTGCAAGTCCCTGTAGTTGTCATTTGAAACAATAATTCCATCAGAATCACAAGCCAGCTTCACTATGAAGCGATCATCGTAGCACACCACTCTCCTGCCTTGAACTCTCCGAGATGGGGTGAACACCAGTATCTTCTCTTTTTCCAGCTTGCGTAAAATTTCTTGATCTGTAAGAGATATTTCAAATAAGTTTTAGTATTACTATTACACATTTCATCAGAAACTCATAATTCCATTCCATCCACTCACATTCCTGTGAGTGTGATTACATAGGCATAAAATACTGTATGTAGGCTATGGTCTACAGAGATTTCATGGAGTTTAGAATTAAGCCTACAGGCTAGCCTTCATAAATGCTCTCAAGTAAAAATCTATCTTTGACATTTAATAACTCAAAAATGTTTAGCCTAAAATCTAGGAACCTATAATTAGCCAAGTCAAGTTTGTTTATTTATATAGCACTTTAATCACAAGCATGTCTCAAAGGACTTTACAGAGAATGAGCCTAACTAGATCTAACTGATCAACAATCAACCATAGAACAGAATTATAGGACAAAAGCAGATTTTGGCAAAACATAACAGCCTTCCTATTCTACATTGCCTAACCTACCCGGTACCACCAGCCTTAGACCCTCGAGACACACAAGGAAAAACTTCCAAGAGCCTTCCATTTAGCATGTGATATTCTTGCAAGCAAATAATCCTGGCTGCCATGTCACTTATTGTTGATGATGTCTTTTTAAACTTTATTTGGTCTGGGGGATGGCAGTGTGAAAGTACTCCTGTGTTTCCTACAACAAAGCTGCTACGAAGGAGATAATGAAGCAGCTTCTTTAGTTTCCAACAGTATTGGGACGGTTGGCAAGATGGCGGGGCAATCAGTTTCTGGGTCACGAAGGAAAGCGAGGTCGTGAAGCTCCGCCCACAAATGCCTAGTTCACCTGGTATTTGCCACAGTTTGTCACAAAACCTTGGCATCCTAACTCTACAGGGTGTAGTCTAAGTTTCCAACCCCCCTGCTGCACCTCCACTGTCAACTCAATATGCCTAAGTATTTTCCTTTTATAACTCTCATCTACCGCATCCTCCCATCGTACTTTAAGCTCAATAAAATACACTATCATTTGACCACAGCACCAAGTCTGGCTTGTAGTAGTAGGGCTCACTATTTCCAGTGTGATTACGTTGACTCAAATCTACTGCCATTTGCCATTTTCTGCCAGCCCTTAACTGATCAACAATATGCCTGCCCAAAATACTTCACACCTAGTCTTTTGCCCCTCATAGACAAAACTAATTGAAATATCTTCCTTCTTATCAGATGACAAATTCATTTCCAATTATTTGTCTCAATTGCTGCTACTAGACACTTCAGTGCAACGCAACATTTGTTATTTATGCTCATGTGTCATTTGACACTAACTGAATAAGGGCTTTTTATTTTACTAATAGAGAATGGGCTCATCTGTTCTTTAAGTAGCCTTACTGTGTGTAATTTTAAACACATGCCAGGAGCGCGGCTCAGAGAGACTATCGTTTCATTTTGCTCCTCTCTGAACAGAGCATTTTGAAAGTGATTGTTGTATTTGTTCGCTACTGTCAACTGTTAATAAACAACACTGACAGCTCACATATATTAATTTTCATTTTTGCTCAGCTGATACAGTAGGCACTACAATACTCGATCTTTACACTGTCACACACACACAAACACATATAAAGTTGGAATTACAAATTCCCACTCTGGCCACAAGGTGTCCTGCTTGCGCTATGCCTAGCCTTACAAACAGCTTGGGAAAAATGTTGTTGAAAATGTTTACACATGTATTATAGAATATCTCACCACAGAGAACTAAATCATAGGGCAAGAGAAATGTTTATTCAGATTTATAGACAGAGCTTTTGATGATGACTGACAGTATTCTAAGTTTGGGCAGTCATTGCAAACTGAAATAAAATGAAAGATGAGCATGCTAAGGTTTTCACACCTTGGGAATATGGACAGCTACTGTCAAATCTGTGAAAAACACTTAATTAAAACATTTCCATAATGGAAGCCTCACAAACCCAGAAAGAGTGTATGAGGCCCTAGATGCTTGGAATAGCTATGGTGATCCATAATGAAGAGGTATTTAAATATCGTCACATGATCATTTTTACCATCAGAATGTGGTCCTAGCTTATTAACATTTACTCTAATGTAGCCCCTCCTTTCTGAATATTACATGACTTATGTCAGAGAGCAGGCTCTCGGGGAAACTTTATGGACATACTTTAACTGTGAGCCCCTCAGTCACAGTGAGCCCCTCTCTAACAACATGATCATAATCCAGTTGTCAAAGTGTTGATTAATCCATTGCAACTAAAAACACAAGCGCATTTTACTTTAGTGTTAACAAATTGATGCAAGTTTATTTTATAGTCCCAAAATACATATGCAACCAGGTGTTCAGCTGTTGCACACTCTGCAGTTGAATAAAAAGTTCAGACATTTCAGCCTGACAAATATTCAATTCAATAAACCACCATGTAATGAAAGCAGTGGTGGACTGACACAATCACAGATTGGGGCTTTAAGAATACATCTGTGTATGAACTGAAATACTCAAAAAAGAAAATATTAGGACATATAGGCTTGCCTTCACCAACATAAGCAATGCGGCTGATGTTTATTTTTCTTCCAATATCTCTTCCTCAATTAGAATATAGAATTATATTACTCTAATTTGACATTATTTACAATTTTGCGATTATTTTTTTTTTTTCAACAATATGTTTGAGTTTAACATTTTATAAAATTAAAAAAAAAACAACAACAACATTTGTACAATTTTGCAATTATTTAAACCTACATTACTACCAACCGACATATAGCATAGTATAATATGTAGGCCCAATTAAACAATTCCTCTACCCTAGAATCTGCAGGACCATTGCTCATTGGACATGAAGCTAAATGACAGTTGTGTTCATGCTGCCCGGGTTTCATTTACTTTCAATTTGAACGTCAACTCCTGCTGACAAAAATGAAATGTTTTCGCTCGTTTAAAATACATCAAACAAAGGAATTATTGAGATGCGTCCTGCCAAATATAGTGCACTGTACTTTGTGTTAAATTGACTCAATCAAGGATAATCTGACAGCAGAGACGTTGAAAACTGCAGTGCTGTTCATAGGCCAACAAGTTTATACCTTATACTGCAACTGCGGTGGGATAATGAGTTCACATCAATCTCTACCATTCATATCAATTTCCCAAAGATGTAGCAAACATTGTTTGGTAGATACGGAATTTGGATATAACTATGCTCTTTAAAGGATAAGGCTGGTGTTTTTTAATGCATTGCTTACCGTCAACAAATCCTATGAAAATAACAAAATCAACAATGCGTTTGCTCTACTCCCGTTACTTTCTGACTCCCCACGTACCGTTTTTAGCCGTCAACCCAGAAGTCATTGGCTCCAATTGTAAACTAAAAACCTTGAAATACAGCTCACAAAGACAGTTTCAATTTTAAAAATCGCTAACCGTTACCACAAAAAGCCAAGCTGTTGTAGTTATTACCAAATCAAATGGGAACAAATTCTTCATTACGCCGGGGACTATTTTCGGTGCTACGGAACTACTTTCCTGAGATCGCAAACGTGTTTACAGTCGGCTTATTAAGTTGTTTGAGGAAAAAGTCGGCTGGCCTGGTGCATCACGATGATGAAATATGCTGCCCAGAGCAACGGCATGGCTCTTTGACGTGTTTTTAATCGTTTTTTTAATACAATGGAGTTCTATGGCTGCTGGGACATGGATTTACTGGGCACCGGCTACATGGACGAGACTTGTTGGCAAAACAAAATCATTGCATCATTTTCTTTCATTGGTTTCATAGGAATCAATATGTTTGCTTATCTATCTATTAATTCATTTATTTAGGGTGTCAGTACAAGAATGAGCAAATACAAGAATGAGCACTGATGACACTGTGGTCAGTTCTTTACGTTTTGGATCCTAGTCACAGTCTTAATTGACAGGTGTGTGGGTGCCTGTGTGTGTGTGTGTGCAAATCCAGTCACAGGTAAACATAAGCCCTGCGAGACACATGTGCACCGTTACTGGAAAATAAATCCTAGGAGAAACACTGGATGAAGTCCTTTTTAGTAATATCAGGACTCACTATTGTAATAGACTGCAGTGGTTTGTTTCAACTATTTTTTTCTGCAACACTAATATTGAATATTCCATTTTATAACTGATAAAAATATATTCCTGTCTCTTTCTGTATTTCCGTTACTTATGGAGGAAATCGGTTATATATATACACACACTGACACAACAAGCCTTCAACTTTCACAATTTTAAAAAGAAATACACTGATAACCTTCAGCTAACCTGAATCAGCAATCAGAGAGTAGTAAAGATGATGAGGTTGTGAGTGGTGTGAGGACAGAGCAAGCACCTAAAAACAAAGTTAGCTTTACTACCTGTGATAAGGGCATCCGGCCTTGACTGCTCCTTTCTCCAGGCTGGGACAAACACAGTGATGTCTTTATGTCCTTTCTCCAGGAACCATTCGACAGCCAACTGTATACCACGGCAAGAGAACACCTCTTTGTTTCCATGGCTACAAAACAAAACACAATGTGGTAAAAGGTCTACTTAAAAGTAATGGAAGAACATCCATTAGAGGAAAATGTTTAAGAACACTCAGAGCATTCTGTATGAAGCACAAACCGCTTAAGTATGACTGTGCATGTTTGTTAGTGTCTTACCTCATTGCCACATTTGAACCATCAATGACAATGGGCCTGAGGTTATCGAAAGTATCCACAGATTCCTCTTCCACTGACACCTCTGGACTAACAGTCTCTTTAACGCAGGGGGCCCGTGATACCAATGTGGCAGTATTGATGCTAGCTTGAATTTCAGGCTCCATCTTGTTACCAAGCCTTACCAACTCAGCAAGAACATCATTAATAAGAGCGGCAGCCCCCAGCTTGTTGAGCACTGTCTCCACCTGCTCTCCTGAGTAGCCCAACTTCAAGGCAAATTCCATCTTTGTCTGGTATTCCCGGTCACTGGTATGCTTGATCCCTGGTCCAGCATTGGTTTCATCAGCACGAAACTCTTGCACAGTGCTACTCTGGGAAAAGCTGGGCCGGTCAAGGCATGGAGAGCGACATAGTTGTCGATGGGGTTTTGTGACGACCAAGGGCTCCCTCCTCTTACAGCTGCTGCTGCTCACCTGCAACCTCTGGCGTTGCTGCTCTTCTGACTCACTTTCGGAGCTGCTCCCATCCTCTGACTCGCCACTGGCATGCTGGGCCTCACTTGAGTCAATGTCCTCCTCCCTGCATGGGCGTTTTTCCATTTTGAGCTTCTCCACCATGGACCATGCTGTCATCACGTTTGCCTCGTCGCCAGAGATTTCCACCACATGCTTCCTCACCTCCACCGCAACCCAGGAATCATATTCAATGCTGGACTTTAGCACTACAAGCTCTTTGTGTAGGGCCAAAGTACTATGGTCTCCCCTATGTGAGCAGGCAAAATCAAAGACACTATTTAATCCTGAAAGAGAACAAAAACATAAAGGGAGGAATCAGTTAGTTATATCGGTGTAACTTCAACAAAACCATCTGTAACAGAAAGGCTCAATTAAACCAGAAAAGACTTTTGAAAGAAATTATTTACTTCTGAAGTATTCAACGTTAACAGTTGTTCAACTGTCCAGGATGAGTGGAAAAATTATTCGGACAAATGGCACATATTAGTCACTTGCCCAAAGTGACAAGTAAAAAACAAAAAAAAACACACAAAACAAAACGGGCAGGAGATGAACAAACAATGCACTACTCTGTGTGCTCGGTTGTGCACTTCAGGGGTAAAAGGGCTTACTGAAGTTCCTTGATGACATTTAGACATTTGAATATTTATTTGCCAACATCGATAATTTTTTAATATGGACTAAAGTTTCAAACAAATAATTATATAGCATTGAGTTCGTGTGGAGAGTTAAGAGGATGCTGAGCTAAAGGACTGATCACCCCCAATCTATGTGTCCTGATCTGTGCTTGTGTTTCTGTGCCTGGCTTTTAGTCTGTTGTCTAGTCTGTAGTCTTTCTAGTCAAACTGGTTGGTTTAATGGTATGCAATCTATTTATATTGCAGTTCTGGTCCTAATTTTATTGTTAACAAGTTACAAAAAATAATGCATAAACGGACAAGGTGCTTACCATAAGCAGTTAAGAAAAAGTTTAGAAAAAGAATGATAAAGATGATATAGAAAAAAAATCAATATTTCTATTCAGTTTAGTTATACCTCTAAGTTTTATGGTCTTAACACATTTACATCAGATCTGTTTTCTGTAATTCTTATTAGTTGCACTCAAAGTAGATATCCTGTTAAAAGGGCATTAGGACTATCTTCATACAGAACGTGTTCATGTACTGCAGGCCACTCTCACAGGCTATGAATTCAATATCTACAATCTCAGCCAGACACATATGGGATGAGTGAATAAATTGAGATAAATTCAGACACAGTGTGTGTTGTACAGTGAATCATTGCGCCTCCTGGCGTCTGAGAGAAAAGAATCTCAATTTAACATAATTCCTTAGGGAACAAAGCTGTTGTATGGTGATGCAATGCAGGTCTTCTGGTGAGCCTGCAGTATAAAAGGTACTATATTGTCAACAATTTCTATTGTAAATTTTCCACTTGGGGCATTTGTAATCGAAATAGTCTTAATAATAGTTGCATTTATGATCGGAAACCCTAGGCTATACTTGCCCCCAGTCTTGCAGAGTAAAATACAACCATTCTAGCTTCAAGAGGCGCAGCCCATGATATGCGTTGCCTAGCAACAGGGCCCTGTCATCAGCTAACTCCTTTTTACCAGTCACGACTAACACAAACACAGCTCATCATCTCTCTTTAGGCAGCCAGTAAATGCAGAACATTTAGGGCTACACTACAACTCTACACTAAACTCTTGAGGCAGCATATTATGCAACGCAAAATTACATTACTTCAGCTTCTAACAGTATTGACCATCGAACAAAAACACACAAACAGAAAAAATGGATTCTGACTTAGATTCTTTTATATGTCTAGTTTAAGATGATTCCCTTATTAGAATGCTATTCAAAATCAAAACAAATTCTGATCATTCTATTCTACTTGCAACAGCCTTAATGAAGAATACTGATTCATGTAATCAAATAACAAATAGATTGATTTAATATGATGGCACTAATATGCCAATACCCTCAACCAATAATACAAAGTATTGACGATGAAACTGAAAGCTGACTGTATTTTAAGAGTCAGTCTAAGGCTACAAATGTATACATTTGAATCTCAGCGGTGCATGTTGTCTCAGTATTGATCAGAGCTGGCAAGGATGCAGACCTCTACAACATTACTCGTGACAAACTGAGCTTTGAATATTGTAAACAAAGGGGGATGTTGTGGCAATGTTGTGGAACTTCTAGGCTTAGTGACAAGCCATCTGCAGAAACTGTACATATGCTTACATAGCCCACTGCCATTTTCAAGACATTTTATGACATCAGTAAATGTTTGAGGGAGCAGAGCTCGTCCAATCCTTTCCCCTCCACCTCCAGATTCACAGGCTTAGACACAGCAAGGCCTCAAGACTATCTTTGCACATGCACAGGCTCGTGTAGCTCTGTTTCATAGCAACAAGTGAAGCAGGTCCCTCAAGCCCTCTTTACAAAGCTGACCCTACAAAAATCCAGTATGGAGCAGGGATAAATTGCACTATAATCAGTTCCTGTTATATTTTTCGTTGGGCTAGCTAAACATCTTGAAATTAAGACAACCAACTGTTGAGTTATGGGCAGTCATCATCCATTTGGATCTCCAGAAGAGATCCAAATGGAGTGCACAGCTGATGGAGTGACGAATAATGGTTACGCCATACACCATTAGCATTTTTGAATTATTTTACTTTACACAGACGATTAACCAGGTCATTTTTATTAGGTTGAAAGGTGGGTCTCACCAATTTGTTATCTTAACACAGAGATTGAAACTCCATCAGCTAAGAGATGCCAGCTTATCATCTTAATGCAGAGATTGAAACTCCAAAGCTGTAAAGACAGCTCTGGATGCTTAGCCACCGCTTTGAAGAAGCTCTATCACTTTGAAGCTACAAAATTGATATGCTCCTGAACAGTGGCTCCTGCAACACCTGAATAGCGTGTTCTGCACCACCCATCCAGGGGAAGAGACATTATTTTTAGTTACCACCAGCTACAGTGGGTGCTGGATTGAAAACTTCTAGCTCCTAAAAATGGCTGTTACAACGTTTAAGTGACCAGTAGAGTGGAAATAAACTTTGATGGGCATTGCCAGCAGCTCCTTAACTTGCTGGCTAATGTTGTCCCAGTCAGTATTTCCAACCCTTAATTGGAGCCTTTTTGCAAATACTCAATATTGGCTCCCCAAATTTATTGTGCTTTAGTTCGCAAGACCTTCAACTGTTGAGTGATCATGAGACTCACACAAGCTTTGTACACACAGAACTGCCTGTGCTATGGCAGATGGCCCATAATCCAGTATGTTTTGTCTAACAGGGTAACATGCACAGGCTAGACTTCTCAATAGGTCTACCTTATATAGCACAGAGGATAGGCATTTCTGCAGATTGAGTGACCTAATTAGGTAGCAAGCTAGTAGAATGTAGCATTTGAATGTGAGCTCAAACACGCAAACATAACTGGGAGGATTATACATTCTTGGCCATGAAGATGCTTGAGCATAATCATGTAAAGTTGTGGAAATTGCATCACCCAAGACATAGAACCCTGGTTAGAATAACAAAGCCTAACCTAGGTTGATGAACTTGTTAAAATATGCTTGCAAGTTTGTCAGTTTCTTGACTTATATCCATAGTGCTAATGGCACTATGCTACCATCTCAGTTTAGCTTCATTAGACCAGTAATGCATCTCAATTATTACAATGGAAAGTTTGAATGTTCGCCTGGATCGTAACCATTAAGTGATGAGAACATAGACACCAAAATCATTCACGTGTCCCTGGTAGATGATTTGCTCCAGTGCTTCATGCCAACGCTTGAGCTTAAACTACATTGAGTGATCATATGCAACTAGCGTTAAACAAAGAAAGACAACTGATGTTTTAGTAATAAAATGTTGTTAGTGTTTGTTATCATATGGCCTACATTCAGTAACTCTATATAACTAATGTAGCCACAGTTTACTTTTTGAATTAGGCTATTTTAAGTAAGCAGTAGGGTTGAGCAACTGGACGAATACATCGGGATCAGCGATGGACTGAATCCACCATGGTAGAAATTCCCTTGCTTGATATTCGGAATATAAAATGTAGCCTACAGTAAGACTCATGGTTTCCCAAAGCACCTGACAAGCATAGATAGCTGCCTTGACAAAAGAATAAGTGGGCTTGACTGTAATACCCTAAAACAATCTAAAACTTCATTATATGTGTTCATTCTTATTGAGACAAAAGTCATGTTGAACACAGGGTCTAACCACGACATTAGTTGGCCAAAAGTGACAATGTGACCAATCAGGATATATAATTTAGGAAGAGAGCATCAAATTATGTGAGTAAAGTTAACTGTTACAACTTAAGCCAATGTTCAAATGCAATGCAACCTAATATTATTTATTTTATTTAGCCGTGCATTAAACCAAACTCGTAGATAAAAAACATTAAGTGTGCATGTTATTTAGGATAGCCAGCCACTACCACCTTAGCACATTTCCGGTGGCACTGAAATGGGAAAGCAAGGGAATAAATGTTGCTCAAGTTGATTTCAACTTTTATACTTGTTGAACAGGTTTTTTAACTGTGAGAACGTACAATTATTTAAAATGTCAAAATGTGATTCCTTGTGCATTTAACAGCTATGTTTCAAATCAAATCATCACGCCTACACCGTGTGTGTGTCCATCAATCACCACATCCACCGCCCTCTCCCTTCCCATTGCCAATATACGTGATGTGTTCACTCGCCCAACCCTACTGGGCAACCACATATTCATTGACTGGGCAGTGATTTTTAACTGTATTTTTAGCAATCTCGCATCACTCACCAAATTAGGTTTTACAGTAGACACACCACATTCACTTCCTATGGAAACAAAACAAGTCACGCTCAAAGTCTTGCAGGAGGAGAGACCTTCCGACAGGGAAAGCAGTCCCCGGTAGTTCAAAACAGTACACAGACTTGGCCGCATATAATTTAAAATTACTTAACATTCAGCTTTGAAGTTGCAACAAGTTCTCGTTTTCTCACATTCACATTAATCACTCAACATAGTGTTTGCTTAAGTGTTAGCATATATGGATGATTAGGGTGTCTATGTTCTCATCACTTAAAACGTGTAAATTCAACAATGGCCCAATCTCCCAAAAACATGAGATGCAGGCCTGGAACCATAAGTACAGAAATCAAAGCTATTTTAACCCAAAAGTCAAGAACAGTGCAAAAGAAATGTCATTACATAGATGTGTGGCTGATGACACATTGATGATCACATTTGTTAAATGTAAAAAAAAAAAAAAAAAAAGTTTAGGCTACTCTTCAATTTTGGTGGGTGTTTCCCCATTTTCACCCAAAATGTCCTACAATTGTCTATTACCCCCACTAAATGAAATGAATTGCGGTCAAATTAGTTTTTCTCACATTTTCCCTTAAAGCCTTAGTTACAGCCTGAGGACCAGATGGAGCATTTTTTACAACCACAGAACCCAACAAATTCAACTTGGGGACACACAGAGCGCATGTCTACACACAACAACTGAAGCTGCAAAGGAGAAAGGTGAGCAAAGTTTTGTTACTCATAACAAACATGTTGACCAGTAATGTAGGTTTTCTGTTAGCAAGCGAACACACTGCATATAGGTGTTATGCTTTGTAGGCCTGGCTATATGAATGAATGAATGAATGAATGAATGAATGAATGAGGGAAGGGTGGACTGCATGCAATCCACATCAACATAATCAGTATCATAAATCATAAACAGTTTCTACACATTCAATAAACATCATGGATTTGATCCTGCTCCACAACTTATGTTTCAAGTCGTGCACACCATCCCCATCTTTCCCGTCCCCCACAGTATACAATCTATACACTGTATATAGTGTATTCTATTTTATAAAGTAGAATTGTCTTTAAAATGATAAACATCACATAAAGCTCTAAGTGACGTTTGATCTACTGGTGTATGTTTTTACTTAACCAACTTTCCTTCTCACTAATTTGTTTGATGAATTTTAAGTAAACTAAATTATGCATTTACAGACTTCAATTCAATCGACTGTATGTAAACCTAAACACAATGCAATACTGAGGAAATTATTGGTTTGGCAGGAAGATGCTAAGCTCGGAAAATGAAGGAAGAGAGATGCTTGGATTGTGTGTATTCTTCCTCTTCCTCTCATAACCGGTCAGCTTACCTTATAATTGCCAACTTTTCTTAACTACAAACTCCATGAAAGCGCAACCAATTTAAACCTGATTGAAATATTGCATCAATCCCATGACAATGTCTATAAAGGATACCTCATTTACTGTTATTTGATTTAGCTCAGTTAGCTAACTTGGTTATATATTGCATCCATCAGCTTGCTAGTGGACAAGTCGACACAAAATAATGAATTGAAGTACCGGTTAACCTTAGCAACAGCATCATGAGTTGATAGGCGTGAAATGAGGAAGGTTAAACAAAATGACAGCACAAGTGATCTCATGCATATAATACACTTTTTCGGTTATAACATTTGTCCTGCCCACGACGTCATCCTTGTGATTGAGTTTGAGTAGAGATAATTGGTTTGACACCCCAAGGCCCTGGATAACAGTTGGCAAACGCTAGCAAGCTAATTTACTTAGCAAGATGCAGAGTCAACAGTTTAGCGATCAACTAACCGACCTGAGTCAATTTTCTTGTTTTACGCGCTGGTAAGCGATTAGACAGCGGTTAGACAGCTGGTATAGCGAGCTAACGTTAGCTACCAAGCTTTTCAGGCCATCCGGCCTCTACTAAGTTAACGGTAGCAAGCTAGCTAGGTATTTAGCTACTAGCTAAGGCTAACATAATATAGCCCACTCTGGCTCCAGAGGGTAACTTCAACGTCAGGTTGCTAACGTTAGTTAGCTTTAGCTGCTTAGCGTGTGCTAACGCTGTTTGCCGGAACAGTACAGTAACTTGAGATAAAGTTAACGTTCATTCAAGATTTCAGATCGAGGAGATATCGTATCCGTAGTTACAGCGTTAGCTACCGAATATGCACATAAATCATAGCCATGGTTGTGACTTCAAATGGTGCTTATCTCACCTTGTTGCTGTCATCCTCCTCGCCTACCACGACACACACTACATGTTAGACTACTGAGAATGCTGCCATTGGCGCTGTCGCAGTTTGGTTAGGGTTGCCAGATAACGCGAGGGAAACAAGCAACGTAAGCTGTGAAAAGACGCCCCAATCAAACGCCGTTACAAACTATATTCTTTTCCCCACGACTGAACAAGGACAGGATCAACGTAGGCCTTTTATGACGCTTGTTGTGTTCTTTGTATTGATATAGTGTGAGAACTGTCATTATCTCATACCTCCCAACACTGAAAATAAGGGAAAATACCCAGCACATTGAGCCCACAAAGACGCAACACTTTCCATAGTAGCTTAGTGGACCATTTAGGATTGGAATTGATATGTTATATTGATTCAACTTATTGATTCTAAACACCAATTATTACTATGGCATTTTTGTAAGAAACACAATTTTTAGAAACAACTGTTTTGACTACCCTTGTAATCAGTATTGTATATTTCATATAGTCCTATAACAAGTAGTCCTACTGTGTTCTATGCAATCGTTTAAGTGGCTATTGCTTAAGTTTAATGGAAAAAGAGATGGTACACACTTCCACTACAGTACAAACATAGCCTAATTGTTCTATCACATGGTTACAGAGTTTGGGAGCAATCATGTTCAAAATCCATTACCTATATGGTGTATGGTGGTGTATGGTGTAATAAAGGCTCCAAAGATTTGGCAAATTGTGTTTTGTCATGTTTATTTCAGTGTAAGGCAGTCTTCTACTCAGACAAAACAGTAACAACAGATCTTCCATGGGAATCACCTAACATAACTTTGAGACAATGGAAAAAAATAACATAAAAAAAACAAGAAAAAAAAACAGAAGCAAACAATATTACCAATGTGTAATGGCAGTTCTGAATACATTGTTGAGAATACAAATAGTTGAGAATATAAATACAAATTCTGTGACATTTGTACATTACGCTATAAAAAACTACAAGTATATCTTAATCTGACAACCAAAGACATTACCTCTGACCAATAAAACATTAGGATCACAAGTAAATGATACAAGGTGAAAATAACAGTTTAATCTTGACATAGCATTGCATTTTCCAAACAAGATCAAATTACTTTTTCGTTCCACAAGCCTGCAGTAACGCAGGTAAACAAAAACGGAGCACATCATTTTAATGAGAATTTTATACTTCACAAGTGGTCAAGCTGTTTGAAAATGCAACCCAAGAAAACAATAACTCTTTCTACAGTAAGGTCAAGTTGGCTTGCCAGGGCATTGGCCAATTCAACATGTTTAAGATGAAGGATGCACAGTTACTCATTTAAATAAAATTGCAAGATTCCTGTTGGAAGCTTTGATGCAAGAACTATCACTGAGATATTTTGATGTAATTTTGATGATGCTTACAAAAAGCCATTTGTGAAATTATGTCAGCACATTATGAATTAAACTTGTTGATTTCACACTACAATAACAGTCTAATGCAGTTCAGTTATACTCCATGCTGAAAAGCATCAGGAGGCAAAACCTTATAGTGTGGGAAGATATTTATATAGTCAACAAAACTAGATTCCATATGTAGAATTTTATTTTATTAATAGTTGCACACATTGTGCCATATTATAAATTCAAAAGGAGGTCACAACCATGAATTCCTGCCTGTTGCTCCCTAAACCTAAACTGGCATGAAAATAGTCCAGCAAAGAAACTGGCCAAAAAACCCAATTCTTAGCACCATGACAGACCAACAAAAACCTTACTGGAGCAAAGAGTGGCTGTGGATAAGCAGTAAAAACTAAACACACCCTGGCACTTAAAGCTTAAGCACAAATGTGGTTAAGAGGCAATTGGCAAAGTAAGCAAGCCCTGGCTATCTCCTTTTGGCTGTGCTATGGAAACCGGGCTAATGAATAATACCTAATAGACAAAGCGTGGCACTACCATCAAAATGCAAATACTGAGGCTACATATGTGATTTCAAAACATTCTAGTGCAATTTAATAGCTTAATGAGATGAAACTGGGAGCACTTTCAATGAGAATAAAAAAATACAATACTCACTTGAATACTTTCAATAAACTGACATGAATCACGTTTGTGATCTGTGTCAAGCAAACTGTTACTGGGCAAATGCAGAACATCCCTTTTGACTTTCCAATAAGACAGCGTCTGAGACCTATCGTACTTGATGCAGCATGATGGCACAGAAACCTAATTCAACAATGATTTCTAAATTCAATGTCCTGCCTATCACAGTGTCCAACAACTTTTCAATCCAAGAAATTAGTTGTGCAGGAAAACTTAAGTAACAATCATTTCATCTGATGTAACATACAAGACACTCATTATTGGCACATACAAATATGATCTGAATGCCAACTGTAAGATCGAGATCCATTCAATTAAGGGTCGCCTCTGGGAGTTTGTTGCAAGCCACAGAGCGCGCCATATCCCTGGGTTTTCTTGCTTCACCAATGAAGTCCATTTCATCCTTAGAAGCACCTGTGTTCAGAGGACTTCCAGTATGAGGCATTCCTTGGGTGAGAGCCACTGGTCTACTTTTACTACATTGATTATATGACTGGGAGTTAACAGCAGTTTTATAAAAAACATCCTCATCTCCACCATCTGATGTTGGAACTGTTCTCACAAATAAATCTTCCCCCATATTTCCAGAAAAAACAATGGTGTTATGAGGTAAACAAGAATCTGATTGCAAAGGAAGGTGACACTGTCTATTACAAAGCTCTGTATTCTGTGAAATGAAATCACAGGACACTCTTTCAGATACATTTGAGGAGAGCAGCTGCAATTTACTGTTTTGAAAATCGCTGCCGGCTGAACTTGAAAATATTTTTTGTTTTACTTGGGTTTGACGGGGACTCTGCACTTTTCCAGTTATTTCATCGTCTGTCATAGGAAGGCTTAAAGCCATTTCTGATTTTGTTTGCCATGATAAAGACATGATGCTGCTGCTGTCTCTGACCTCTGATGTGGAAGCACGTACATTCTTTTTATAATAAAGAGACGACTCTCTTTTAGAGTCCTTTTCAGTTTGAGGACTAGAAACAATAGCAGCCCTGTTCCCTCTATATTTGTCAGGCATGTTCAACTCCAGGCTTTCGGTGTCCAGGGACCTACTTCTCCTGTCTAGAGACAACGGACTAGGCATGGATTGACTGACTCTTGTAAGGCCAAGGTGCCGTGGGAGACTAGCAATTGCCCATGCGCTACTGAAGAGATTCTGCTCATACAGGTCTAACATTGGATAGTCACATTCAGCAAACGCATCTTTTTGCAGGTAGCTTTCTTCAAATTCCTGATAGGGTGATGCAATGTCCTCCTCCATTTCCATGTGAATTTGCTCATCATATTCACCCTCATTATGCATATCCACTACATCAAAGGTGACAATTGTAGGTAAGGCCTGCATATTCTCAGCAAAGGAAGAATTAGTCTCTAAACCATCCACATTGTTGTGCGAGTTACTCAGCAACTGAGAGTGTTTTGTGTAGTCCACAAGTGCTTGTGAGAAGCAAACTGTTTGCCCATCATCCAAATCATTAGAAATTGTAGAACAAGAATTGATATTTCTGTATGGTAGAGCCACGGGTTTGTTTTCCTCGAGGTGTTGTTCTTCCGGCTCACAAAATGTTTCCGAAGAAAAACTGTCAAAATCTGGGTCGGACGTACTTCCAAAAGATATGTTGCCGTGTCTTTGCTCACAGTCAGCGTTTATGGATTTTGTTCTTTTTTCCATGGAGGCAAGCATATTTCCCTTTTCATCAAATACCTCCGGTTTCATATTATTCTTGTTAACTGACGCTTGGGGTTTTGAATTCAAATTGCTGCTTTCATTCAAGCCTTTAGCATGTAGACCTATTGTAAATGGTGCTAACTCTTTGGATTTATTGCACATGCTTGGCATTTCTGTAGAGAGAAAATCTTGATGAACTTGATATAGTTCGGCACCAATTTGCAATCGATTCATTTCGGGAACAAAAGCAGAATCTGTCACATCTACTGACTCACTTAAATACTCACATGGTTCAGAATTGGGCAGCTTTGATTGGTTTTCATAATGTGGACTGATAAGACTCTCATCAGGTGCAAAAAGTTCATAGAGGGCATCGCCACTGTAACTATCTCTTGGTAATCTGTCTGTCCTTATTCTGTCAATCTTTTCCTGTCCTTCATCTAGCCCTGGGGTAGTTGAATCATAGTAGCCCTCATCACTATTTGGAACTGACTCTTGATGCTCACTTTGAGGAGTCAACACATCAGCAATCGAAGCAGAAGTGTCTGTGGCGCCGGCTTGCTGTGCACTGTTACTGTTCAATAAGTCCATATGGTGAGAACTTGACAGGTCAGCTGTGTGGTCTGTGTTGCAAGTACAGCAAATGTCCTCTCCAGCTTTATTTCCCCAGAAATCATGGAGACCATCCCCATCTAAATCATCAGGTGAAGCCATTTCTTCACCCCCACCCTGATACGTAAGATAACAAGAAGTCCTTTTTCCTGCATTTCTATTCCTTTCTCCAGAGACTGTACTCTCTGGGATACTGTCGTCATCTTGATCTGCAATTATGTCCCCACAGCCAGTGAGTGAGTCGAAGCTCTTCAATGATGCAACATCTCCAAAAATCAGGCTGAGCTGATCTGATAAGCCAATAGGCATTTCGCTCTTTATTACAGGCTCGGGCATCATCTGAAGTTTCAGACAAGACTCGCTGTGGGCTCTGGAAGTCTCTTCGTGTTCACTGGAAACCACTGCCACCATTTTCATTCCCTCCATTTGATCATCAAGCATCTGATCATCAAGAGACTTTGGGCTTCCTTGCTTCTCCGCACTGTTTTCCAGCGCTATTGCATCAACATCAATACATTCAGGAGCAACAGAGATATCACATGTGACATTTGCTAAATCAGGCACGTCAGGTTCAGATAAACTGCCCAGGCACTCTGTGACATATTGGTTAGCGTTGTCCTGGACAACAGGCACCTCTTTCTTACAGAGAGGAGAGGACATTGGAATCATTTCATTTTTTTCCAACCCAACATTTCTATGGTTTCTATGATGCTTAATGCTGTGAAATAGACTCCTCAAACCCTTTCTTTGCCGGGAAAGGGATGAAGATTTCTGATCAGCAATGGGTTGACTACATTCACTGTGAGAGCTATTGTAGTGCTTTCCTGCAGTGTCTTTCTGGCCGTGATACTCAAAATTTCCAGCTGAAGCATACCCACTTCCAAGATTGTCATCATGACTAGCCTTACTAATTCCATCATGTGTTTTGCTTTTGCTGATTCCTTTTTTGGAAGACCACTTGTTCTGATTTTTACTTCTTCCTCCAAACAAAGTAGGCAAAATACAAATACTTTTACGAACTCCAAAAAACCTAAGGGCGGTCCTCCGAAATCTCCCTGATGTCTGGGGCTTCACTGCAGCATTTGTCATGTCCGACTGAAGCTCTTCAGCAGTATCGTCAGGGCCACATATGGACAGATGCTCACTGACTGAAGCTGAGTGCTTCGTGTCACTTGCCAGCTCCTCCACCTTGCGAGAAGCCATGGCCATACCACACCTAGAAAAGGACGAGCCCAACAGAAGGCATGATAGCTGAATATTCACGATCAGCTGATGGGATGACTGCAGTGAAGTTGTCCTCCATCTGCTATGAGGCCTATATTGAGAAAGTTGAGACAAACATCAATTAAAATTTAACACCAGCCATGTACTAGTACATTTCAGTTGTTTGTCATGTCTACCAACCACTTTGGCAGATAACCAGTCCATCATATGAGTTGTATCATGACAAACAACAGGTGAGAATACAGTTGAGTAAGTGTTGCATTTGCTGAGGATCTGCCTCGTCAAAATGTCCTCATTATGTGCACTCCCCATGTCTGTACAGTCGGCTCTCCACTTGACTGCAGATAGACTTGACCAACAATCAAAGTAATGCAACCATGCGTATGCAACAGGTACTAGTCACGAATTTCAGTCCGCTTAAGTAGATGGATTGGAAAGGCCCAGGCAGACCTCCTCTGCTCTTTAAGGTGCACATGGTTAAGTATTGACAGAATAAAACTCAAAATGCAGCACTTTGTGTAATAGTAGTATAGGCTAGTATAAACTAATATTCAGAGGTTCCATTCCTTTTGGCAAGTAAAATAACTATACTATGTGTTTTTTTTTTTTAATTCACTGGCCACTAGGGCTGAGAACGACAGCTCCTGATACATTATCATCAAAATATTTGAGTATGGCACAGTAATAACAGTGTTATCTGTAGACTGTCAATTGCACCTAAAAATTAAATTTGACTATGAATTGAATGAAATTAGTCAAATTCAATTGAAATTTGAGTATTAACGATAAAATGTGGATAATGACATGTTTCATATAGACACGTGAAAGCAGGGTACAAGGAAGGAACACCCAATGTGTTGTAAACAAATATAGCCTAGATTTTACCCGGATAGGTAGGTATCGTTATGGCAGCTTGCAAACCAATATAAGCAGCTAACAGCCAGCTGTATGTATCATATCGTCATAATTTCTGGTTAAACTATGCGACAAAAGCACAAATGTTATCAGCCAACATTAGCTGTGCATGGAGAAGATCTTTTGCTTGTTTACATTTAGCAAAGATCAGGCAAGTTGGGAAATGTATTACTGTTAAAGCTTTACACTGCTGACTGTTTTAATGACATGACAAGGTAACTAAAGGACTCAGCTAACCTATAATGAGAAAGGGGCTGCAATCATACATCATAGTAGCCTATATTTTGATGTAGGCTACTACATATTATTGAATAAATGAGGATAACATATGATTAACAGTAATGGGCTGTCAGTCATTTCTTGTATTTTACGTAACTGTATTATCATTATCATTATTATTCTTATTACCTTTATCATTATTATTATCATTATTATTATTATTAATAAGACAAAGGACAGCATCATAGGAAAAGTGGTGCAAGGCAGTATCATCTTCTCCTCTGGCCAATGATGCAATTCTTTTTTATAAATTCAGTCAGAGAGTAAAATAATCATCGTCATCAAATCTAAATTATTTTCAACAACCGAAACCGAACCCTAAAAACACAAATCTCTATTACTCTATTACTTTGTCTCCAATGGCCAGGGTGTAGGCTGTCTGGCTCAAAGCCAGTGTCTCCAATGTCTTTAGGACCCAGGCTGGACTACTAACAAGCCAGCAGTGTTCACAGCCTGGCCCAGTACTACCTGTGAAAAACACAGGGTGCACTTTGAGTAGAGTTTCTCCTCTATAAGTAACTTCAGTCTGTACACCTACTGTAAGACTAGAACAGTCAAAGGGGCTTCATCTGTTGATTTTAGATTACACGTCTTTCATCAGGAGTAAAAAGCTCATGGGGTCAAGCTTTAGGAATAATAAATAAAATCTTAAAATTAATTCTGAAAATCAACTGGATGCCAATGCAAGATAGAAACAGAATTTCAGGTGAAATTGTACAATACATTTAGGTTATGTTAGACAAGAGATGTTAAATCATCTGGCTGATCCATCCAGCTAATAAAGCAACAAGATAGGGATTGGTATTACATAGATTTTAACTGGGCGCTATCCCATTGTGCAGTGCCGTCTGCCACAATAAAGAACAGTGATGGAAGGAGGGCCGAACAGACGCCAAAATCTGAGTTTAAATGTGGGCCCAGACGAAAGTTACAGAAGCTTGCTAAATCCCGTCTAACAACTCGCAAACCTGACTTTAAGGAGCGCTATTGTTCCCAAGCAACACCAACTACACTCAACATTAGCACCTCCAAACGATGGTTGGTTAGCTAACTGACTCATAAAGTAAACAAACTTAGCAAGCGCAGCCAAAATCTAGCAGCAAGGGGCGGGTGTTGATTTCCCAGCCTGGAGGCGAAGTTACCTAACGTTGAGGTTCTGCTAACGTTAGCTTTTAGCTTTAATTAAACGACAGCGTTACAGCAGTCGGTTAGCGGTCGACTCGGCCCTGGGTGGCTTTAGCCGGATGCTGCTTGTTTCTAGCTAATGTTAGTTAGCTAGCTAGGTCGCTTGCTAATAATGTTAACACCAGTGTGAGTTCTACAGTTTGTGGCTTGTAGTGTGACTTTGACAGGTGCTAGCATAAGGTAAACCACATCGCAGCAAAACGCTGTTGCAGCGATACGCTAACTGAACACGATTTTTATTCATGTGAATAGCTTAGCCATGCATGATTTTCACTCAAGATGTTAACAAAAACACCTACCCAGCGTTTAACTGCTCCTATCGAGTCGTATCGATGATGACTTCCTCTCACGACTGGACCTTCTCAGGTAATTTTTCCAATCCCATCTCCCTTCGCCACTCCACTCTCGGCGCATTTAGTGACGTCATTTGTGCGGGGTCTTTTTTTCCTTCACAAATTACCAGTTTACAAGTGGTTTATGGGTATTTCAACTGAAGAGTTTGCTTCCAAAATGTAAAAAAAAAAAAAAAACATACAGGATCAGGCTCCTTTATATGTTATAATTTTTTCAGCCAAGGATTTGAGTTATTTGCATTTCTTGAAAACGTACTAATGTGATATAATTATGTGCCATCAGTAGCTACCTATATGTCTATCGTCTAGAGTCGGTGTCACTTTTTTCTATTGGTGTTTTTTTCTAATCTCATTTTGGAAAGCAACTCTTGAACTCTTGAATCCCACTGAATCCTAAGGTTCAAATTACTAATTATTCCAGTAATCAGTAGTCATGTGTAGATCTAACAAACAATTCAGAAAGTCATTATCAAACTTCTTTAAGTGACCAGCCAGTGTCCAAATATGATTTGCTTCAGTTTTCCCCATTTGTGTTGTTAATCTAATACCTCCCCATACCCCATAAATATTTGTCGGGTGGCAGATATGCTAGACTAATAGTCCTCTCAAGTGTTGTCGTTATTTCTGGGCTTTGGGATCATCGGTATCCGTATCATCTTTTTTTGTAGTCTATGGTGAAAATAGATGGGGGTTTTGGATTCCGTTTGCCAATCGTTATGTTCTTGAAATGGGTGAAATAATGTTAGTAGGAATGACATATGATGAAGATATTACATATTGTAAACTGTTACTGAATTTAAAATATATATATTTGCTAACAACCACAGGGCAGATGTTTGTTTGATGTTATCCTCCTTCTAGGTCTATTATCCTTGCTTCACAAAGCTATGAAATACTATGTTAAGGCTAGCATTTTTATTTATTTATTTTTTTCATTGCAGCTTTAAAACCAGGGTGACTTAAGTCCCTCTGGCTAGCCAGTAACTTCGAAGGCTATGTGAATGCAGTAAAATTTAAATTGTGGTACACCTGTAATTGGCAACACAGATGATCAGAGCTAATATATTTTATGTAAAAGGTTGTTGTTGTTGTTTTTTTTTAATTAAAGCTCAGAAACAATTTTGGATGTGCAAGTTTGCATACATTACACATATAAGCATTAATTTCCTGAAATAAATAAAGCGTAAAGGAACAATTAACCCCAAAATCAAAATTCGGTCATTATCTACTCACCTCCATGTCAGTGAAAACTCGAAATTGAAATTTGTACTGCCAAACACCCGCAAGTTAGTTCCCGCACTCCTATCTAGCGTTCTACCAAACACATTGTTGAAGTGAATACAGTCTGTTATTTAGAATTCCAAAAAGTAGACACAGTAACCATTAAAGTTCTCTAAACAACTCTTGCAGGTCTATATTTATTGTGTGGTGTTGTTCTAGGTAAAAGAAAGGCTAACCACTTCTTCTTGTGAAGTGTGACAACCACAAGGGCACACAAGGAAATGGGCTGATCTCGCAACTGAAACTCACAGCAGGCCTACTACATAATAAAATAAATATAGGCCTTTTGGACACTTGGAGTGCAAGTTGTTGAGAGAAATCTGCTTGTCATTTTATGACCTTGTTGGAACTGTAAGCAACCAGACCCCCAGACAGGCTGAGATGGAGCTGTGAGTGCTAACTGGCTGTGGGTTTGGTGGTTGTAGCACTTAAGTGGAATTTCGACTGACATCTGGGTGAATGGATAATGGTAAAAAAAAAACTGTTGGGGGTGAACTGTAGCCTTAAACCTGAAAATACCACAGCTTGCTGATATGTTAATCTTTCAACCTGAATTATTTCTTTAAGGCTATTGCTAAATTGTATTGACAAAGTGAGTTTCCAACTTGTAATTACAATTTCAAAGATTGCAAAAATTGTTACACAAAGTCAGAAATGACCTCATTGCAGGCCAATTAATCAAATGTCCTTTACCATACCAAACAGGCACATTCAATGTGCTGTTTTTGTGATATTATTGGCTCAATAGTACATACAGTATATCATTACTGTGGTAGGAATAATCACTAGATCTCCTTGGCAGGACAGGCCATTCCAAACATTTTGGTTCATGATATATTATGTGGGAGTGCATTCTTTATCGTATATATATATATATAGTTAAACATTTTTATTTATATATATATATATATATATATATATATATATATATATATATATATGTGTGTATATATATGTATGTATATATATATATATAGAGTTAAACATTTTTACAACTTTTTACAATCACATATTTTTTACATTGCATTTTGCCATTTGACATCTTGGTGTCATTTGCTCTAACAAAATAATTTAAAAAATACTCCAGTGAATATTTCACACAAATCTTTCATGATAAGATTGATGCCCTTTTCAAAATTTTGTAAAATTTGACATTGCAGTAAAACATCATTGTTATACAAAGCATGATTAGGCAATATTTACAGTACAGAACTATTGTGATTTAATTTTGTGTTTACAGTGCAATTTTGTGTCTCCGCTCTACATACAAGTGTCTAATACTCTGATACCTTTATTTCTGAAATGTTTTTAAAAATGCTTTTGTCTTGCTCTTGATCTTCTAAATATATTCCCCTAATTGGTATACGTCCATATATTTGTCTTTGTGAAACCAAGTGCACTTGATATTTCCATCATGTATTTTGTCTTTCCTTTAAGTTTTTGACTGCCGGACATCTGTCCACTCCATCTTGGTGTTTTGCAGCGCCTGAGTCTTCTTCTCATCCACCTTCACATAATCCACTCTGTGCTCGTCAGACAGAAAGGGCTTCTGCTGGACATTGAGAGAAAGATGAATGAGCTGAATCTGTGCTTATATTAAAAATCAAAAAGTTATGAAAAAAAAAACACGGTTCTGCTTTAAGTGCTATAGGTTGTACAGGTATATCTGTACAACCTATAGTGGAGATATTTCGTATTTTTTGTATTGTGTTATCATTGCAGTAAGATGATAAGAAGTCAGAACTCAGTCCAAGGGTGGCAGTGGTTGATAGGAAAATGAATCATGAAACCACTTGTATATGCTGCACTTGATGTCTTGAAGCTACTGTTACTAAACAAGTGAATGTATTATAGGATGTCACATCTAATGCCATGCATTTGCCATTGCATGTGATGTTCTGCACAACACCATTACAATAGCAATCTTGCATAGAGTGCTTCAAGACATCAAATGTAACTGTAACTGTAACTGTGTAAATGGTTTTGCGTTCATTTTCCCATTGCCTACAAGTAGAAGTTATTACAGTTCTTTTACCCTTGAAGTGAGTATTGACTTGGTTTTTTGAATTGTATGCAAGTTGTCATGGCAGCAGCACACTCAGGGTCACTGGAGCTAATTCTAGATTGTGGTCGTAATGCAATATTACAACGGAGTGAGAGCTGAGGGACTAAAAGGACAATTCCACCCTGGGATACTCTTACATCAATCTGTGATGTTCAGTGCAGATATTGTGATGAACTCTTTTCATTTACTTTTTCGGTGTACCCACTATCCCTCAACTGTCTCATCTATTTCTACTCCAGTTAGTGATTTCCTGCATTTCCCAGAATGCCTTTAGACAACCTCCAGAAAACGTGCCTGAGCTTGTAGCATTTAGTACATGTAGGTGGAGAGAGAGCGATAGCATAGTAACTACAAGACAGTGAGTTTTTCCAGTCGAGAAAAAGTGACAATCACTCCCTTACGCAAAATGCAACATGTCTTGTGGCTGCATTGCATTCTGGTCTATTGAGACTACTCCCGGTGGAGAATTTGGTCTCTCTGCTACGATGGATGGATTTCTCACTGTATGATTGTTGACCGTTGGTGCTAAATGAAAGCAGCTCTTGTTCTTTGATTCTGAGGGACTGACACCAAAACTTGACGTTTCCTGTTGATCTTTTAGAGAGTTATATATAGTTGTTAGAATTTATTTTACCTTGAACTCTATTGTAGCTGTGCTTGAAATATCTTGACATCACGTCAGATCGTCTATGTTTGACTAGTTATCCATGGGAATAAGAAAAATACACCACCAAACAACAAAATGGGCCTAATATCTCCACATATTTAAATGATCTCCTGTCACACCAATGCCCTGGTTCTTGGAACTGAGCAAGCATTACATTGGTCCTGTGTGTTGTGTAAGATGTAGCTGTTCCTCATTTGTATTTTCTTGCATCATTAGTCCAAAGGCGCACTTGACAGCATTCTATGCAGCTAAAAGCAGCTGTGTTGTATAAATACAAGTACATTTGATGATCTTATCGAATGGCCTGCAACAAAGCTGTCTACATTGTTAATTAATTTATCAATATGCTATCAGCTATAGTCCATCAATGAACCACCATGAGTCACGGCAAATGCTGGTGGACCAATGGAGAATTGATTAGCAAAATGCAGCCACTGGTGGGCCGAGGCCTGTGTGGAATACTGATGACAGCATCTCCCAAATGTATTTAGGAAGACAGGGGTAAGATATTGCCTTTTGTTGAGTATTTAGCCAGTTCATCTCCATTATCTATCCAATCTCCACATACCTTCTGCACAGGAGAAGGAGATGCAGAATTGAAGTCCAGTGACAAGTAGTCAAGGTTTGATCTCCTCGCCCAGGACTGAGGTGTTCCATCAAAGGTGAGAAGGGACTGCAGCTTGGACTCCTGCCATGAAAAGGAAAAAAATGAAGACCTTCTCTTCAATCAGAATCATCACTGTTCCCAGTTAATTGGATCACAAATACTAGTGATTTGGGAAAACAAAGTAATGCATTTGTATTACTTTGTTTTCCTATGGTGTATTAGGGCATACAGGATGTCAGGAATTATCATTAATATTATAAAAAGTTAGAATAATATGTTTCTTTGAAATTTAACTTTCTGTGGTTTTTACTTTTCAATCTAATGTCATAAGTACTGTGTTATCAATAAATAATAATTGTTAAAAAAAAACAACAACATGGCCATGACTGCTCAGATTTCCAGAACTGCCTCCAGTTGGCACCTATCAGCACATGCCTTTTCACTGATGACTGTACAGTTGGAGATGATCAGTGATGCAGGAATCAGAGTCACTACTACTGCTAGGCAAATCACAATTTATATGTATTTTTCCCCCCACAATGAAATCAAGGGAAGGACTATGGATCGGCCCTAGTCCACCCACTCGTCACAATATCTTGGCCACCACTGATGAAACGCTGGAGAATGATGCGTGTCATTGCTTCCAGCATTTTCAAAATGACACTGGTGGGCCTCAGGGGGGGCGCTACAACGTTTGTTTAATTGTCTGTGCGTCACGCACAATGGAGAGTGACACATTGATGTTTTGGCTCCATACTCTTATTACTGAAGATGTGAAATAGCACAATGACTATGGGGTTACAGTGCAGACTGTCAGCTTTCATTTGAGGATTTCCACCGCCACAATGGATGTTAAAACAAAAACACAACCTTTTGTTCATAGTTCCCTCTTTCAGGGTACAAAAAGTATTTGGACAGATTAAGATATGATTCACTAAATTACCAATTTTAGGAAAAATCATTACTGGATAATTAAGTCAAGAAATCTTAACAACATGCAACTACTATAAGCACTTATTGTGTTTTTTCTTGTTGTGCGCTGTTCTGTATTGCCTGATTCTTCTTTTCCAAGCAAATCTTTTGCAATAGAAAATGATTCTGGGATGCAGAAGAACAAAAATAATGCCAGCTTACCTGTAATAGCATTAAAATATCAACAAGTATGAAAACGCATGTGCAGTCTTTCAACCTCTCTGGTAAATTTAAATTTTTGGACAATTTTTAAGGCCAGATGTAAATGAAGGGCTGATGATTCATATCTTGATACAAGTTGGACATGAGAGGTGTAAAGAGCTCTGAGGTTTTAGCTACGACCCTGTTCAAAATGACCCTGAGGCTGTGTGAAGGAAATGGAAGACTATATTAGTTGTCTAAATCAAACTAGCCTCAAGTAAACATGCTTTTGCTACCAGCTTAAATATAGAAATATATTATAAATATAGTAACTTAAATGGTTGTTTTCTCATGAGCTACACAGGGAAACTAAATTACTGTCAGAGTGGCCCTTACTCAGTTATTAACCAGTCAACCACCAGAAAAGCACAAAAGCCTTCCATCAAGGCAACACTGTGTTGAGCAGTGAGTGAACCTGAAGACAGGCCCTATAATGCATGTCAAAGAGAGAAAACAAAAGCCATCTTTTATTTATCCCATGTGCAGCCAAGTCAGGCCCTATTGCACACTATTTGAGTATACAGTCAAAGGTCACCTTTAAGGCCCATGAGCTCTTCTGTTGAACTATTGAGATAATGTAATCTAGGTTTACTCATTACAATGTACTGTATATGCTTTGTTTAAAAAAAACTGAAAATATAAATAATAAATAAATTGTAATAAATAAAATTAATAAAATAAATGTTTTACAGTGTAGCTTGTGTCTTCATCTCCTTCATTTTCCCCATCCTCGTGTCTTCTTTCAAGAAGTAAACTGTTCACTGCAATGCTGGAATTAACACAAACATAAAAAATAAAATAGAAAGGAAGAATTTAATTCAGATCAACAACCAATCAACAAGGCCAACAGACACAGATGGCAGAAATATTTATTATTATAAAAGGATAATCTTATCGAAAGGAGATTTACATAACTGATCGTAATCCATAGAATCCAAAACAAATTATGACTGTTTAGACTTGCATGAAGAGACTTTTATTTATTTTATCTCACCATGGTTCGGTCATTGTTCTGCTCAAAGGGAGATGAGTGGGACATTCTCTGATTGTAGAGAGGCCTCTCAAGTCAAGAGGTGGGGGCCGGGCTGTGAACCAAGGAAAGACAAAGTTATTGGATTGGCTGTAATGTGCATTTCATAGGCCAGTCTTCAAACCTCATTCCAAAAAGGACTTGTTGGACATGTTGCTAGATTAAATCCCTCTATTGTCAAACACTTTTGCAGTGATCCTCGTTATGCTTCAATGTACCATTAGGGCTGGGTAAAAGGCAAAGACATGTAGCAAAGACCAACAATATACCTATGTTGAATTGTTGTTGTTTATATTTATGTTTGTGATTGTTGTGTTTGTATCTGATAATAGACCTGTATTAACCCTGTACTGGGTTTTAGAGCTGTGTATCATTAGTACATCAATGAAAAGAACTATAATGGCCATTAATTTATATGACCATGTCTCACTTCTATGCTAACAGCATATAGGTAGAGATCAAAATAGGACCTTGGATGGAGCCTTGTGGTACTCCACAGCTGCTGAGGACCATATCAAACTACCTAAGGTGAGAGAGATCTGCCTATCTGAATTATATGAGGTAAACCATTTAAGAGCAGCTTCTTACAAAGGTCAAGTCAAACTAGAATTGAATATTCATCAGCAGTGAACTGGTGAATATAAGAGTAAGCTCTGCTACTGTAATTTCCTTTGCTGTCTCTCATAGGGAATAAGACAAAATAACAATAAGATTTTTTAAATGCTTAGTTATTTAGATTTATACTTCCTAAGTTCAATAAGGATCACTGGCACTCAAAATCATAACAAAAATCACAAAACAAAATCACAAATGGGCTAGTACAAATAATACCTTGGTTTATCACAGCATGCCACAAATTTAGAAATATAAATATTTATGTATCAGGCCTGTTATGAAGTTTGTTTTCACCTCTCCTGCGAGGCTTCAGATGCCGGTTGATTGGAGGTGGTGCCAGATCTCCAGGTTGACACATAGCTGGACTGAGAGTCATAGGGGACTCAGCAGTGCAGTTTGAATTAAGGAAACTCATCGTTCTGGGGCTCATGGGGATGTAGCCGTCAGATACACCACCAGTAACGGAGAAAGATGGAGAATCCATGGGGACATAAAAGTCTTCCTCGTAGTTTGGTATTTGAGTGGAATTTAAACAAAGCTGCTGAAAGACAGTGCATCACAAGATCAGACAAATGTATTATACTGTCAGTGTAGTACAGCTGGGACAGTTGTCAAACATGAGAATGTTTTTTGGAAAGATTAAAAAAGGCTTGTGCTTGTTGTTGATGAAAGTGCCTATTTTAGCCATCGATGCCCTCTCACCAAATTAAGAGTCTGTCTCTTGTTCCTCATTGAGCTGGTCTCAACATCTCCTAAAAACAAAAGATGTATTGTTGAAAAATGACTTTAGTCAACCATCACAATCGACTAGATGTTGATAGTTCAAAAGCTGCCACATCACTTTTACTAACACAGAGTTATTTTAGGTACTGCAATGGGAGTCTACAACAAATGTGCATAGTAGGACCAAGTACGTTTCATTTTCTTTAGCCCAGTTTCTTTCTTTTTCTTTCATCTTTTGCATTGTACACACTGAAAATACTCTTCTGTTGAGAATATACCTATTCTGAAATGGTCCAGGCCTGACAAAGAGATCCTCCTGGGGATTAGTTCAGGGTGGTCTGAGAGTTGCTGTGCACTCATTGGCCGCAGCGTATGAGCTCCTTCATCACTTAGTTGCTCTGAGAGATGATTAGGCTTAGGCGGCAGTGGAGGAGGTGTTTGGCTATCAGCCGTTGCCTCAAATGATGCAGAAGAATAAGCTTTGTCAAAGTGGAAGATACTTGATGCACAGTGACGTGGTAGTGGAGAAGAAGAGGATGATGTTAAGGCCATGGGGGTGCATGGAGCACTGAAAGGGGGGTTAGTCAATGTTCCATGGGTGAAAAGAGATGGACAGGGGCCAGTGTGAGAAAAAGAGGATGAAGAGGAATTGGTGCAAAGAGGTGAGGGAACAATGTCCATGAAAGTATCGTCTGATGACTTCTGTTCCAGAGAGTTCTCAGAGTTTGAAAAGCTGTCACGTCTACAAAGATGAAAAAATGAACATATTGCATTTGTTAAACAAAAAAATGATTGCTATAATGTCATCTTGTGTCAAAAGTTTTACAGATTGTACATACCTACTACTTACACTTCCCCCTGTCTCACACTGTGAGAGAAAGAGGTAGTCCAGTGGATGACTGGATTCTAGCTGGCTTGATATGGACCCTCTGTCACAGTTTGCAGGTGAGGGCTGATGGGAGGTTGGGGTGTAAGGAAAGCCCTCCTCTGAGCTCTCTTTTGAGAACATGACAGAAGGAGAGAGTAAGAGAGAAAGCATGTATCTGAAATGTTAAAACCAGTAGGGAGCGATAAGAAAGCTTAAATTATGTTGACACCCAGGGCCAGCTCTACTAACAAGACCACTAACCACTAACATGCACAGAAAATAACACAGCTTTCTCCAATTCTGTACCCAGTTTACCCTAGAAATGGGGCTTGAAACATGGCATCAGGTGGAATGAAATAGAGGAATGATATTTTTTGCAGGCACATTAAATGTAAACATGCTTAATGGCATGCCAAATGTGACTGTAGGACAAAAGCTGTCTCTGTGTTTGTTCATTTGTTTATGTATTCCCAAATTGTTTGTCAGGTACAGAAATTTTGCTTCATTCCATTTCACTCAAGGCCAATAAGTCAAGGGCAAAAAAAATATGAAATTGGAAAAAACTGGAGTGTCTTGGCATGTTCTTTGTAAAAGTTTTTCTGCTCTTATGGGAGCAGAAAAACATTTTGTATTCCCTCACAAAAGTTATCTGGCGGCATCTTGCAGGACTCTTGAGAGCAGTGGATCACTGCCCCGTAACCCCCTTAATGAAGGCAACATGATCCTTATTGTAAACTATTTCAACAATTACATCTTATACAAAATGTCATTTATGCTGGAAAAATCCACAATTAAATAATAATAATATGTTACTTATTGTTATTACAATTTATATTCTTATTATTATATTCTTCTGTAGGCCTGCTACACTGGCTGTCCAGTTAATCAATAGTGCTTACTTTTCTTCTTCCAGTAGTCTGAAAATCATGCTTCAAATATACAGCAGTGAGCAAAAATACTGTTTCTGTGTCAAAAATGACTTACATAAGTCCAATATTGAGTGGACCACTGTTATTATTCAAGAGTGCTATTCTATGTTATTTGTATTGACATTTTGTGCACCTCTTCCACCTCAAATTACTTTGCTTGATATGCCATTGAAATATAGCTAATGTGGGTTCTCTTAATAATCTGTGTCACAGTGTTTAGTGTTTGGAATATAGTTTGAGAATACAGTCAGATAGCTGTGTGTGTTTCATTGACTGCATGTCATGATTTTGTTATCATTTACAGAAACATGCAGGGCTCCGGTATCAGCTTTTGTGCTGTTCCTTTGTCCGTAATTTATTTTCTCTCTCTCTGGGGATCATGCCTGCTCTATCTGCTCCACACAGATGACAATGTTCCAACTGCCAGTTCTTAAGTCTCCCTCCAAAATATATTTTTTTTATCATTATTATCCAGAATTAAATTGACTGCAACAGTAGAATAAACTGAAATTCCTAGCTCACCAACATTGTGTGCAAGGGTCAAAACCACATTGACCTGACAATAGATGTAACAAGTATTCCTGTGTCCCTAGGATGATCATGCATGATCAAAGAAATTGTAGGTAAAGAAAGAGAAGCCAGAGTGAAAGAGAAGCCAGGGAATAAGACGAGCCAGGGAAAAAGAAGAGCCAGGGAATAAGACGAGCCAGGGAAAAAGAAGAGCCAGGGAGACTGAAGAACCAGGGAAAAAGAAGATCCAGGGACACTGAAGAGCCAGGGAAAAAGAAGAGCCAGGGAGACTGAAGAGCCAGGGAAAAAGACGAGCCAGGGAGACTAAAGAGCCAGGGAAAAAGAAGAGCCAGGGAGACTGAAGAGCCAGGGAAAAAGACGAGCCAGGGAGACTAAAGAGCCAGGGAAAAAGACGAGCCAGGGAAAAAGAAGATCCAGGGAGACTGAAGAGCCAGGGAAAAAGACGAGCCAGGGAAAAAGACGAGCCAGGGAAAAAGAAGATCCAGGGAGACTAAAGAGCCAGGGAAAAAGACGAGCCAGGGAAAAAGAAGATCCAGGGAGACTGAAGAGCCAGGGAAAAAGAAGATCCAGGGACACTGAAGAGCCAGGGAAAAATACGAACCTGGGAAAAAGACAAGCCAGGGAAAAAGAAGATCCAGGGAGACTGAAGAGCCAGGGAAAAAGAAGAGGCAGGGAGAAAAGAAGAGCCAGGTAGACAGAAGAGCCACAGGAAAATGAATCTACAAGAGATAATATCTAACAAGTGCAGATTCTGTACTGTCCCAATGTGCATTTGTGTTGAGGGAATGACATATAGATCTAATTAATTAGCAATTTGTTTGAATGTGATCTCTGCTCTCTGGCTCTTTAGTTGATCAGCTGCCTCCATCTCTTCTATGGAGAATACAGTAACATTAGGCTACCTGGCTTACTGGTTAACATTAGCAACTGAACCGTTGGCAAACATGGTTCATAACATATTACCTACATACACAGGACTGCTTATACAACAATGTCATTTATTATAAATTTTCAGGTTATATTTTGTCTTCTGATCATAAAAAGATTTATATCCCCATACATTACTGTATTGCAGCATTCCATGCAAACTAACTGATGAAAATAGTATGTTCTCCATGACATCATCTGACTAGGCTACATTTGCATATAAGAAGATGGGAGCTGTGTGAAAAATTGCAGCTAAGATGTAAAGATTGAAGTTAAATTTTCACAATAATACAGCTTTTACTTCCTTTTTATAAAAAAAAAAATGCTGCAGAATAAAGACCAGAAATGATTTTAGCTAGCTGCTGAGGTATAGATGAGTGAAGTGTTTCAGTGTCAGTGTGACCTGAATGTGGCTGTTGAAGACCACAATGCTGTGCTGGCCACACTGGTAAAAAAAAATGTTCCAGTAATATGCTCTATGTTAACTGGAATTGGCCAATCATTTTGTGTAATCCACTTCCCTGTATATATCTCTAACATCAAATTCTCTCAGACTTTGCAGCTGACCTGATGTCTTTGCAGCCCCCCCCCCCCAGCACAGATCATTTAGTTGGAACACCATGAACAATAGCTCAGTTAAAGCTGCACTGGGCAACTTCAAACATTAGAGACTCCTAATCACAGAGATAGAGGCAACTATTTGAAATGTGTGGACTTCAATACTATGAAATCATGTAACATATGACGTAAACTGCACACAGCACGCTCATGTTTACCAACTCAGCCGGTCTGTGATGCTCTAGACCAAATAGTAATAATTATTTGGGCAAATAGGGTGAATCTATGGGGTCTCAATCAGAGTGGAGGGACGCTCTTCTCTATTGCAGCCCCACTTTGTGATTTAGGGTGATAAGACAGGTGGATTTTTACATAAAACTCTTGCATAGTGCAGCTTTAACACAGGCAAATTTCAAATTTCAAACAGTATATCTCTCTGTCTCTCTGTATATCTGTCTGTCTCTCTGTCATCATTTTACCTGCTTCCTCCAGGCTCCCAAACTGGCAAATTTGACTGATGCTTTTGATCCAACTGTTCATCTCCTCCTCAGTTTTGGCTACCAGGTAAAAGATGCGAAATGACGTCTTCACGACAAAGAGGTGTTTTTCGAGGAACTCTCTCTTTAGCCGAAGTTGCCCGCTCTGCATTTGCACCTCACACTCCTTCAGGTCGATGATGCGGATTGGCTTCTTGGAGTTCTTGCTTTGATAGTATTCCAGCACATCAGGATTACCGCTCATGCGACCTCTTCGAAGCACAAACCAGCGTTTCCGCCACGTCTGGGGGATAAAGGATCAAGCAGTTTGTTACACTTAAGTTTAAACTTCATACTTATACATTCATATTATTCATGTACAGTACTGCATAATTCCAAAGGTCCCCCACCCCACACCATTTTACTCCTGGAAATTAGATCACAGCTCCTGCTCATCAGCTAACTTAGCAACTTTACACCCTATTTCTTGCTTTTGGTCACTAAGCGGAACGTCAACTCATATTTCCCAGAAGTACAAAGAAGAGGAAGTTCACTGTATTTAACAGAAATGTCTAATACAAAGAACGAGCTTTTTATACAGTAGCTGGTCACTGCTTTATAGGGAAACACTGAAACTGACAACAGGTATTTTATTTTAGCTCCAAAAACGTCATTGCAATAACATAATGCTGAGCCCTCACTGCCCAGAGGGCGGCAGTCATTTAGATGCAACATTTAAATATTAATCAATAAGAATAATAATAGTTGGGAGAAAAGGCACAGCAGATATTTACTGGAGATCATGTTAATGGGGTTGATATTAGTTTAGCACTCTTTGTGTGGCTCACCTGCATTGGTCGCATGGGGTTTCTAAGGTTTAAGTCCCAGTGAACCCCTTTACCTTTCCTGCATGTTGGCAATTTGCTCCTGCATGAATCAGTTGGTATATTAAGTATTCATAGCAGGAAAGGGTTAGACAGACATGCCACACGTACTGTCAATAAGACAAACAAGCTCAAGAGTAAACCATAACTGGACCGTTGGCAATATGATCCTATCCTACAGAGGTTCATGTTTTGAAGATGGAAAGCATGTACAGTGAAGAAAGTTGTTTTACTTTTGATATTTAGGTATATTTGATACAATATACATAAGTGACTGGAATGGATTTGAAACTCACATACAAACAAAACAGAGTTTTACATCTACATCATTTGAAATGTATCACTTTTACTTGTTAAAATAATCTATTTTCCAAATTTGAAAACTTGAAATTTTACATTTTAACTTTTAAAATGATAGTATCAGCAACATCTATCTAGTTATGTATGTATTATTTACTTATTTCAATCCATGAAATCTGCCCACCCCCCATTTGTAGAAAGGAAGTGCAAACGGCCATCATAAAGTTTGGCTATTTCTGCTTGTAAGTTAATTTTTCATTTTTCAAGTGCCTGAGAGTGACATTACTTCCCATGTTTCACAATACACACCCTAATTTCGTAGAAAAACACACACACAGCGGCACACACAGCAGAGCGGGTGGCCTGCCCAACACTCTCACATGACCCCAACAACCACACAACAGCATAAGGCCACATACTGTTCATGTAAACGTTATTCTTGTGAAGAATTTCCATGTTTGACATATATGTGCAATAGCTGACATATTATTATTAAGCCTTATATGCATTATGTTTTTTTTAGAAACATAAACAAAAATGCCTCAACATTAGAAGCCAAACCACAACACTAAGGCACTAATATGGAAATGAGGAAGAGGATACAAGGGAGCTTGCATTAGACTCCAGTGTACAAAAAGTATACAAGACTCTTGATTCTACATGTTCTTACAAGCAATATCCAAAAAAGCATACAACACACATACACACACACACACACACAGATCCACACACAGAGACACACACACACACACACACCAGGCTCTACAGCATAAACTGGCATTTGTGCTGCTCGGGTAAAACGTATAAGAACAGGGCGTAAAGTGGCCAGCATGGTCTGCTACTCACAAATCTCTTGAGTTTCCTCTCCGGGGGGGATTTGACGAGCCAGCCGGTGCACACTACATCCCCAGCACTCATCTTGACTGCAGAGCGTGCCGTCCTCACCGCCACCAGCACCACCACCACTACTACTACTGCTGCTGCTGCTGCTGCTGCTGTGAAACTGAGAGCAGCGCTGAGCATATCCTGTGTTCTGCTGCTCAGCCCAGCCACCCCAAAAGGAGGAAGTCGAGAAATTGATCACACTAACAGAGAGAGAGAGAGAGAGAGAGAGAGAGGGGAGGGGAGGGGAGGGAGAGAGAGAGAGAGAGAGAGAGAGAGAGAGAGAGAGAGAGAGAGAGAGAGAGAGAGAGAGAGAGACAGAGAGACAGAGAGACAGAGGGAGATGTGTTTTATTTTCTCAAGGACAACAGGCAGGTGGATGTAGCTGATGACCTGTAGTGGTATTAAAAGAAAATTTTGCCCACATAATAAGGCTTGACATGTTTTATTGACCAAAAAAAACAACAACAAAAAACAACAACATGCATTTGTTGGGAGTCCATGGTCTCTGAACTTTGCTGAAATCAGAAGTGGCTTTCATATTAAATAGCTGATTAAAACATTCACTTACCTTTTTCTTACTTTATGATATATCAATAAAGGCTGATCCTCACTGATAAGAAATATATATATAATATGATAATAACATAATAACAATAACAATTCAAAATGTAATACCAATGATTACATTTTGCAAAGTACTTTATAAGTTAAAAGGAAGAAAATGTCCATATCAACAAACAATCATCCATAATGCAGGAAAGACTTGCATTTCTCCCTCCATTAACACCCATAGCTAACTTGTGATGGGCTTCCTGTATACATGTAATGATTTGGGGAGTGAAGAATTAAATTAGGCCATTACAAATCATGCAAAACTTTATTAGTGATGCAAATGTAATTGGAATGTAATTATATGTTTTGAAAATGAATTATAATTATTGTTGCTATTATTATCACTAATTATGATTCATAATACATTTTGTTTTTATATTCTATTGCAATGAACTTTATTATAGGTCAGATGGTCATACAGTAAACACCCATGTTTTCAGTGACAAAACATGGGTGTTTACTCTCTCGCATTCAGTGAGAGAGGGACCCGCCCATTAACCTTTCTCTGAAGCAGCTCATCATTACTTTTTAAAATTTCCACCTCTCATAAATTTTTATTGTCAATTTCCAGGTACATATAAAATATATTTCTTATGAATAATTAACTGCATTAACTTAACCAAAATGCTCATTTTAAATAGATATGGTCACGAACTGTGATCTATAATGAAGTTCATCGCAAAATATAACATAGAAACTTAATTTCAATGTTAGCAGCCTGCAGGTAATTACAATTCGTAACGAATTATTGTATTTGTATGGAAATTGACTCCATGTCATCTTATTTCAAATTCCCTGTTAAGTCAGCTTTGAATACAACCACCAGAGGGAGACATGATGGCTTTCCTTCCCCAGGTTAATGTTTCGTTTTAACCTGTGGAGGGCAGCAACACGCCAGCGGTGCATTTAATCTGTTGAAACGTCAAGAAGAAGAAGAGAGTCGCGTTTACTGCAGTTACCAAAGAGCCTTGAAGGAAAGAGTGAAGAACAGCTTGCATTAGCTGTAATATGTAGGGCCTCGCTCAAGGAGTCACGGGAGAGTGTTCAGACCGGTGTCACGGCACAAAAAAAGAACGTATGAACGTAAAATGAATGTAAAATGAACGTATGAATATAAAATAAAATCAGTATCTTTTCTGTTGGGTGTGATAGTTTCAAAAAGTGTCGAGCAGCAGTATCGGGAAAGCTGACATTTTTATAACAACAGCATACTTTTGCCCTCACACGTGCAGGACTTCATTCATTCATTAATTTGTGTACTTATTAAATAAGCACATATGGACATTGCTGTTCAGATAGTACTTTAACAGAACCAATGAGGTTCTATATTAACGAACATAACTCGTTCCGTTTGTCAGTGCCGACGCCATCTTTGCTGTCCTGGTGTAAGCCTATGGCATTACATTGTCGCTCATTAGATTTTCCAGTGGTGAGCTATCTCGTCATTTTTAGAAGTCTTTGTAATTACCCATGATTCCTTTGAATCCTATGACCTGTCTCTGGCCTTGACGTCTAGCGCGGTGCTGTGCTGCTAGTTACCGGCGGTGTGCGGCTGTAGGACTAGATATAACGTTAACTATCTAGTGTTCCTGTCCAAGAAGTAGTCAACTGGCAGCCGTTACAGCAGAGCAGAGCCACAATGCTGAAATGTAAAACTGTGTGGAAGAAGCTTGCACCTCTAGCTAGAGCCTCTTCAACTGTGTGTCGGCAAAATGTGAGAAGAACAGGCAAGTAACTTGCTGTGTTCTTGTTAGCTGGCCTCAATACTAAACATATTACTTGTAAAATTGTATTACAGCCTGTCCCATTGCGCTCAGCCTACTGAATTACTTAAATCAGCCACGTTAAGGTCAGGTAGCTAACTTTAGTTATTCTGACCTTCGTTTGGCTGTTACCTAACTAGCAAATGTTAACGTTGGCTGCAGAAAGTGTATGAAGTGCAGCGTTTCGGTAACTGAACCATATTGCAGTTTGATTGGTTGTAGCTGAAGCTTGCTAGGACAACGTGTTATTTTCTTTTTTTTTAACTGGTAACGTTAGTTAATTGCAGTCTGGTTAATGCTGGAGCCTTTAGCATCTGACGTTAACTGATTACTTGATGTAAGGTCAAACCTTTTGCAAATTTGAAGCATTTACATTAGTTAATCTAGACAAACTTGACGTTGCCTAGTCACATTACGTGTGCCATTGATCCAGCGTAACGCATTGTCATTGTAGACACGGGTTAACTTTGGCCCTGACACCTGCCATTCTCTCTAAATGCATGTCACGTTAAACTATGCAATTAAATGTTTGTTTGCTTGCACATAATACCTTGTAGAACATGGCTTAAGGCTTTTCTCCAGTCACCAGAGTCCACTCTTTATTTCAGCATAGTTCCACTCCACCAAACAGTAGTTGCTGAAATGAGATTTAACTTTTTAAAATGGGTTCGTATTTTTTCTTCTTCTTCCAGCAAAATAATCTGTGAGAGGTGGTAGTGAGGCATGCAATGCCAAGAAGCAGCAAGCAAGGAAATCATCTAGGAATACCAATGTAACAGTCTATGCACAACAGAATATTGTGCATACAAACCATCCGCAATACAGATCATTATCTGGGACCTGCTGGTCACAAAGTCCAGGATCCAACTCTCTAAACCCAAGCCCAACTCAAATTGTGTGGGTTTTCTTCAATTGCATGAGAACTTGTGCACACATAGCTCCTATGTGTGCCATCCTCTCTTTCTCTGTATTCAGGGGAACTCCATGCTGAAATCTAGAAGTTTAATGATGCCTTGCATATCTGCAAATATACTTGCCTTGTAAATCATGACTTAAGACCTTTTGTAAATTGGCAGGGTCTACAGGTAAGTTTGTCATGCATATGATACACCGAAAGGCACTTATTACAATAAACTTTCAACTTTTACTACTACTAACTAGTTTTTTCCTGTTACTCCTACAATTTTCTCCCACCAAATGACACTGCATGGGACAGTAGCGAGTAATGCTAATCAGTTTTCAAAGTGGACATTTTTACTGAAATAAGCACTGCTTCGTGGATCATGACAAATTTACAGACGGACCCAATTATTTCGGAAAAAGTCTTGAGTCATGTACAAATTATGTAGGCTACATTTGTTGTTAAGCAACACAACATTAAACTTCCCAATTTCAGCATGAAGTTGATGTGACGCTCTCTCATACTGAGAGACGGCATGTTATCAGGGCAAATGTAAACACACTCACTCACATGACTGCCTGCATATCTTTGTCTGTCAGCCTCTCTCTCACACACATTTTCATTAAGCCAGCAGATTATTCCATGACCTGTCATATTAAATGTAGCATTCACCTTCATTCTTTTTTCACTTGCCACACACTGATGCAGCTGCCTCTGTCACAGTGATTTGTCTCTGTTGTTTAAGGATTGTTTTGTTGTTGTCTTAGCATACATTAACTACCGTAACTGTAAAGCATCTCAGAAGAATGACGTGCTTTACACATGTCATTCTTCTGACAGGCTTTACAGTTAAAAAGTGACTGTCAAGAGAGGACTAGCACTTGTGTTCCACCAAATGCTGCACCAGTTGCAAAGCAGTTTACACCATAATTTACCACTTTGCTGCAAGACATTTGGAAATTGCTTCAGTAAATGAGAGGGGAACGCAGCCATTAAAAACATGTGACTGCACTGACATTTACACAGTTTGATGCCGATTGGACCAGTTTATTCAGGAAAGTGTGGCGATTGGTCAAAATTACATTCACTTTGTGGAATTGACCATTTTAGACCAAAATAAACAGTGATTGGTCAAGCTTGCAAATATTGCAGAGTTTAGCTGAATTTGCATTAATTCTTGTGTTTGCAAAACAGTGAAATGTACTTATTGTAAGTGGCTTTGGACAAAAGCGTCTGCTAAACAACGTAACGTAATGTAATGTAATGAACTCCTGGAGGGACTTCTTTTTTGACCCAAAGTATGAGTGTAACCATTTAGACATTTAGGCTTTTCTGAATTTTCCATGCTATAAATAAATAGTAAAGATACTTCCTGGAACCAACCAGTTCAGCCATATTGTTTGATCAGAGCCCAAAGAAACAGAAAACTGATACTTACTGCAGGTACTCAGCATTAAACAGCGAATGTTTAGACAGGATCATCTGCCCTCAAACTGTTCCCTGCTCCCCATGTAGTTATTTTGACCCAAAGAAATGTCACGACCATGTAGCAACTGATAATGTAGTAACTACCTGATAATGTAAAAATTGATCAAAGTGTATATGTATTGTTAAAGTATGTCCGTTACATAACATTGCTGCAGTTTTGACCAATCTAGGTTTTAAGTTTTGAATGTGTCATGTTGTTTACAGGGCTGAACAATGGCAGGACACCAGCACTTGCTCCAGCAGCCCACATGTCCACTGGGGCTGCAGGGGGAGGTGGAGGTGGTGGGGATAACAAGTTATACGTCCTTCTGGTTGGAGCAGCCTTGCTTGGTGGGGGAGTATATGTGAGTAAGCTATTCTGCCCATCTGTTGTCATTACTGAGTAACATCTTCCATAGTCTTTCGTGACATACATCTATCATAAGTGTTCAAGTGAAAATAAGCAATGTTTTGGGTTTTTAGGAAATGTTTTTTGTTTCCTGGGATTCATCCAGATTGTCCTACAAAGGATTAGTTATGGACCTTTTTCAAACAAGTAACTATTGTTGTGGTCTTCTTACCCTGTCTGTTCATAAACCATCATGAGTGAGAGCTCTATAGGATATTGCTACTTCATAGTGTATTTGTTGAATGGGTTGTGAGTAAAACAAGGACACTGTATTGCTTTCACAGGCATACCAAACCGTCAGGGGAGACAAACAAAGATATCAGGACCGTCTGACAGAAATTTCATCCAGACCAAATAAAGCAGCCGCAGGACAACCATCCGCATACATCCAGTCAGAGGCTCCTGGTGGGGACTTTTTTATTCATTTATTTTCTTTGTTTATATTCTTTGTTTATATACATTTCTTGGCAATAAGGCTTTAAATTTCCTTGATAGTAAAATGCTGCACTTTAGTTTTACACAATTCGAGAAATGAGCTTTTCCTGTCTGTAACCATTGCATTCCTGTTTGTTGCTCTTTATGATCAATTAAGAGTTGCAAATTTGTTAGAAAATTAAACAATATATGTAATTTCTGTTTTAGCTGTGGAAGCCACTGAAACAGAGGGTGAGTTCATTGTCAATGATTTCTGAGCAGAAATGGATCTTAACATTTATAGACCGAAGTCCACGTCTATTAATATCTCAATAAAGTGGTAACATTTAACTATGGCACATTCATTCATCGCTAACCAAGAGCTTGTGCACAAGCTAAAAACATCATAGGAACATACATTCATAGTAATTGCTGCTTCACCCTTTGGATTGAGACATTTTAGTTATATCATAGTCAAATGATTCTTTGGTGTAAGAGTAGGTTTAGAGTCAGGTAAATCTACACTGCATGGTTTGGCTCGCTCTCTTTATTGCCATATAAACATTAGCAGAATTTAGCCATTGAGAATGCTAAATGATCTCACATTTATTTAGCAGATAGCAGTAGCTAGATTTTGATGATGTTTCTATGTTTGGTATCAGAGAAGCAAACCACCCCTGACAGTTTCACCTGGTTCTGAAACCATTCAGAATGACGAACCATCTCAATATCACACAACAAAAAAATAATCATCTGTTTAATACTAGTGTAAGTTAATAATTTCAAAGCTGTGTGGCAATTGCCAATGTGATTTATTTACCGACTATTTTGCCCAGAGCATATGTCTGTTTAATGGCAAGATAGTGACCACAAATGCATGATTACATGTTGACTTTTCTGTCTTTTCTATTTCTCTCACCTCACAGAAGTCCATGAGCAGGTCTCAGAGCCTCAAGCAGCACCTGCAGCTGAGGAGTCCAGTCCTCCAGCCCCTGCAGCTGAGGAGTCCAGCCCTCCAGCCCCTGCAGCTGAGGAGTCCAGTCCTCCAGCCCCTGCAGCTGAGGAGTCCAGTCCTCCAGCCCCTGCAGCTGAGGAGTCCAGTCCTCCAGCCCCTGAAGCTGAGGAGTCCAGTCCTCCAGCACCTGCAGCTGAAGAACCGGCCCCCAGTGAAACAACAGAACTTCCCCCAGGTTGTCTGCACAGATTCTATAGCCATTACATACTTACATGCATGACTCCTGTATATGTATGTGCCTCCTGTATAAATAATTTGCTTGCACAAAAAATTAGGTGTACACACCTTTATCAAAAAGCAAACTCAATGTGAGAATGTGTGTACCTACTCCATGTGTTTGCATACTTTGAAGAGAATGTTGGTGTTTGAAATGGCGACACTGAATGGTGAAGGCAGGTCATTGCAAAAAAAATTCTAGGCCATACAACGCACCTGTCTTTTTATGGCCTGCTCATAATTGGCCCACATAAGTAATATGTCCAAATGCAGTTTTATGATGACGACATTAAGTTGTAAGTCTACGCAAAGCTTTATACATGAGGCCCTTTGGATATACCAAAATTTATACCGTAAAGACCCCATGAAATGGCATCTACTTGTTTGATTTGATGTATTACCTGCTGAAACAGGATGTTGGGGTGGGACATAACGCAGTGAGGGATCATTCAAAAGTCTAAACCAATGGAATATCAATGGAATATCATTAATGGAAAACCAATGGAATATCAGTCAGGGAGAGAAAGGCAGTTTTATTTGATGGGAGGGGCAGAGGGGCCGGATTGTTCAAAAATCTGTGATGGTTGGTTTATTGGTTGGAATTCATATTTGCCCATACTGGTGCAGCATGAGGTCAGCATTAAAGATACTCTGTTTTCCAGGAGTAAGAGAGAGTTCATTTCATGGGGACTTTAATGTTGAGTGTTGCCTATGTCCAGAGGCTAAGATTTATCTTGGTTTCTGTTGCATGCCCTGGGACTTTATGTTGCATGTGTTCATTATTCTGTTCAACCTCCTGTATTTAGTGATGCGTGTGTCATGCTCTGTTTCCATTTTAGCAAAATTTGTCCTTGCTCTTTCAGCACAGCTGTTGAAAACTCACATACTCAGCTAAATTCTGATGCAGAATTATTTTGTGTAATATTTCATAGCTATTATTGCCAAAATAATGGTAATATTAATATTTATGTGGGGCACCGTGGATTTCTGAATCCTTTCTGCAAATGTGTTGGTTATGGTGCTTAACCAACATATTTGTGATTGTAAATGTAACCCCTCCTGTTTGATATTTTCTGTGAGAGTTGTCGTACTTACACACTGTCTTCTGGGCTAATACTAATAAGTCTTTCCTGTGTCCTTTTTAACTGTAATATGTAAATATTGGGTTTATTCATAAATGGAGGGTGCCTTTTGTAATGGATTACAGATTTTCCTCAAGGCTTTTTTTCCACACAGTGCCTAAGATGCAAAATGCCGTTACAGAAGTTGCTCCTTTAACTCTTAAAACAGAAACCACAGTAGTCCCCATTGCTCATGAACATGTGGGTAGAGTTGATGGAGAAGCCCATACCTTTTTTACCTTTATTTAAAATGTCATTTTAAATAATGACATTCTCTTCAACACTATACCATTGTCATGATGCTGAAGATTAGTAACACCAGAGGATAAAGGTGTTGTTTCTGCCATCAACACGAGAGAGAGCAAGAAAGACACGTGTTCTTACAGGATTTGGTAAATACGCAGAAACATCACCTGAAGTCCTGGAATTTGTTCCCAATCTCACCCAACACAAGAAGGCGAGATTGGGAAGCGTGGGCAGCAGCAGTAAAGTCAGTAGTCTAAAGGGTATAGAAGTGGCTTGTAACCAGAAAGCTGCTGGTTCAAGTCCTTGTAACATCTCTGAAAACCTGCATCAGGGAAGTGAACACTCTCTCCTCGAGTAAGAATTGACCCCTAGTGGCAAACAGAAGAAGACTGGTTGTATTGGGCTGCTCCTAGGTGTATTAAGTGTGCATGTTCAACAAAATATTCCCTGGGTAAAAATAAGCTGAAAAAAGAAATGCATGGATCCAGGTGGTCTTTCCCTTCGATAACTTTATGAAGAGTTCAATCTAACCCCAGACTATGGATTGCCTCAACAGCAGCTGAGCCTGTGGTAGAAGCATCTACTGAAGAGCCAGCAGAACAACTTGCTGCACCAGTAGTTGAGGATGGTAAGATATGTGGAGAAAGGATACTTTCATATCATAAAAAAAAAGGAGGGAAGGAGGGTATGGTAATGGAGTAAATGTTTAATGGAGTTATGCCAACAGAGCTGGCACTGTAGCTACATCTTCCTGAGTCACTGGAGCAGCCAAATTCTTCGACTCAAGGTTGATGATTCATTTTATTTACTAGCCCTAGACTAAAGTCGCGGTTATAATGTAACGTTGCCACTATGCTACCAGAACCAGCACCCCCGTCCGAACCTTCCCCGCCTGAGCTTACAGAGCCGCCTCCTGCACCTGTTGTGGAGGGCGTGGAGGGCGTGGAGAGTGTGGAGAGTGGTAAGCACTCAAACCAGTGCATGGGACCAGTGATTTTCATTTACCGCATTTGAGGGTTTATTTTGTCTTAATTGGCTAATGCTCCGGTTATACTAACAGAATCTACAGCAGCAGCAGAAAGCCCCGCAGCAGAAACGCCCGAGCCTCAGTCTGAAGTGGTGGCAGAGAGTGGTAAGACCATAGTCCAGCCTCTGCTGGAGTGGGGAAGCGGGCAGATACGACAACAATATGTTTTCCCATTTTTCCCATTTACATTTTAATGTTAATTTCAAAACCTTCTCTCCTGCTATTTGTTCATTAATTCCTTTTAACATTTTCCTTCATTACAGCTTTTGTCCTTGCCTGTTCATATCTCTTTCACATTGTTGGGTCCTTGTAGTGCTAAAGGTTAATCTCTCACACATGAAAACATTGTATTGATTTGTTGATTCCTTTTCACTCTCATTCCTTTCAGGAGTATTTGCCATGGGTACTGATCAGCTCCCAGACATGGCTCTTGTATTGACTTTGTCTCTCTCCTGCTCTTGCTCTCTGCCTCTTTCTCTTTCTGTCTCTCTCTGTCTCTCTCTTGTGCTTGCTCTTGCTGTCTCATGTAAACTCCAGCAGTGGATTCTGTACCCAGCCCTGCCAAGTTCCCCTCACACGCCCCCTACCTCCTTATTGGTGGAGGCACCGCCTCCTTTGCTGCTGCCCGGTCTATTCGGGCCAGAGACCCAGGTGCCAGGGTCAGTAAGGCCTGATTGAATGAATGATAGTCAAGATCAGAATTCAATTCATATTATCCAAGTAGTCATTTTTAAGTTCAATTTAAGTGTTTTTGTTCTCCAATGCATCTATCAAGTGAAGCCACATTCATGTATTTTTAAAAAATACTTTTACCAGGTATTGATCGTGACTGAGGAGCCAGACCTTCCATACATGAGACCACCTCTGTCTAAGGAGCTGTGGTTCTCTGATGATCCCCGTGTGACAGACACTCTGCGCTTCAAACAGTGGAATGGAAAGGAGAGGAGGTGTGTTCGAGTAGTAATCCTCAAGTTACTCGTGTTTTGTTTTATTATTTGTTTGTTTGTTTATTCATTCATCTTGGCATCTTTGGTGATAAGCGGCCATTGCTGTGGTGCTTTTGCAAAGCACTTGTTGATGAAGTTTGAGTTTCTGTAGGCACTAGCCTTTTCTTTGTCTGTTCAGCCATGGTTGCTATCGCTGCTTTTGCTAACTACTTGAATTCTTCCATTTATACCAAACAAACAGTCATTGCTGCTCCTGGAAACATAAAATGCATCACTTACTGTACGGCAGAAGATTTTTTCCCCAGGAAACAGTGTTTAGAACAGCAAATTTAAAAGCTTACATGAACCGGGTATATGTTGAGTCAGCACTGTGTAATATAGAGATCAGTCATATCAAGAGCGTAAAACGAAACTTTTATTTGTATGATGTTGCAGATACTTTAAGCTGGTTTATCTATGACTTTTTATTGGTTCACAAAGGCTGTTCATTCTGATCACCTGTATGGATGAAAACCAGTCCTTCATTATTTTAATACCTTTGTGTTTATTTGCCAGTATCTACTTCCAGCCACCCTCATTCTACATTAGTCCTGAAGAATTGGATAGTGCAAAAAATGGGGGAGTAGCTGTTCTCACTGGAAAAAAGGTTGGTGTGGACTGTTCTAGTAATTGTTGGACAGCTATGTTGATTTCATTATTCAATTTGATAACTGATAATGGTTGGATAAATTATTGACAAATGTCTGAAATTAAGTTCAGCTGAAAACATGGCAAAACTAATTTCTTTGGCTGTTTCATGTATACTTTGCTGAGTATTTTTCTTTATATGAAATATTTTAAACTTTATACCGGATTTAAATCTTTCTAGGTGGTGCACATGGATGTGAGAGGAAACAAAGTGCAACTGAATGATGACACTGAGATTTCTTATGACAAGTGTTTGATTGCCACAGGTAAACCACGTTAAAAAGCTTGTTGTACAACCTGTAGCTAAAAATTGGGTGGAAGCTAATTCAAACTTTTCTCTCTAGGTGGAGTGCCAAGAAATCTGCAGGTAATCGAAAGAGCGGGAGACGAGGTGATGGAGAGGACAAGTTTATTCCGTAAGGTCAGTGTTCTGCCACCAGGGGATAGCTTTGCTTCAGATTGGCAAAAAGTCAATGTGTGTGTCAATGTGTCAACAGTATGTTGTAATTTATTGTGTAAGTACATATTTTTGTTTTATGTTTGTACACTTTGTACCTACACTGTCACAATCTGTATTAGAGGTTTTCATTTACTTTACTCTTTACTTTACTTTTATCCCTCCTCAGATTGAGGACTTCAAAGCTTTGGACAAGGTCTCCAGAAACGTCCAGTCCATCACCATCATTGGAGGGGGCTTCTTGGGCAGTGAGCTGGCCTGTGCCCTTGGCAGAAGATGTAAGACTACAGAGCAGCAGCAGGAAATGACAGAATGAATGACAATACTGTTGCTTAATAGGATCAGTTTGTTACTCCATCATTAGATTTCTCATCCTCTTCCACTCTCTCTCTTTTCAGCAACTGAGTCTGGCCTGGAGGTGATCCAGATGTTCCCAGAGAGGGGCAACATGGGAAAGGTGCTGCCTGAGTATCTGAGCAATTGGACAACTGAAAAAGTCAAGAGAGGTTAATGTCCATTTTGCATTGTAGCTTGTCCGAACCTCACCTCATAGCCAATTGCACACCCTAAGGAAAATGCTTTTCCTTTGTGTCTTTTTTCTTACACTTTCCATCAAACCTTCTCTCTTTGGTTTTCCAGAGGGCGTAAAAGTTGTTGCAGAGGCTTTGGTGAAAGCTGTGACCTACAAGGACGATAAGGTAGAAATCCAGCTGAAGGATGGCCGTGTGGTAAGTCCAGATCTCTGCACAGTAAGTTCAATGTAATTCAGAAAATGAAGAGCCTTATTGTGTACTGATTAACTTCTGCTTCCCCTTGTAGGTGAAAACAGATCACATTGTTGCAGCTGTCGGCCTGGAGCCCAGTGTTGACCTTGCCAAGTCAGCGGGTCTGGAGGTGGACTCTGACTTTGGTGGCTATCGGGTCAATGCAGAGCTGCAAGCTAGGTCCAACATTTGGGTGGTAGGTTCAGTGTTCATATTGTAGTTTAAATACTTCAACATTCTTTTGATGAGTGTTGAGCTCATCAAGAGCTGTGTAGGAAAGATCAAAGATTACATTGTGTTGCTCAAAGTAAGTTTCATAAGACATCCCTCCAATGATATTGCAGTAGTTATGATCTACTGTACATGCCACAGTACATACCAAGTTTGATAATGAACCTGTTATGTGATAGGCCATGTTACAAGCTATTATGTTATGGGCCATGCCCACATGCACCATTCAAAACTGTAAAATTTAGATTTTGGCAAATACTTACTTTATAGCAGCAGTACAGCATGTCTACCTAATTCAATGAAACTGTTACAAATAGTGGTAGAAGTTTTTGCTCTTTGTTGTTGACCCTATAGGCCTATTTTAAACGTTTCAAAATCCACGGCACATTTCATGATAACTGGATAAACTGCCATGGACTTACGGCCAATTTTATGATGGGCCACACCCTTTGCCAGGTGGTCACATTATTTTTCCGATTGGACCAATTTGTAGACCATTTGTGCATGCCAGTCCAGTAATGCTTTTTACCACTTTTAATGAGAATAGGTCAGAAGTAGTAGCCTAAGTTTTCTAAAATTTCAAAATAACAGAAAACCCTTTGAAGTGGAATATGATGGTCTAATATGGTTCACCTTGTAGGGCAAAGTGAGCTGCATACCAAGCTTCATAATTATAAGGCTTACAGTGTGGGAGTTGACCTTTTGACCTTTTCAATCTTGATCCTTATAGTGCCCTCTTCAGGCAAATGAGGAAAAGTCATGGATTATTTTTGTCGCTGAGCACTCTGATTTGTATTTTGTGCCTCTATCTCAATGTACAGACATACCAAACACACACACCAGACACACACACCACCAGTTAGTTTCGTTTAAATGGAAACCTGTCAATATTCCCTCCAACCTGGAACAATGATTACTGGTACAGATTCAAATGCATGCTACATATCCTCAATCCCTTCTCTCTCTGTACAGGCAGGAGACGCTGCATGTTTCTACGACATCAGACTGGGTCGAAGGCGAGTGGAGCACCATGATCACGCCGTTGTGAGTGGTAGACTAGCAGGAGAGAACATGACAGGAGCCAATAAACCCTACTGGCATCAGTCCATGTTCTGGTGGGTATTCGACTACTTCCTATTTCCTACCAGTGGCTGTTAATGATTCTGACTAGAAGTTTTCTTGAGTCAAAAATTCAAGCCTTTTTCCAAATGAGAACCGTGGCTGCAAGCCATGAAACTAGTTGGAAGTGGAGGAAAGTAGGTCTACAATCAAGACCCAGTCTAAATTGGGAATTGTACAGATCCATAAGCAGATAATTCCTTCAAATAACTTGGGGCTGGGTCAACATGTACAATTCTGAAAATGACTCAACTTTAATCCTTTTAGAAGTAAGACAAACATGCATGATTGCTTTGAAGTCCTGAATACTATCAAGTGTTAAAATATTTAAAAGGGCTTGAGAGGTCCCTTATGTCGGGCTGGGAGTTGCCAGTAGAGGGCTGTGTTACCCAGGCAGAGGCAGATGGCCCACATTTTTCAAGCCTGTTAAAAACGGTGCTGCTTTGATCACAAGGGGATTTTGTTGGTTATTGAGTGGGATGCCATAATATCAAGTGCAGTGTTGAATGTGTCACTCACTACAGAGATGAAGGTTATAATGTCTGCATTTGTTTGGCAACTGGTAAAATAAAACAGTCTTCTGGTGGCAACTTGGGGCCTGTTGCAGTCCACAAAAAAGCAGGGCTATTAGTCAAATTATCATTGCCTGCACATCACCAAATATAGTCAGACAATTTATTGACTTCCCTACAAATACCAGGGTAATTAATCAGAACCAGGGTGCTATCATACAGATTGCAGGTCTTCTGGGAGTCTTATTGAGACCGCAAAATAATCAACCAGTGAATAACAATTGCTTTTGTGATTTGCGCCATATCTGCTGTACTAAACACAATTGGACTTCATGTCCCTTAACAAATAATTTCCTACCCATTTATAGTTTCAGAACCTTCATTAGCTATGTTCAATTAGAAATGGGATGTTTTTGCCATGTTTTGTTTCTTTATTTTGGTCTTTTGGTCTTTAATTCAGTTACACATAGCATTGAAAAGGTTTTATAATAGTCTTAAATTTGTCATTCTGAAACCTGCAGATACCCTCCACACACACACCGCGATGCTTAGTAGCATAAGAATAAAACATCGAACAAGAGAGGATGCTCCTTGCTCTGAAGACTTTGAATTCTACATGTTGAATTCTCTTCAACATGTTTTCCAATCTCATGTTGTGTCTCACAGGAGTGACCTGGGTCCTGATGTGGGCTACGAGGCCATTGGGATTGTCGACAGCAGCCTACCAACAGTAGGAGTGTTTGCCAAAGCCACTGCCAAGGATACGCCTAAAGCTGCTACAGAGAAATCTGGTAGGGGCATCCAATATTTAGTTAATCTTAATCATGTAAAAAAACCAAAAACAAATGAATTTGAAGATCCAGGGCCAGATTGAGCTTTTCCCATTAAATTTTCTGCAGGAACTGGAATCCGTTCAGAAAGTGAGACGGAGGCCGTGGCCATAAGCCCAGTGGCCTCTTCGACACCCGCTCCCACTGTGGAGCATCAGAAAGACGACTACGGCAAAGGAGTGATCTTCTACCTGAGGGACAAAGTGGTGGTGGGCATTATTCTATGGAACGTGTTCAACAGGATGCCCATCGCAAGAAAGGTTAGCTCCGTCGCTTTGTCAGAAACATTCTCTGCCTCACAACCTCTGCCAACCACAGATTTATTAATAGATTTGGTTATCGGTTGATGTTTTTATCACATTGCTTTTATATCTCTCTTATTTGTAGATAATCAAGGATGGTGAGGAACATGCAGATCTGAATGAAGTGGCCAAGCTCTTCAACATCCATGAGGATTAAGTCTGCCCTCTGGAGTCGAAGGCTTCACTAACGATGGGAGGGGAAGTCACTACATGTGAAGGCTTTGAACTTTGACAGTCATTGCCAGGCTCTCTGGAAGACCCAACCCCATGATAATGCATAAAAATGGAAAGATTTCTGTAAATTGTATGTCATGTTGCTGGGATATTTTCATATTTGGAGTTTGTATCAGCTGCGCTTCTTTTGTTAATTTTCTTTTTTTTTCTATTCAAGAAAAATCGATCAATCAGTCTCATCCTAATGCCACCAACCTGTGTTTGCTCATGTGTCATGATGTGGTCAAGGTGTGATCGTAATCCCCTTTCCCCCAGAGTATCACCAGGCTTATGATGTTGAGCATGGATTATTGTTTTCCTCTGTGTGATCATTGCAGCTTGTAATGAGAAAAGCTGCAATAAAAATTATTTTTAAAGTGAAGTGATCCCATATTTGTAATTATTCTGCTCTATAATAGCCACTGATAACAACTTGCCTTCTGAGCTGCAGTTGTGTTCGGTTGAACAATATAGAAAACATTCTGTTTGGTTGAACACATCTGTCCTGAAGCATTTTAACCTTCGTGCATTGCTGGCAAATTTACTTAACATAAATTGAATAAGGTGATGTTGAGGTTCTAACTTCAGCTTAAAGCACCTACTGTTAGATGAAATGGGAACAGGCAGTCCTGTGTAAAGGGCACCTGACCAGTACATTTTATTGTGTGGAGGCACTACGAAGTGAAGTAAAACGAAAAACGACAACATTAAAATTAAGGTTGGCCTACTTATCTACTCTGGAGGTGGAAATGCTCATGCAGGCAGAAACATTTTTTTTTACTGTGTGCTTCATATTATTAGTAATGCATTCATGTTTTCTATTCTCACACATTCATATCCTATTGGGCACTGTATACTCCAGAGGGAAGTGAAGAAAGGTCTTACAAGTGTGAGGCAGGCATGTGCAGCCATAACCTTGCATCTCTTTCTTTGCCATTAATTTTACATGAGGAAATGATTGAGTTGCCTTGCTGCTCTTCTGTATGTAAGTATGTAAACCTGAGCTTCCACATGGATATTAGAATTTGTCTGGCTATTTGAAGATTAAATAATTAACTCGCGAGCGGTAGACATTCCTGCTGAGGGAAAAGGTAAATAACCCCTGAACACGTAATTACACTTAAGGAAGATGGAGAGAGAGAAAAAATATTACACCTGAATTAATTTTGAACTTAATCCCTTAATCCTATTTCCCTTTTAATGCCTTGAATACAACATCTAGTTAACTTACTCTCTTTACGGTTCCACTAAGAAACCTTTCTCCTTCAATCAACAGTCTTGTGGGGATGCTCTGATTTGATTTGCTTTAGGGAAAATCCACTCTTAAGCACATAATTCACATATTGTGTTCCTGTAATTTGGGATAATTAAGTCTTGATTTTAATGAACAAGTCTCTCTAAAAGATAGACACAATAGTCAAGTCTTTCAGATGTCAGTAAGAAGGAAAAAGTAACAGTAAAGGAAAAGTAACACTATAGGGGCATTTACTGGTGGTACTGGCCTATTTCCTGGTCAGTGATGGTTACCACTGTACACACTCAAAAATGCTGGGAGTCCAGAGTGTTTGTTTCCAATTCATTGTGAATGGAGCAGCTCCAGATTTTGTCTCTTGATAGTGTCACAGATGAGAACTTAACCTCATTTGTAGCTTTGAAGACTGACTAATTGACTAATAATGATTGGCCTATCAACAGTTATGCAAATCAAATATATTAATTGTGGTTTTGGGTGGATCTTCTATTTTTTTTTGTGTGAAAAATCTTCTAAAAGCGAGTAACAATTGTGGTTTTAATTCAAAGTATTCCTATTAAAATCTGATGCTATCATGAGCTTAAATCTTCAACTTGGGACCACACTGCTTTGAAAATGGTGCTGTCCCTTTAAATATTCTTGCAGTAATTCCTGGAGCATGCATATGGCCATGAAAAAGAGATAAAGCATGAAGTCCTCCACACAGTCACAGAAAACTTCCCTAGATTTTGAATTATACAGCAGCAGCATCCTGTATTTACACCTGCAGAGAGAGTGGGAGGCTCAGATGATTCCATAAGACAGAGCCTGGACAGCAGAGCCATAGCAACTTCCTAGCATCTCCTCTATTTCACTGACTTTTTTTTTTTTCCATTGGTCTAATTTTCTACATATTTTCTCCTTTATGCAAAGATTTTTTTATCAGAGAATGCAATCACACATCGTATGTATGGTATGGGTCTCATCAGTCATTTTTCTGCAAGGCAGGTAAGAGACAATAATGTAGTAATTTTGTAGTAATAATTGGAATTTATTAACCTCATTGAACTTATTGTTTTTAGCAGAATTCAAAGCAAGTGTATTGTTTGGCCAGCAAATCATATAGGAACTATATTTAAAAATGTATGTTTGCTTTATTATGTATTTTAAATTTAAATTTCAAATGTAATGATTTGACAATGATGACAGTATGTATTTTTTTCTAGTATGATACACAGGAGATGTGCTGTGTGTTTTTACCTGGCCTTTGGCCAAGAGACTAAATTTTGCAGTATGATGCATTAAATGTTTTGTTTTAACAAATCTCAATTTAGCAGAACTACAACTGAGAGACAACAACAGTGCCAGATAGTAAACTGGTCTCTGAACAGAAACAACAACAAGAAATATACTGTTGAGGAATAATTTGTGTCCACTGAATCAGATATTGCACAAATAATCTGACCATTGGAACTGTGCCTCTGCACCTAACTTTTTTGTTTCAAAATATTTTGATAGGCTACTCACATTTTATCTGAATCATTTTCTATATTTATACCTTTAAATTGCATATTTTACCTAATGCTGGGAAAAGGTACAATACCACTCCAATTTATGCTTTATCAAGTTTCTACACTGATAGATCATAGTAGACCTTTAGTACAGGAGTCACAGCATTAGATTAGATGAAACTTTTCCCGTGGGGAAATTGGGATGCATTAAATTTTTTGCCTTTTGCCTTTTCATTTTTTACACTAATTTACAGTTTCACTGCAGTGTTTTGATGTGTTGCTCTTATCACAGTTCTTTTTATAAAAAAAACAAAAACATGATGGCGTTATGTTGGTGCTACCAGAGGTTAGTTCTCACTGTCACCTGCAGGTCTGTGTGCGGTAAGGAGATGAAGTTTCCCAGCAGGGCAGTCAGGCCGCCCTCTCCATCTGACTTTCTGGACAAACTGATGGGACGGACATCTGGCTATGACGCTCGCATCAGGCCAAACTTCAAAGGTAACACATTGTGCAGTGGTAGGTGCTGCTCTGCCAGGACAGGTGTGAGTATGTGTGTTGCTTTGCATAACAATCCAGGCAGTGAAGTAGCACAAATCATTCACAGATGGGTAAGAAGCGAGAGATGCTGCAGGCGGTGATGCTTTTACACAGAAGTCTTCAAAGACCTTGTTTTTTAGAAATGTGTCATTACCCTTGTATGTTGACCCTTAGCCTTAGGTTATGAGAATTTATTCATTTATCTATTTTAATAAATGTGTCATGCATCTGCCAAATGTGAAATTGTAATTGTAATTGTACCGCTGTATGTCACCCCATAGACCCACTTCAGCCAAATCTTGATCTCTCCTTGCGAGTGAAGCCAGCAGATTCCCTCTGACATACTTCCTCCTCATTTCTCTGAGGTCACATTTCATACATATTTAATACTTGCTCCACATCCTTGCCAGTGCATACTGGGTAAATCCCGGCTGATTATCTATAAATACACTAATGTTACTAAAGGAGAATCAATAAATCATTGCCTCTTAGGAAATGAGTCACTGAAATATTTAAAGTTTCAGTGGTCGACAGATGGACTATACTAATGGGAGCGTACTGGAAATGACAACACAATTTCATGTTGTTTATCTTGGATAAGTTGATTTATCAGGACAGGCAGAGTATGAAGAGAATGAGCAGATGTTATTTTGCAGGAGAATTCTGCTCTTGTTTTACCTGTTTTTGTTTGTGTTTCAGTTTTGTTTCGCTTGGTCTCAAGTGATCGCTCTCCTTATTAGACGTTGACAGTCGCTGGATACAGAAAAGTGAAAATATCATCAGGCAGTGATACTTGTGTGTGTGTGTGTGTGATGACAAGCTGTTTCTCTCAGGTCCTCCTGTGAATGTCACCTGTAACATCTTCATTAACAGCTTTGGATCTATCACTGAAACAACTATGGTGAGGATTTTCTACATTATCTCCCTTTAACTTCATTTCAGTTATTTTCTGGTCACTTTATTTGTAAAGTCCAATGCTGATACTTACTATCAAGTGACTATAGTGTGCTACTAAAATGTCTACTGAGTTTCAGGTGATACTACCAATAGTGTGAAAAGAAGTCTATAGATATTTAATGTCTGGGTTGGGGTTAATCTTAGGGTTAGGGTTAGACTAAGGTCAGGGTTACATAGTCTGTAGAGATGCAGCAAACAGGCAAGTGACACTCTGTTGAACATCTATTTTTGTCACCTGATGGCTGAGTATCAACTTGGGACTTATATTAGTATTAATTACCAAATTAACATGACACGATGGAATAATTTTCTTCATTGTATATATGTGGTCACTGCAGCAAGTCCACAATAGTACAAAAATTGCAACAACATGAAAAAATGCACACAAGAATTATAACAAATGTAACTGCAAGTGGCATTTCTGGTTTTCAGTCCAATATACAGTAGTTACCTTCAAGAGCGAATCAGCGCTAAATCTTGTTTTTTTTTAGCTGTACACATGGTTATATGGCTTCTATATTGTGAATAGCATTTATCCTAATTTCAAAATATTTCAAATTAAGTCCTGCATCCGCTTCTAGGGAAAGAAAATTGCTCTCTATGAACTGAAATTTCAACCCTGTTGTATTTCTGGCCACAACCCAATCAGTGATGTCAAGGCAGATATCTTGTCTTTGGCGGCGTCAAATGCTTTGCGATCAAAAAATTGTTACTGTCCCCAAGTAGAGAAGGGTGATCCATTATCACAGACACCACTGCCACCACCCCACTTTGTGGCATCTTTCAAAATTGTGTAGTAGGCAGAGACTGACTCGAAACAGTGTGTTTACACACTCTTTAAACCCAGTTCTAAATGGCTTTATGAACTCAACAAAACATGATCAACAAGTGTAATAAGTTGTACAATGATTGGATAAAAACAGTTATTAGCATGTCATTGTCATGCCATTTGATTGAATACTTTTATCCAAAGCACCATTTCAGTGACATGAGCACATACATTTTTAGAATGGGTGGCCCTAGTGGGAATTGAACCTCTAACCCTATTAGTGTTAGTGCAATGCTCTACACATTGAGCTTTATCAAGTTAAAGCTAGTATTATGAGAGATCATGTCCTGTCTCCAGTTGATAGGTTGAATAATATTGAAGTTTTGAAATTTAAATATTAATATTTCATTTAACAACAACTTGTTAGCATAGTTAACATTACTTATACAGGCTAATACAGTACATGCTAATGAGATACCTACCAATAACCACTGGTTTCAATGAGAGATGCTAACAATGATAAAAAGCCATTTTGGTTTAACTACACATTCATTAGCATTTGTCCACCAGATTCCACACCGTCCACTGTCTTGCAAGTTCAGTGACAGCTATGTTTGTCTGATTGGGCTGGAAAATATTACATATCTATTTCTGTCAGCTAACCATCTGTCATTATTTATGATTAGGGTTAGAGGACGGTCTTAGGTTAGGAAGGCTCATGCATCATCATACTATAAAGCAAGGAATCTCTGTCTGTATGTGTGTCCTTCGCATATCTCGAGAACTGGTCGTCCGATCTACTTCACACTTGGCGAGTGTATTGCTGGGGATCCAAGGACGTGCAGTGTCAGATTGGACATGCGTCACGTTCAATAATAAACTTTGAATAAACAAGCGAACAGCACTCTGTGCAGCAGCGGAGCTCAAAGCAAGCGACTGAAAGCCTACGCCTATTTTGAACGGCCACTGCACTAGTTTTCTAAAATACCTCAAAGGGAGAGCCATCAAATTTTAATTGATGAAATTGTAAGTGGAAGTTGCTGTCTTTCCGGCTATGTGCGGTCAAGTCTATTTGTCAGCTTTTAAGCTACATTTTTGCTCACACAGCTGGAGGTTGTTCTTGTGTGGGTGCAGTGCTGTTTGCTTGCTGAGAAACCCTGCAGGTGCATTTGTTTCTTGCTCATGACTCATTCCTGTTCACTTGCTCCATCTTGGCCCTCACACAAGATTTCACACTAAAATGACACCATAATTAGACAAATAAAAGAGCTTATATTCTTTTGCTGCCGTGACTCATTGTGGCAGTGCTAGACCTGAAACTCTGTACAATGAGTACGCATAACAAATTTAATGCAAACCTATCAAAGGAGGGCTGACTGGCAGCAGTTATGCTTTTCACAACAATATTATGCAAACATACAACAACAATGTATGCTATAGGTCATACCTTTCACAGCCTCATTGAATGAATCACCATGCAGTGATTCAGTGCTTCAAAACTGAATTTTTGAGCATCCCCATACAGCTCTGGACCCTCGGCAGCAGTAAATCTTTAAAGGTGCTACTTTTATCCACTTCTGTCATAGCTCTTAATGCCTCCAAAAAGCATCTGAAACTCCAGAGACTCAATTTTTCATCTGTATAAGCTATCTGTCATTGTGGCCGTCATGTCCCCATGTGTAGGATATTTGCTTGGACAGTTTTTCACAAAAATGAACTCATGTCCCCTACTCCTACTCTGACCTGACTGATATGGGGTCATCACTCAAAAAAACTGCAAAGCCTCAATATGATACTGGTATGGCATGATTCCTGGAATTGCCACTTGTGGCTAAATTTTTTCAGTCTTTTCTCATTTCTAATTATGACTTAATCCCAAACCATAGGACTACCGTCTCAATGTATTTCTGCGACAACAGTGGAATGACCCCCGGCTGGCATATAAGGAGTATCCAGATGACTCTCTGGACCTGGACCCCTCAATGTTGGACTCCATATGGAAGCCTGACCTATTCTTTGCGAATGAAAAGGGAGCAAACTTTCATGAGGTTACCACAGACAACAAATTACTCCGGATATTCCAGAATGGCAATGTCCTCTATAGCATCAGGTGATCAGCATTTTTAAATTGGTAATCTGACTGAATAATACACCATGATTTATCTCTATCAGACTTCATGAAGCCAGATGCCATAGTTTGTCATGTTGCCAACTGAACACTAACTTCCAGCTCTCAGTCAGCAGTGGGGTCCAATTCACTAACTAGATGGTCCAACTACAGCAGATCTAGTTTAAATTCCACTCAGCTCCTCAATTCAATTCAATTCAATTCAATTCAACATTTAATTATACAGTACAAACTGAGAACACGCTCTCATTTTGAACTGCACCCGGTGTATAGAGTAAACCGAAAAAGGAGAAGAAGCATAAAAAGTAGGTAATCGGGTAGGTGATGAAGTAATCAGGCAATGACGAATTATAACATACTGGTAAATTGTTGTAGTTTATTATAATTATAATGGCAGAAAGAGATTTTCGCTCTAACAATGTCCCATTTTTCTCAAGTTGTAACTTGAACCAACACTCACCAGTTGCCCTTCCGTCAAACTCTGGGGAATTTTAGGCATAAACTTTAAGCAACAGAAACAGCTGTAATTTTATTAATGTCATTACTGTATAATTACAATGTAGTTATGGGAAAATGGAGCAGTAATCTTACATGCCACCGAAGATAAAATACATTAATGGACAGTATAACAAAGAAACAGTGGCATTACAAAAAACATTTACAAAAAAGATTTATGCAGATCATTGACCTAAATTGTGACTATGGAATGCTTCTGCTTCAACAGTTTCTCAATCATCTTGATCAAACATTTTGTGTGAAATCATTCTGTCTCTTTTCCAGGCTCACGCTTATCCTTTCCTGTCCCATGGATCTGAAAAATTTCCCCATGGACAGTCAGACATGTACAATGCAACTTGAAAGCTGTGAGTTATTAATCTTATTCTTGGAAGCTAACAAGGCAGGCTTGTGCCAGTATCACATATACTAAATGTTGGCATAAAGTTATAGAAGCCATATCCCTCTCTCTGTTTCTCTTCCAGTTGGCTATACCATGAATGATCTTATTTTTGAATGGCTCGATGTGGGTCCTGTGCAGGTTGCTGATGATCTGATGCTCCCTCAGTTTGTACTGAAGGAGGAGAAAGGCCTTGGCTACTGCACCAAGCACTACAACACAGGTAGATGAGAAATGCCATCCTAGATCCTAGGTAGATACTGTCAATCAACTTTGTAATAAGATTTTACAGTTTGTTACTGTCTGTATCTTCTCCTGTGGTTAGGTAAATTCACCTGTATTGAGGTCAAATTCTATCTGGAGCGTCAAATGGGCTATTACCTAATCCAGATGTACATACCTAGCCTGCTCACTGTCATCCTGTCCTGGGTCTCATTCTGGATTAACATGGATGCCGCTCCGGCCAGAGTGGGCCTGGGAATTACTACAGTGCTCACCATGACAACCCAGAGTTCTGGTTCAAGGGCCTCCCTGCCAAAGGTTGGACAGTTTGGTTTTTGTGAGACTTTACTGTAGAAAATGACAGCTATGAACCCAGTGTATAACTATCAGATGTAACAATGCAAAGTACTTTATAGTGCTGGGAATATTTAAAAAAAAAAAATGGACAAATAAATCACTAATCATGGGATGGAATCCAAAATTCCATTGATGTTCCATTGGTGCCCTAGAAAACGGACTGGAAAGGGCAGTGTTGGTTGTAAAACAGTAGATAAAGAGTAGTTACTCCGAGAGGGAGAGTCAATGTTTTGATATCCTTTATCATAATTTTAATCATAGAATATGAATGTTAAAGTATAAAGTAATCTGACATGTAACTATAATCCCCAACAAGGAAATTGTAATTCCATACTTTTGAAAGGATTATGGATGATTGTGGTTACTTTATTTCCGTAATCCAAATATATATTTCAAGGATTAACGTCTAACACAGACTATGCACAACTATACGAGTGACTTGAACTCATTTGATTTTCACGGTTATGTAGGTGTCTTATGTGAAAGCCATCGACATCTGGATGGCTGTGTGTCTTCTGTTCGTGTTTGCTGCCCTGCTGGAATATGCAGCCGTTAATTTTGTTTCACGCCAGCACAAGGAGTTCTTCAGACTGAGGAAGAAGCTCAAAGAGCAACAGCGGCAGAAAACCGTGAGTGCAACCCACCCACTCAACCCCTCCGGCTACTGTCACCTGCTATTCCCCGTGCCCAGCTCTGCAGGAGCAACACAACTCAGCTGCATGTCGCATTCCAGCCTGGGAACGCATAGAGCATTGACCTGTGATTAATTCAAGCCATCACCTCATTCCACTGTTGGCTGAATGTGAATGTGCACAACATCTTGCTGCCTCACCTTGGATCTCAAAGCCACGAAAAGAAGAAAAATAGGGGACGCGAAATAGGCCAAACCGTCCTTAATTATAAAATATTTAATATATGAAGCAATGTGACGGCAGCTCCAGGATTCATGAATACCTTTTGATATTAACACAACAATAAACGTCTGCTTAAATCCGTTTTTCTATTGCATTAAATTCATATTCATTTGTTAGGATTAAATTGTAAACTCACACACTATGTCAGACTGACTAGTTTATTTTAAAACTGTCTCATTTCATATTCGTTTCAGACTCGCATTCACTTGGTAAGAAATAGACAATGATTACTTTTTAATGTACAGCATTTTAAAAATAAATGGCACCACCTGCTTGTCACGGATGCACGCTGTTTGATCAGTGCAGTTTGTCTGATGACTAAATTTATGTTGCTTTTCACCCATCAGCAGGGAAGCGGTGAGAGTAAAGTGAAAGGCAACAACATACCAAGCAACAGCGCCCCGCATGGGAACGCAGCCCAGCAATGCAGCGTCTGTGCCAGGGTGTGTACTGGGGTCTAGTTCAATTAGACACCAACCAATCACTGGCTCAGAAAAATAAAACACGGATAAATTTGTGTGATTATTATTCAATGAGAGTAGATGATTTTTCAATGGCAGTGTTTCTTGTTTTGTTCTAGGAGGAGGAGCTGGCACAGCAGGGTTTGTTCTTCCAGAGTTATGGACTTGCCATGTCAGCAGGAGACGCACCAGAGATGGATGCAACACCAGTGTTTGCTGATTTGCCTCCTGGTTTAGGTTTCTATGACATCCGCAGGCGCTTTGTGGATCGGGCAAAAAGGATCGATACCATATCCCGAGCTTTATTCCCCATGAGTTTCCTCATGTTTAACGTCCTCTACTGGCTCACCTACAAAGTTCTACGACACGAAGACGTCCTAGCCCTACTGTGACAATCCAACTGCTGAAGATCATAAAAACACTGGATACCTTTAATTCTACTCTCTTCACTGAAACATTTACAGACTGAGAGCCGTCAGCCGAGCCATGCAAGATCTGTTTTGACTGCATGTCCAGTGCCATTGGGTAATTCCATGAAATGGAAGCGTGCATCAATTTCTTTTCAATTTTTAATACTTCTGATGAAATGCACTTTTTATTTGCACTCATGCTTTACACTTCATTGTATGTACAGGTAGCTGTATTATGTTCTTTTGGATGTAAAACCCCCCAAAACAAGGAAGATGCACACTCTTTGGTACTTTTTTTGTTTTTATATTTGATGCTGCTATGGTCAATACTGCCCAGAGCTACAGGTTTCATATCACAGAGGAAAAAATGCATCACTCCAAACAGCAATCACCCAGTTCAATAAAACAGAGTGTTTCTTCCCTTAACTCTGTTTTATAGGACTGGAAAATACTTTGATACTGAAAATATTTCATTTCTTTTATGGGCTGCAGACTTCCAGGAGTAAATGTTATTTTTTTATGATGAAAAAGAACAAAGGCTACTCTATTTTACATAATCTTATCTGTCCAATTATTTATAGAGATCCCATGTATACAAAAGAAATCTGAGTATAGTCCCTGTTTCTCTTGCTAGTTTATCTGCCTTTCTAGAATATTTCAAAACTTTGTAATGTTATTGACTGATGAGGCACTGGAAGATTTTAACTGTATATTGCTTGATTGCTTGAACATATGTTAAAGGTAAGGAAGGTAGGGAATAACTGCGTTATTATGCGTGACAGTGGCACTGCCATACATCAGAGTGCAAACAGATTCAGATTTGCTACATGGCACACAAGTGTATATGTATTTGTACAACAGTTCCCTGCACATTCATTCAGTAAATGATTTGAACAAATCTGTATTGAAAATCATCCCCCCTATGGCATTCTTCTTTTAACTAGGGATCATTGAAATAATTGCTAGATTGCCATGCCATCTGGTGTGTGGATGAAATGCATGTATTGAAGTTGCCACATGTGACCACCTGTTAAAAGAGAACCATTGGGCTAAAATTGTTCCTTTCAACAAATTTTCAGAAGGGTAACCTAGATCATTCACTGGCATCAAACCCAGTTGAGGCTGATAGTGTCACACTAGCCCAACGGAAATGTTTCAATTAGGCTATTGCATTTGGAGTATGGCTCAATTGGTCTTATGAATGGTTTACCGGGCTGCATGAAAACATAGTCACTGAGACATAGTGGTGAACTTATACCTAGTTCTTCCCAGAACTGCACTATGGGTTGTGTATTAACAAAGCCCAGCTTACTGGAAGTTCCACACTGAGATGAATTTGTCTGTCTCTTATGTTTTTTTTTCAAAGACAAATATATCACTGAAACTGTTGGTCAATATAAAATAAACTTAAATTAATTCATTTGATTTCTGTCATAATGTATCCCTTCTTTGGTGTTAACACTTTATCAGAGAAGAAAAAGGCCTAAGTGGTAACAGCTCTTGCTACCAGTTCATTTTAACCATGACTGGGCCAATTCTGAACTAGTGTGCTGTATTCTTTTCTAAGTCAGTCAGTTTCCAAGTCAGCTGAAGAAACCATACATAGGAAAATGGAAGCTCAGGATGCATTTGGCCATATCCTCTTTTACCATTTAAAAAAAGGTAAATAATATGTGTAATCAAAGATTTAACAGCAAAATCAATTTTGTTTCTAAAAACAAAAATGGCCTTCTACACTACTACCTGGCCATGTATCACAATATTGCCCTGCACTTTTCCCATAGTGGATTTGATGTTGACAGCACAAGGCAACATTTTCCTAAAGTAGAAGTTTATTTAAATGCCTTTATTTGAGAGTGTACTGCTTTATTTTGATTTTTGTTTGGGAGTTCTATGTAAAGTTCTGTATTCTGTCAAAGTGAAAATGTAACTATTGAAATATATCTGGGCAGCAGGGTGGCTAAGTTGTTAGCACTGCCACCTCACAGCAAAAAAAAGGTCCTGGGTTTGATTCCCAGCCCTTTCTGAGTGGAATTTGCATTTTCTCCCCCTGTGTTCATGAAGGTTTTCCACCACAGTCCAAAGACGTGCAAGTCAGGTGGATTGGAGACAAGAGTGAATGTGAGTGTGTTTGTCTGTCTACCTGTGTTAGCCCTGTGATGCCTGGAGCCTGTCCAGGCTGTTTCCCTGCCTTCTGCTCAGTGCATGCTGGGATAGACTTCAGCCCCTGTGACCCAGAATAAAAATAAGCAAGTAAAGAAAATGAATGAATGACTGGAATTTATCTGAAAGTACATCACAGAGTTAATCAGGGACTTAATAGGATTTTATTGTGTAGGCTGGGCTCTCCATCAGAATACTCAAGGACATTCAAGTCCAGTCCCTGAGGTTTCAAAGAAAACACAAATCATCATCTATGATGATGTGCAACTATGTGCAAAAATACAGATTTATTTAAAATAAATAAAATTCTCAATGTAAAGTCAATGTAAAAAACAACAACAAATAGACAGGAAACGTTTGTAGGACACCTTTGTCTAACCCTCTCTTTATTGTGGTCATATCATTGTCTAGACATTTTCTTAGTGGCTATAGCCCATTTTCATTATTGATTAAGAGGTTTAGAATTTTGAGAATATTACATCCATTATATTTGGATTGTTGTCTCTTTATTCACTCATCTGTCTTCTCTCTAAAATCCATCATTGTTGTGTCATATACCAAAAGGTGGTGACAAAGCCATCAGGTTTAGTCCTCAGTCAATCCGCACTCAGTCAGGACTCACTCTCTGTCTAGTCTTTCCTACCCTCTCTCTCTTTCTCCCTCATCTTTCCTATCTTCACACGCTAGATATGAAAAATTGCGCTGCAACAATTGGCAGTTGGGTTCTTGCCATGATTTGTGGCAGGAACATCCACTAATTGGAGATTAATAAAGTACTACTCTAGTTCTGGGCAGTGTGCACAGCACCTTACAGTATATCGCCCTGGGTTTTTAACATACTGCCACGTTAACATTTTGAAGTGTGCATGCCTCAGTGTGGCCAGAATGACCCAGCCATCACTAGGGACACCTACTCTTGTTTTAAAAATAAATCTTGGCATAAAATGAAGCTTTCATATTAATATTTCATTAAACAAACTAGCTGACACAACAAGTGTGCTGGGCAGGGACCCTCTTGAGTGTGTCAGGGCCCTATGTGCAGCACATATTCTGTGTACCTCAACGAATAAGTAAAGACAAAGATAGCATGGCATCTCTGGAGGCAGATATTAGGGTTGGAGAGTTGGAGAAACCATCAATAGATGTTGAGACAGTGTGTGGTGTTTCTCTTATAACAACCCAGTTGTTTTTTTGTTTTTTTGTTTATAAGTTGAACACAATTATATTTTTTAACATTATTTATCATTATTTATATATTTGAATATTTGTGATTACTGATGTGTATTTCCAAATTCCAAATTTGGCACATCTGAGAACAAATGTAATATCCTAAGATATAAGAAATAGGCTACCTTTTCTAGAACAAAAGGAAAGAAATATACTTTAAATGTATTTCCCTGTATGTAAAACAACAGCTATATAATACCTGCTGAGTCTCATACACTGAAGTTATTGGGTCAGAGTCCTCTGTCTTATCATGATAGAGTTATGAATGTGGACTCTAAGGGCTAGATGCATAGGATGAAGTACTCAAGGGATACTCACTTTCTAGTCAATCCAGTTCCCTGACATTTTAGCTGCATTACCTACTGTGAGCTTTGTTAACACATTTTAATCACACTTTTTAACTTCATACATGCCCATCTGGAAATATCTCTATTCTATATTCTCTATTCTGGCCAGATAACTGGACAGAATAGAGAAAAAATTACACATTATTGCATGTGAAAGTGGAAAACGCTGTAAGTCTCAGCTGTCTCAGCTCACTCAGGTATGAACAGGCGTGCATCAGGTGTTTGAACCATCTCTGCAAAACAAGTGAAAAACAAGTCGGCTGCATTGAGACTCAGGCATGGACACTGTCTGAGAACTAGTCAGTCAGAAAGTAACATGCAAGCAAGGTATCGGCCTAATCAATAGGATTTGAAAATTACTTGAACGCAAATTGAACTTCTTAAAAGCAATTAGAAGTCAAAAGTTTATCCTTTGCAGTGTGGTGCGCCTCATTCATGTATTTCATGCTTTTCAGTTCATCCTCCTCCTCCTCCTCCGGCTCAAACTGTACTGAATCTTCAGCATGTTCAGCTGAAGACTCCTTTGCCTGCTTGATGGCTTTTAGCTTGCTAAAAAAAACCCAAAGAAAATGTATGCATATAGCCTAAGTAGGTTCGCTTGAGCCCCAAATCCTGTGGAGTCCCAAGGGACAGGCGAGAAGAGTGGCGGTTGCCTGTCATTATACAACAGGTAGTTCGGACCAAGCAATCTGATTGGTCAACTAGACATTTAGAACGTGATCAAATTAGCATGACAGCACGCTGTGCTCATCGCTAAAAATATTACTCCGCCATAGGGCTGGGCAATATATCAATATTATATCGATATCGTGATATGAGACTAGATATCGTCTTAGATTTTGGATATCGTAATATCGCGATATGGCATAAGTGTTGTCTTTTCCTGGTTTTAAAGGCTGCATTAAAGTGATGTAATTTTCTGAACTTACCAGACTGTTCTAGCTGTTCTATTATTTGCCTTTACCCACTTAGTCATTATATCCACATTACTGATGATTATTTATAAAAAATCTCATTGTGTAACTATTTTGTAAAAGCACCAATAGTCATCCCTACAATATTGTCGCAATATCGATATCGAGGTATTTTGTCAAAAATATCGTGACATTTGATTTTGTCCATATCGCCCAGCCCTACTTCCAACTGAACATTTAGCCCACTTCGTAGAAAATACCGAGATATCGTGTATCGCTATTCAGCCTAAAAATACCGAGATATGATTTTTGGTCCATATCGCCCAGCCCTATTCCGCCATATATTATTATACAATATACTTAAATATAACTGTTCAGCCTTGATGTTACTAGACGCTCTGGCATCCTCCATCAGCTGTGTCGGTGAGTCGGCGCTACTATCTTAAAAATGCATGTGAAGTTCGCGGACGTAATCTGTCCATCGAAAAAATATTTTTTTCAGCAGATATCTTAGTTACAACAAGATTGAGCTAGCAAGGCAGTTTTGTGTTTATATGTGTGGTATTTATTCAGTTTGGGAAATCCCACGATCTCTAGAAAGGATTAGCTCAAGTTGGCTGGCTGACTCAACAGGCACTAGAAATCGTCTCTGTTGCTAGGTCGTTACTAAGGGTCGGCCTACTTGCTGGAGTAGTATTAGGTTTCATTACATAGGAGTCTACTGACGTCACTGATTGTTTTCCAGTTAGTAGTCAGACCCCATGTATTTACAGGGAAACGGAGATAACACTAGCAAAACGTTTTTTATTTTGAGATCGAATTGCCCCACAATATGAATACATTTTGTTTATATCTTTTATTTTGTTGGTAACCGTTGTATAATCGCAATATTACACTCGAGGGTGATGCTTTACCGTCATTATTGGCACGACAGTGATGCGGTCCGTAAGCATCACTGAAGTTTTCGCGCGTTGGTTCACGACGTTGCAGACGTTGGAGATTTATGTTGCATTCATTAAAACTCGAAATTTGGAACATTTAGGGAGATTACAGAAATTTAGGTTTTATCCGATAACACGACACGGCACCTGCACGGCCGTGACCACGATCCCAAACGGCTATTTAAACCCAATTTCCTGCATTTTTACATTTTTTTTACTTGCGTCATTTATGTTCATGTTAACTATCGAAAAAATTACATTCTCCTTCAATTCCAGTGAGCACAACACCCCAGCCAACATGACCTTTTTCCCTTAATTGAATCCCTGCAGGTGTATCAGTGTGAAAGAATTCCAAAATCGAATTTGTTGTTAATTGATTGGCTGTTCATTTGGCAAGAAATCCAGTTAAGCTAATATGTTAGCTAACTGTTTGAATAGCCTACCATCCTAACAGAATCTAGAGGTGATGGAAATACAACAAAAACACATAAGTCTGACTTCCCATCATGGTACTTTGTTCCATTACCTGCAATAAAATGGATGGGTACCAACATGGCTAAAATGTTTCTCAGCTTGAAATCCCATTACTTGGTTAACATATAGGCTATTTTGTTGGACTATTTCATTGTGTTGTAAATTGGGATGACAGTGGAGAAAGATCTGGTCAGACGAAAGAAATATGTCCAGGACAAAACCTTTTCAGATGCTGGTTGTGGTTTATTTATAATGACCAACAAGAATGAAAAAATGCACAACTGAATAATTTCCTCACAATTTGTCTGAATCATTACTTGACTGTATCTGTGCTGCTCTGATTCAGAGCCTATATATTACAACAGCCTGCCTTCACCAGTTCAACCAGGCCAGCCAGGTCAGGATGCTGTAATGAGACTCAGAAACAGGTTGTCCAGGTGAAACCTCTCCTTTGGGTTCACAGTCAGATTTTTTCTATGTTTATTTAAACAATTACTGTATTACATGATCAAATACAACGTAGAACGTAAAAATAGAACGTTTTTCATTATTAATGTCACATTTTATCATGATTAGGCCTATTCACAAAATGCACCTATATGTTATTCATCTGTTCTGTATGTCTTACATCACATTTGTCTTCATCACTGTCTTCTGCACCAGGACTGAGCTGATACCAGAGACAGGGACAGAAACTCCAGAGACTCCAGAAACTGCACAATTCATTGCCATTTAACTTTTACTCTATGGGTACTATGTACTACAAAATGTGAAACTCTGTACCTCTAGCCCACAAGAGGGTGCTGTTGGTTCTTTTATGGCACAAATGGGCAGTGTCATATGGCCACAGCTGCCCCCACAGGCCAGATAATGCAGTGGGGGAGACTTGTCTCCTCAATCTGAGGTGTCTCAAATAAACACTTTTCAAAACTTAATTTGGAATTTGTAGTCAACTGAACTGACTAAATAAGTCAAAATGGATTGACTCATTGTCAATAATGTATCAATCATCGTTCATTGGTAAACTACCCTCCCCCTTATTTGCAAAGCTAAGTTGGCACCACCGGACAGTAAGGCAGGCAAGCAACAGACAAGATTGCTTTGTGCAGAAAAGTTCTGTACACTGACCCACAATGCACATCAAGACCAACTAGAAACATGATTTACCAATTCAAATTTCCATGGCCAAACATTTAATTGTAAGAATTGTAATTCATTTAAAATGTTTTAATACAGGCATAGGATTGGTCAAAAGTTTGCACTCTCCTTCTCCAATGCATTTGCTGTGTCCCTCTCTAAATGTAATATCTTATCAAATTATTATTCAAATACATTTTTCAAATAAAAATCACACTTGTGTGATTATTCACATTTGGACAAAAGATGTTAGTCAAAGACAATCCCTACCAAGATCACTGACAAGAACATCATTGTCAACAGATTTGTTGAAAACTGGTGCCGGTTTTTAGGCGGACTGGGCCTGCTGTAAAGAGGTAGCCTCCAGTCTAGGTGGATGGGAGCTGGCCTCTCAAAAAACACCTTGGGTTGTCACCTGTGCAAGGCACCTGATCTTATGGAGGTGAGTGTGGCACTGATAAATGCCCAAACCTACTGTGGCTTCTATGAAATCCTGGCAATAAATTATTTCCGTGCACTGGATGTGCATGCTTGTAGCAGCTATTGTAAAAAGGTTATTACCTGCTGAGAGGCTAAGTAGGGGAGGCTATCTGTCCAACTCGTTGGTTCCAATCAATATACACATACACGGCTCCTACACGCTTCTACCTCTGTCCTGGCAATTTTAATAAGCACACTGTCAAATCTGCATCTCTATCTCGTACTGACACTGTAGGCCTCTCACAACACATTTCTGGGCTCACTTATTCTTGACATCACACCCTAGATTTAGTCCTCTCAAAGGGTGTTAATATTAAAAAGGTAACCATCTCTAGTGAATGCCCAACACTTTATCATCACTTTTTTTGACAGGTTATATGTATATATATATATATATATATATATACATATGTATGTATATAACCTGCCTTGTCAGTTCTATTTAAAAAAAACAAAACACTAACAGTTGGCCAAGTAACACCGGCACTGCTCAAAAATTGTTAAACGCTCTCCACACTACTGTCTGTTTCCGAAGCAAGTATGCCAGTAATGGATCAGTCAATAGCTTAACAGATGGTCTTTTCTCCATACTACAGGCCATCCTCCACCCTCCTGCCACTCTCAAAGGAAGAAGCAAAAAAAAATAGCTCTTTGGTACTGTGAGTCCACACAGACACGTAAACAAGCCATTCAGAAATTAGAGTGCAAGTGACGTACAACTGAGCTGGAATTCCATCATCTAGCCTGAAAAGACACACTAGGCTGCCAGGTCTATATGTCTCTAACTTGATAGAGGCAAACAAAGATAACTACATTTCTTTTCAGTACCATTAAAAATGTCACCCAATTACATTCACTCAGCCTCTCACATTTTACTCCAATTCCATTTCCAATTTCCATTTCCAATTTTTTAAGTTAGTTATGCCATCTAAAACCTCGACCTGCCTTTTAGGTCATATCCCTGCAAAAAATGAAAGGACAATTTCCTGTCTTAGATGTGTAGATCTCTACATTATATACTGTAGAAGTAGTTCTCCTTCTTCAAGAACTGTTTTGACTCACTCACTTGCACTTATCAAGCCACCTTCAAAGAAGCCCAACTTCAACACTTAAGTTTCATTATTTTGAGAAATCTAAAAAGCAAAGCACCAATATACAATGCATCTAAAAAAATGTCAAGGATGACACATCAAAGTCATAGACTTATTTCCAATGTGGTCCTCAGCTGTAAATAAAATTCAGTAGCAAGATAGTGACAGCAAGTTATCACATTTTTTTTTTTTTTAAATAATTCTGACAAAATGACAGAAGGTATGTTAGCTTGTGGTTTGTTTAACAGGTAGAGGCAGTTGATTCAAATTCTGCACCCCAGTGAACAGAAATGAGCATTGACCAGTTGTACACAGATTGGCTATGCTATATCTGGTCATATTGTAGCATTCACTGACCATGGGAAACTAGTTGGAGAAGTATTTGGGTGCTCTATCAGTGACAATGTTATGCACACTACAGATCCTAAGTTGGACTATTCCAGCCTCAACTGCTAACCAGTAAATTCTTTAAAATAGACTTTTACCAATATGTTCTCGAGGGCCAAGACCTAAGACACCCCTCTCAAAAATACTAGGAAACATTGTAGTTCTAATTAAGATGATAAATGACCTGCCATTAGCCAAGGACAGTGGCTCTGTATCAGTCCTTATTTGCCTGTTGATCACTGTTGATCATGGCATCCTCCTGGACTGCTGGACTGTTTAAAAAAAAACCTGTTGGCATCAGTAGTATTGCCCTTATGTGATTCCATACATACCTGACTAATAGACATGTTTGTTTTCCTAGATGGTAACAGGCCACCCTGTTCTGAGGTTTATTTTGGCACCCACCAGGGTTCGATTCTAGGTCCTCTTATTTTCACCGAACATCTACCCCCTTGATACTATTATTCAAAAGTATGGCATTCCTTTTTACTCTTATGTAGATGACAGATAACGTTACATTACAACTTTACATAGCAATTAAATTTGGTGATCCAAACAGCTAAATAAAGTTGAATCCTGTGCTGGATGGGTGACGAACAGCCTTCATCTTCTCAAAGCCGACAAACCTGAAATGCTACGTACTAGGTGCAATACTTCCCTGCAGTCTGTCATTCATTTCCTGCAGACTGGTGTTGCACCCTTGTACCTTTAGCCACTCTCACGCATGCACACACGCACACAAACACACACACAAGCTCTGGCCAAAATTCTTGGAGTTTGTGATGTACTTGGTCTATCTCGTTTTTATTACCCCTTGTTTTATTATTTCCTGTTGCTATCTTATTTAAAAAGTGCTTTCTGAAGCAGTTTGTCTTGACTTGACCTGAGTGATATGAAACAGCTCTACCTATAATGCCTATGAATATCTCCCAATGTGATTTGGTGGCATTAACATCGAATCATTGGTCTGATCCAGCCTAAACCCTAAATCAGAAAAGAAGCTTAGACTACACCAACTGACCCTTTGGTGAATGCGAAACCCACAGTAACACTGAGTTACCTATTCCGTGTTTGATTTATCAAACACTCTAATTGAGCCAGATCCACCCATTAATTCAAAATTAGTTTTTTTTACATTCACTTCATAATGTGAGAGGACAAAAACAAGATGTGGCAGACAGATCATAATTGGCAACTTAATTACAGGGAAATAATGCACACAGCATTTTGTTTGAATTGTGTTTGGAGGATGGATGATGGGTGGAGGGCACATGAGAGGGCAGAAACATGGGAAATTATAGGGAAATATGGCTGATAAGGCAATATCATCCATTCAGGCAAGATATTTCCTCCCACAATCACTGCTCCTATCCAACATTTAGGATCACTGCTATAAGATAAACTAATATTAATTATAAATGAATACTAGATATATTCATTCTCTGCTTATTATTATTATTATTATTATTATTATTATTATTACAATTTACAATGATGGAATATACCTCTCCAGTGAGCAATATGTCTCTCCAAGTTCTCTTAGTGTAGTTAGAAATAGAGAGGGGAAGTAGGAGAGAATAATCATAACTGTTTGGAATAGAATAGAAGTGTTATTCCTGGTGGTAGAAGCCATTGCACGACAAATTATTGAGTGCATATAAATGCTGACTGATAATAACCTCAATTGGTGCAAACTTTTGGCATCCAGAATGCAGGAACTATGAGCAAAAAATGCCATAGTTCTTTATTTTTAATCCGATGTCTGGATAAATACTTCCAAATCAAAGCATAACTATTTATTTTAAGATATATTGAATTTGCAAGAGATCGATTTTCCAATACTGGGAGGGGGGCAGATCTCCCCCGGACCCCCTACAAAAGTGTGTCCCCTGCTTGGAGACGTGGCAGCGCCTCCGGTCATATGATTACAGTTCATACACGAACCCCACCCCGTTATCGTCTAGTCTGCAAACCTTTCCGGCTGCAGGACAAGACATTTTTAAAATACCGGTCATCGGTTATTTAGTGTGAAGTGACCTTTATTTTCACCGTCTGTCAGGATTTGAAAAGTCGTGTGGACTATTCCCAGCATAACTCTGCCTAAATACTAGACATGGGATTTGAGAGTGGTGGTGACCACCCAAAATAGTATCATTTTTAGACGTTTACTGCTGACGTTTACAGAGGCTTCAAATAGCTTCCGTTTTACACTGGCAGTGATTGGACTATTCTGTACTTACCTAGTGAGCTAACATACTGGTTGAACAAGTCCGACATTCTACACTTCGATGGAGGAACAGCCCAAAGATCGGGCACAAGAGAGGCATTATTACCACCACGGAGAAGATAGGAATCCTATTCAACATACAACTTGTCTAAAAAATGATCAGACCCACTTCCAGCACCGGCATCAGGAAACGCAGACGAAGAAAACAGGTTGGGCCATCCGGAAAAGTTAGCTAACGTTGGCTAGCCTTAGTCAGCTAATGTCAACGAGCCGACTAGCATTAGCTAACTAACGTTAACTCCACCGTCATTTGGGGCTTAGCTAGCTACTAGTTAAGATTATATACGGTTCGCCAACATAATGTAAGAAATGCCGCAGCTGGTGAGTAACTGTTTAGGCAGATAGCTAGCCAATATCGGATGAGAATCCAGCCATTAAGTTAGCTAGTTAGCTGACGTTGCGTGACAGTTGTCGCTGGTGGTGGTTTGACATATCGGGGATTGACCTTGTGCGCCGGTTTCACCACCCATTTTTCTTTTGCTAATGCAATGGGATCCTCTGCGAAAATCTTGTTAGGTCACCGTGTATCATATATCCCTTATATGTGCATGTTGAATCGCCTTTAAGAGTAGTTATGGCTTCGTTTTATTCATTTCAGAATGTCTGTGTCCAGTTTAGGAAAACGAGCCGGCTCCACTGGAATGTTCTGAGCTGCCATTTCCTGTCGGCCATGTTAGAACATCATTGCGAGCTAATGCTAAAGTTACCTGGCCAGTTAGCAAATCTTGACCACCAAAATTCTGTTTTTAATCTCAGTAATGATGTGTAGTTGTCTTCTTATTGTGTTCATCTAGGTTTACTAGCTAGCTACATCATATAGCACAACCCACTGTTGGTGGTTTCAAACTTAATGCTAAACGAGCTGCTGGTTAGTTGACATTAGCCAATGCTAGCCGTCTCTGTCAGGCCTGTTGCATGTTGTCCAGTCAACGTGAAGCCACGCAGCAGCTCGAGTATGCCTACTTGAAGCGATATGGCCATGCCACAGCTGAACAGAGACTGCTAACCATCGACTTGGCGTTAGCTAACAGTTGGTAGTGGTAACACATTTGCTGCTGTCAACAATAAACGAGAAACTGCCCCCTGTGCATTGCAAGCATAAACTAGCAAGGCTGCACCAAGAAGCTTATGTGTGCTATGCCATCTGACGTGAGCGGCAGCACCACTGAATGAAGTCCTACGTTGACACAGCAATTCCCATGCCCCTTGTGCAATGCATAGACCTATTTATGGTGCACCACACTCCATGCCAGTCCATATTTATTTCAAAAATGTCCCTATGATCTCTGCTGGTACACCTGGCATTAACATGCATCTTGGATGTCAGATCAGATTTTATCCATATAGCTTAACACATAACAATCCAGTAGGCTACACAGTTCATAGATGCAAGTCACACTTAAAACGGATAGTGACCAGATAGCCCAACCCATCTGAGGATGTGGTCAGAGATCCATTTGGTCATACTGACACTTAAGTTTAAATAGGATACAATTTTGAGTCCACATACAACAACTATGTATTTTTTTCTGCTGTATACCCTGATTTTTATCCTTTTTCATTTGTCTTGCTGTTTGAGATAGAAATTGTTTAAAGCATGCAGAACACCATGAGGCCTAACGCACACGTTTGGTAGCTTGCTTAACAACATTGACTGTGGTGTGATAATTTGCAGCATAAGAAAAAAAAAAAACTACCTACAACCTGAAAAATTATGCTTATACCACATGAGATCAATAAATTTGTATTAACTGCTTAAAAAAAAAAAAAAAAAAAAAAAATAGATTAAATTATCAGGCTGGTAATGCATATGCCGATGGTTTCAGTAAAATGTGGATAATTCATACGTGGATACAATCTGGATATGAGATGCATGCTCATGCAGGGTGTCAAGGTGGCTTCTTCATTCATATCTTGTAACTTCACTTAGGCTACATTTTGAGCAGAGTGGTAGCAATGACTACATTGGCTGCAATGCTCATTGGCCCGTAGGACTTGAAGCATATGTCTCCCTTTTTATAAAACAAAACTTGACTATAAAAAAATCAGACCATGGGTGTCATTTCCAAGGTATTGCACCTGCCCTACCTTAGCCTATGAGATACATTTTGATCATAGATTTTATCATTATAATGGAAAGCAAAGAACATTAACAGAATTCCATTTCAAAGTCATATCTACAAAACGAAAAAAAAACATCACATCAGGGGAGCATACCCTCTAAACTGTGTGCATCTGATAGTTTTGTGACTTAGGTCTAATAATTTATCATATTTACCAAATAATATCTTCGCACTCGTCAGTAATTGCTTCACCTGTCTCCAGAAATGTAGTTGATTATAAGCAGTTTTAGAGGCATATGATACTAGATGCAGGGACTTTGCCATTCCTTTGGGTTTCGTGAACTGACTCTCCTGCATTGCTCATCCAATGCACCAACTATAAATACTAAACACAACTTAACCTTTGACATATCCCTAAATGGTTTGTTATGCACTTAATAATATTTGACTTATGGCCATTGTCTATAGTAAGGGTGCTTTAGATGCAATACGAGCAAAATGGGGAAAAAGGAAGTTTAGGCATGCTGCTCCCTCTGCTTGGAATCAGTTGCAAAATTACCTGAATCTTTGGGAGCTGGTCTCACTGGATGCATTTAAAGTGTTTCTAAATGACTTGGAAGCAAGCACATCTTGCTAGATGTTTTGAATGTTGATGAATGTTTTATGATTCTGTAATTTGTTCTTTGTTTTCGTTTTAAATTGTTATGTTTGTTTTATGTCTGCAACCGTGTAACTGTGCTGCTGCCTGTCTTGGCCAGGACACTCTTGAAAAAGAGATTTTTAATCTCAATGAGACTCCACTCCTGGTTAAATAAAGGTTTAGAGTGTGGTTTAGAAAAAAAAATAGGGAGTGAATAATGAAAACCATTGCTGGCAAAATATATAGGCTTACTGTTTTAAATTAAACCTTTCTATTGTTTTTATTTTAGCCTGATCTTGTATGGGATTTTGTTGATCCAGTGTTTTCCCCTAGATTTATTTTCTAGCATTGGGGGTTGGGCCTTGGTAAATTTGGCTCTGGGATGTAGGTTTGCTCTCTGAGTTTATGTGCCATTTTTATCACAGATATTTGAATTGGGCAATATTGTGTCATTTGTCCTGTGTTTGTTTCTTTTCTTTTGCTTACGTGAGATATAAGGCCAGAGGAATTTTAATAGCCTTTTTTGATATTTTTAGCAGTTGGGGCAATTTACATTATGGGGCTGCCACTGAGTGAATGTAAGGGATACAGTGGTTGAGCGATTCTGTCAATGCACTATAAACTGATTGTGTTTCCCCTTTCAGGCAATAAAAAAGTAAACATCAGTGACGAGGAGGGGGAGAAGAATCCACATCCATTTGATACTGTTGGTATGTCGCATCCCCCCAACAGCAATGGTAACAGACACATAATTAATGCAAACGTGAAACAGAAGTCAACACAAAAGCTGTACACATCTGTTCCAAAAGTGAGCAGCAAAAGTTTGGACCATAAGAAGAGTATGGACCTTAAAAATGACAAGGAAAAGGCTCTGGATTTGAATCACCATGAGGGCCAACCTTTGGATAAGAAAGACTCTGTGTTGCTTCAAAATGGCGTTGTAAACTGTGGCTTCATTGCAAATGGCTATTCTTGCAAGGACAATGATGGCAGCGGCTCCGAAGGTGGATATACTACTCCGAAGAAACGCAAGGCCAGATGTAACAGTGTCAAGAACACTGACAATGTGATTAGAGAAAAAGAGAAAGACATGCAACAGGGCAACACTACACAGGAGCCTGGGGCTTTTAATCTTGAGCCAACTGAGAAGGGAGTAAGTTCAAGACTTGATGGCTTCAGAGCTGTCCATAAAGTAGAGGCTCAATCAGCAGCTAGACGGGCAGTTGCCTCTGAGGCTTCAATGGGGGAATCTCAGAGGAAAAACTCGGATGGCAAAACGGTAGGCACCTTTGGTAAAAAGTTTGAGGAAAGGCACAAAGCCAAGCTTTCCTCACCTTCAAAAGAGGACTCATGGACTTTGTTCAAGCCCCCTCCAGTATTTCCTGTGGACAATAGCAGTGCTAAAATTGTGCCCAAGATCAGTTATGCAAGTAAAGTAAAGGAGAACCTCAACAAAGTAGCCCAAGCTGGGGGAGAGGCACTGCCTCCTCCTGTTAGACTGTCACAGGTCCCTATGTCCGCTATGAAAACTATCACCTCAGCTAGCTTTACTAATGGTCCTGTTTCTGGAAATGGAAACGGCTGCCCGTCAGTGGGTACCTTCTTTGCTCCTGCTGCTAGTAGTATTCCACCAGCCCCATCTCTCCCAAGTGGTGAGAATGTAGCATCTTCTTTGGAAAGTAACTGTAGCTCTACAACCAGTCCCGTAGATGCAGAAGCTTATGAGCTTAGAAAGTGTACTCTTTTAATTTACCCTTTAAATATGCAACCTGTGCTCCCTAGTGCTCGCCAACTTGACCCACCGGCTGCTCAGACAAATCAGAAAGCCTTGGGAGATATCTTCCAGAATCAGTGGGGGCTTTCCTTCATCAACGAGCCCAACTTGGGGCCAGAAGGAGTAAGTGGGCAGATGACTGCGGAGGACAAGACTACTGTGGTCACACCTCAAGGCGAGTGTCAGGCCGTTGCAGCCAAGGCTGCTCACCCGTGCTTTGATGCTAGCCCATCAATCCCAGAGCCAGTCACATTGGCTCAAGACCCTGAGAAAAGGACTTGTGCCCCTAGCAATGTGTCTAATGCTTGTTCCTCTGCTTGTGTGATGAGTGAGGAGGACACTAAGATGCATCCTTCTGGCCAGGAAAAGACAAAAGCTGAGGCCAAGAGTCCAGGTTCTGCTGTGTCAGCCCTCAGTAAAGACAACGGTGCTAAGCCTGTACAGGGCCTGCTGACCACCTTGTCGTTTGGCTCATCTAAAGAACAGGCCCACTCTAAAGACATTGGCAGGAGGTGTAGCTGGGGGTCGTTTGATATTAAAGCTGCTGTCATTTATCACACTAAAGGTAACTTCCATTAACTTTACCTATTAACTATTAAGTTTATTCGTATATCCCTTAATCACCGTTACAGTCTCAAACTGCTTCACAATGGCAACATTATGAAACAATAAATGAAAAATGTCTAAATATGTCTATTGATATAATTTTTATGAAGAATTCAGTAGTGCATTTTGCTAAAAATCTTGTTTTGTGTGCTGAACTAATGCCATTTTTATTTTCCTTCAACAGAAATGGAATACATTTTCAATTTGCAAAAACAAGGTAAACAAAAGTTGTTGGTCTCAGCTATTCTGAACCTTTTATTTTTAAAAATGTTAATGGCACTGGGTAGAAGAACAATGTAATCAAATACAGGCCAGAAATTACTCATATGTGCGAGACTGTGTATATAAATGTGCAGAACAAATTCAGAGACACATTGGTATTTTGGGCCTGACCCAAATATAATCAGAGATTCAGCTGCTATATGAATTAAGAACCTGTCTCCAATAGAAGACTGTTGTAAATAGACACTGGGTGTTTACTGCTGTTAAAACACATTAAAGCCTGTGGGCTTCTAGTGCAAGTTTGACAGCATGCAAGAGTTTGGTTCAAACAGATTCCAAAAAAAACCCCACATCATGTTTCACAACATCTTCTGTATTAGATTACATTGCTCTGATCAATATTAATATTTTTTGGGTGTATATTCTTTAACTAGTGTTTTTTCTAGGCAAGGTCTCTCTTGTAAAATACATCTAAATTCAGTGAGGCTACCTTACTAAATAAAAAGACTCAAATAAATGTGTTTTCAGTGCTGCCCCTTTTGATCACTGATTGTTCAATTTAAGCTCGCTAGCAGCCTGCAGCTGTCCCGCTCAGAAAGATCCTGAAGCTTGTTTGGCTAACATGTAGTGCTGCAGCTACAAACCATGGAACAATTGTTCTAAGGTCATGTATGGATAAAATCCCTAGACCCAGATGTAAACACCTCAACCTGGTTGCTTTTCT